>NC_084669.1:21132500-21467500 GCF_028389875.1 Rhea pennata
AGTCACATTGAATAAATCTGTAATTAGGTGATTCTCTTAATACCCTTCTTTTGCATATTTAATATAAATAGCTTTTAAAGATCTGAAAAAAAATGACTTACCATTGTACAATGTGTGGATTCCAAAGCGCTGAAAATCTCCAGGTGAACTCTGCAGTGGTTTATATAGAATCTGCAAGCAAATAATCTGTGGTGCCTTTATATTGAGCAAGTCAAGTCTATAAAAATAGCTCGCTCAGCTCAAATGCAGTTGTGTTGAAATTTCTGAGGAAATCGCTGAAATTTAGCCAGCTGGTAACGAGAAAGTCCTTGATTCTGCAGAGCACTGACCCAGACAAAGGGCTGAACTAGGAACTCCCTATTCCTTGTAAGCTTTATGATTAGACTGAATAGCTTTTGGATGAAATATAAGTACTGACAGGCTGTCAAGGTAAGCTGACACAGAGAGCCGTAGGCAGTATTGTATGGTTGGTAGGTTGTCTTATTAGTCCGGGGATTTTTGGCTTTGGCAGGAATGCTGAACATTTCTTCTTTCAGTGAACTGGGACATGCTTAGAGTGGGAAAGTAGGAGCTTAGAGATCTTTTGCCAGATCTTTGATGTATACTCATGTTTAAGGCTACAATGTGCACTGTAAGATAATCAAAGATACTTGGTCATTATCAGTATCAAAACCCCTTAACATTCAGATCTTAGCCAAAGCTGGATCACTTTACATCTGTACTTTTCCTTAACTGAAAGAAATAATTCCTCCCAAGTCCAACACCTGTTGTTCCTGTGGGACTTTTCAGGCTTTGTTTTGAGTAGCTGTTAGATCACAGCTGTTAGCTGTGATCACTTTTGTACATGCAAAATGCTTTCACAAGCAAGGATAAATTTCAGAGTGCTAATCAAGTGCTTGGGCTTCTCCTACTCCTGTAACATCAGTGATCTTTTCAGAATGAGATCAATAAATGTAGCCCTGCCCATGTTCCAACAACAAGTGCTCCATTATAGATGCTGACAAGTAATTGGAAATTCATTCCCATGGGACACTCATCATCAGCTACGGAAATTTTGGCATATCATTTTAAGGAACTTTGGATAACTAAAGAAAATTTTATTATAAGCCAAATAATTATTTATTTTGAAAGCAAATTAACCAATTTATAAAATGGTTTTAAATACTTTGGAAGGGTAGGAAGGAATGTTGTCATTCATTTCCTCTTCTGTATGGTGTATCTGGGTACTAACAATAATTCAGGTTTTGGATGTATTCATTCCCAAGAATTCTGCAGGAGCCAAAAAATGAAGCACATTATGTAACTTATTTCCCTGATCTTCTTGGAGGAATTGCTGAGGCTAAAGTCTGCAGCTTTGATTGTCATTGAGTAAGAAACACATAATTCATGAAAAGTTTCTAAGAGTTGCTTTTTACAGACTTTATAGCTGACTCTTTTTTTGTTCTGATAAATCACTACATGTTTTAAAACTTTGATATTATGAAAATCATGTTTAGGTCATTGAGAAAATTCAATGATTTCATTTTTCATCTTCTGCTTCCTGCATACTACATAAAGCAGTCTTGTATTATCAAAATCTTCCTTCATCTGTTCTTACAGACTGCCGGATGTTCTCTCAGATGAAGTACAGTGTTTTCAGTCTTCAGCAGTTTAGCATAGACTTCACTGCATTCTTGTAACCCATTTCTGAACAGTCCCAATTTGACAGTATTTCATTTTAAATCTGAATATATTACAAGGTACGAAAGTCTGCCTATTCTGTGGAAGTGACCCCAGACACTATCACTGGACACAATGGCTCCTTTCGTCTGTAAGTACTTCCCTCTGTATACATATGAAGACTGATTTACTGTCCTAGGCACCACATTATTCGGGTGCTCAACATTTGCTTTCCAGCCTTTTTTTTTTTTTCCATTTCTTTTGAGGGCTACTGTTGTTGGAATGGATTTCACTTTTTACAAAATTTATAGATTTCCCTTGAAACCTTTTTGTCCTGTTAAAATGATCAAAAAGTGCTGATGTTCTGAGAAATGGCAGTAGAGGATGCCATTATATATTGGCTCCCACTAACTACTGACTCCCCTATTCTATGCCTATGTTCTTGATTACAGATATGAAGTTTTTCTGTTTAGTCATCTTTAAAACATGGATTATGTAAGTATAGTTTACTTCACAATCAAGATGACCTGACATAGACATTATCTGTCTCACTAAGCATCAGCTGCAAACTCAGTCAGCAACAATCTTGTATTTTCTCCTGCATCACTTGATATCGGTGTTTCACACTAGTGTAGAGAAAGTATAGACCATGCACACCAACCTATGACTTGCTCCAGTTCTACAGATGTCCCTACACCTGCCACGTTCAGGCTTTGGTAGCCTCAGGTCACCATGGGCTTGACAGGCAATTTTATGCCAGTCATTTTGTGGTTTTTCAGAGACAGCTCAAAACAAGACTATTTTATGCCTTCAAAGGACCTGTTAGGCAGAAAACCTTATTCTTCTGCCAACAAGCTCTTGATCAGCATGCTGGAGCCCTGCCTCCTGTGCTGCTAAGTGTCTGTTGGTAGGCTGACATTCCTTCCAGGCCCTCCTGTCTCAGGATATGCAAATTTTGCTTTAAAAGAATTGTTTCCTCAGCTTCTCCCTGAAGCCTCAGATCTGGCTACATCTCCAATGAGAATATAATGTGCTTATGATCAGCTCAGCCATTTCTAAATGTTTTCAATACTCAAGCTGGTAGCTGCATTATGAAAACATTCAGACTTGAAGGCCTGTTGTTTCTGAATGTAAGACTCTACTGATGATTAGGAAGCATTTTTAAGGCTTTGTTGGTATGATGATCACTAGGAATTTCATTTTTAGTGTTTATCTGGTTTTCCAGCTGAATATTGCTAAATGTGTCAGCTCTCTTTCAGCTTCTCATGAAGCATTTTCTCTGAAGCATTGACATCTGGAGAAATACCTGAAAAGGTCTTTCTGTTCGGACACCATGGTATTCTCTTTTTAGTACTTCGAAGTACTTTCCTGGAACATTCCTGCACATTGATCTTTCCCAAACAAACGCTTAGCTACTTCATCATCAAATGCAGGGGTGGGACCTGTGCTTGTCACCTAGGCATACCTTTCTGGTTCTCCAGTTTAGACTGGAAAAAAATGTGCATGGGTTGAAGTGAGGTAACTCAGGGTTCTCTAAGTCTGCAGGACTCTGTCTTGCTCCTGGGACACAGCTGGACAGATACCATGAACAAGACATTGGTTTGTGGACATGTATTATACCAGTTCTGAGTGCAGAGGTTAAAAGAGAAGGAGGTTGGAAGAAGCACCTGATACTATAACAGATACAATGCCAAACGTGTTACTAAAACATGCAGCATAACTGACCTCAAGTGCTGAAAAACCAGAAAGCTATCTTTAAAATCCAGAGCTTTTTTTTTTTTTTTTTTTTTTTTTTTTAATAATATTTTAGGAGAGGGGAAGGGAAAATCATAAGGAATATTTTAGTCTGTGCAATTCACATTTTCTAGTTTCCCTTTACAATCATGAAGACTGGAAATAGGACATTTTAAAGTTCAAAAGTGACTCTAGGTCTTTAGGGGAAAATGCAAATGCCACAACAACATGCTTCATAAAGATACCAGAGCTTTCAGTACTGAAGACAAAACTAGCAACAAAGACTTATCTCTGGAGGGAGGATTAAACCCAGTGCATCTTCCTTGTGAACACAGTGGTTGGTTTTGATTTAGAGCACAGGTATCATCAAAGTAGAGTGCAGATGTGGGAGTCTGAGCAAGGCAAAATCTAGAGGTCATAACTGAGCTGGATGTCAAAATAACAATAATCCATTTTATTTCTGAATGATGTGGAACCTCAGCTGTGTGATGCAACACGGCTTATTAGCATCAGTATCCGATATACATCTGCTGTGGGCAGGGCTGGAACAGCAAGCACTGCTCACAAGCTGGCTAACCACTGTATAAAGCAAAGTGGAAGTGAATCAGTAAAAAGAAGTTAAATTCACCTTCTCTTAGGATTATATGAAATCTTGTCAGGTTCATCTGGGGTAAGGGAAAGGAAGGTGATGTCGTTATCCTTGTCCTGCCCCCTCAGTCCTGCTTTGTGGCCCCCTTGCAATCTGCACCTCAAGCCAATCTGTTACCAGGCCTTTCACAAAGTATATCTGTAAAGCTGGAGAGAGACAGAAAAGCCTAATTCCTCCGGTTTCACTTCCAGTCCATTTAAAAATCTTCTCATCAAATTGATGTAAAACCCAGTGTGGATGCCCTTCTTGTATTTTAAGCCTAGTGTAGTTTATGCTGATAAAAACTTACTGCAGTTTAAGTACACTCTCTCTCTCAACTAAACATAACTGGCTAGAGACACTCATTTTAAGTCTAAATGGGTTTGCATTGGCTTAAATAAACTAATTTCACATCATTATTGTTAAGCTAATACAATTCTGACTATAAACAAGAGTTTAGAATCATATTCTTGGAAGGAAACACAATATTACAACCTGCTATACTGGATATACCACTGTTTTGGTCAGAAGAGGCTGCTTCTGTGAAGCAAGGTTGACATATATTCTGCAACAGCAGACCATCATCAGCAGTTAAAAAGGTATGATCCTGTAATGGCTTTAGAGGCAATGTTGCTCTTATAAGGAAGGATTCCCAGCATGAATATGCGTCCACAGGACCTAGCAGGAATTCTTCGACAAGGCTCTAGAATTGCCCTGCAGCTTTTAGGCCCTTTGCAGGTGCCTTCAGCTGTTCATTTAAGTATGTATAATTCTGATATTTCCAATTTAAAATAGAAAGGAATATACTTTCCTCTCCTTTTTAAATATAAGATACATGTTCTGACTTTCCATTACAAAAAAACTGTCCCTTTCAGATTCTGCACAGCCAGAGGGCAGATGTCCTTGTGAGTGGGTTAATACTTGACAAGAAAACAACTATTTTGCAATGTTCACTGCTTGTTCCAATAAACATACACACACCATGCAGATAAATATTTGCTTGGAAATCACAGAGATAAGTAAAGTTTATATACATAGGAACTAGAATTTTTAGATCAGATAGATTCAACACCTGCTGAAGAAAGTTAGAAACCTCCTGTTGACTTCCACAGTCTACCAATTAGATCTCAGGACTTGAATCAAGCAAAGCGCTTAAATACACACTTTGCTTTAGACATGTGGGTTGTTTCATTGTCCATAGTGGAGCCACTCCTTGTTCTCAAGCATATCTTTGGCAGACAGTTTTGCTGGGTCAAACCTGAAACACAAGCTGGGAGTCATACTGCTCCGGATTGCTTTATCAACTATGATATACCAGTTGGTATGGAGAGTGTATTTCTTGACCTGTTTACAAAACAGAGAGGACAGCATTATTTTACTAGTCCTATGAGTTTCTTGTTTCAAAGTTTTACTAACAAATGAAGGGAAAAACCATGAGACTTTGATTCAGGACCTACTTTTTCCCTTGATTTTAACATTGACTTGATACACAGTTTTAGATGGCTCCCATAAATATGTCAGGGATTGTGATTACAAGAATGTGAAGGATGACAGAACCCATAGACAGAACCTGATATTCACCTTTCCTCATTCCCTACACATCAGGCATTCCTACCCTACTCCATAGGGAACCAGTTGCAGGGTAATGGTCATCCTCTAAGACTGCGGTTTTTCTAGGAGAAGTGACCTTTGGTGAGCAAAGAAGGTTCAGATCTATAGAGGGAAAGTGATAAGCCAACAAAGTCAAGTGTGTGTGTCTTTTTTCAGATTCTTTTAGAGCATTTAGCATAACTTCTGTGTTGGATTTCTTTTTCTTCCTTTATGATTTCTAATTACCTGGAATGAGTTTATATTGAATTAAAAACGAAATCTGTCATTCAACCATCTCGAGTTTTTTCCTGCTTGCATGACAACATTTTCCAGTAAGAAAAATCTGTTTCATTCAAGCCAGTGCAAGGCAACAAAGTCTTTTAAATGATGTTGTGTAATTATAGTCTGCTTATTTTTAACACATAGATTATAATCAATTTTTTTATTAGAAAATGAACTAATTTTGAATCCCTGAGAAGGACACACTGATAGGCAAATGGTGTGTTCTATCATTTCTGTCTGCGGCAGAAATGTTTCTAATACCACAGGCAGAAGTAAAAAACAACCTCCTAGCAAGAGTAAGAAAAAGAAAAGTCTGAATAAACCAAATGAGATATTGTCTGATCCTTCTGCAGGTTACACAGCACAAACAAGCCAGAGGAAAGAAAATGTTTCGATGGCTCTTCTCCAGTTTCTTGAGGGCAGGAATTTAATCCTGTGTAATGATTCTTCATTCTTTTTGTCTTGAGAAAAAACCAAATTGCATTAAATGTCAACTATTTTAAGAAGCTTACCCAAGGAAACATAATAATGTGACGCTCAGTAAATCTACAACCTGTTTCCTAACTCATTTTGGACTGCCCAACTGTACCACCACGCGATGCTAGCATAGAGAGATAACTGTGGGTTCAGGCCTATACTGTGTCTGTTCTGAAAGTCCTCACAAATTTTCCGAGATAACTTTAGCATGAACTTTGTGAGCTCTGTCTACCTTCAAAGCACATATTTGCCTCAGCAGCTACCCACTTATTTGGAGCATGGCTGAGGCACTAGAGTGACACAGGCAGTTCTTTGTGGCAACTTCACAGTTTCTTGTTACTCATGCTTCCCAGCACTCCTGTGAACTTCCTTTATTGGCACCTAAAATCTACAAGCTGTGTTACACGTGATTTCCAAGGAAACCAGTTCAGGTTCATCGTGGTATTCCAAGTTACCAACACAGCCCTACTGGCTTCAGCGTGCTCACCTGGTGCCTGCCAACTCCTGAATGCCAGATGAACTGATGGTCATGGCGTTTTGAGCTGGGAAACAGGGGTATGTCTGGGAGAATGTTAAAAAGCAGAATTTTGAGTGTAACACTGACAGTACTGATAATTCTAGTGCTGTCTTAAGGTAACTTGCCTAACTCGGTTTTGTCAGACTGGATTGCAGCAGTCAAATCTGAAGCAATACTACCGAGAAGCAGAAGAGGTTAACTAGGGTTTCAGTTTCATACTCCCGTTAAACAGAGTTTAAGATGGCCTTGCCTGTGCCTTGGACACTGAAATCACTATTTGCCATGACCTAATTATTCTTCCAGAGGACCTAATTTCAGAGAAGAAAGGAGAAAGGAGGCTTTTGTGGGGATTTCCAAGGTATGGCAGTTACTATGACACATCAGCCAGCGGTGAATCCCAAGAAGGAGGCAGAAACACCTGTGGATATTTGAGGTTCCTGTGCCAGCCTGGTGAAACCACGCTTGTACTTCCTTCTGGCTTCGGCCACTCCTTTCTATACTGCGTATGAGACACTGAGGCATGTTCAAGCCCTGACTTTGCCAGCTTTCTCCAACTGCTAGTGGCCTGCAGACCATGTAGGAGCTGGAACCTGCTTCTTGGGTGCTGGGGAGTTCTGGTATTTGCAAGTATGCATAGCTTCATCTCACTGCACACTGGTACCATGCCACACAATGCAACAATTGCATTGGAGACAGGCGTGGCAGGGAAAACGAAGAACAATGTATGAACTGTATTGGCTTTTTTCTTGCATGACAGGGAAGCTTGTCCTTTTATTGTACACTGAATATTTCTTTTGTTTGCATTCTGTTCTAACATTATAAAAATATGTTTGCCTTGTGTTAACTATCAAGAAATATGGCTATGGTATTCTCTTTTCTTTTTTCCCTTGTAAACAGTTGTGAATTTAATTAAATGCTTTGTCTGTTTAAGCTTTTATTAACTCTTCAGCTGTAAGGCACCAGGAAGCAGCTTTTCTGCCAAAGTTTACCCATAGATAATAACAACAAATAATTTTACCCAGGCAGCAATATGGCATCTCATTACACTGGATTACCAAGAAAAGAGAATTACATTTGAATTTATATTTAATTTAATGCCAAAACTCTAAGTCTTTGTCCACTGTAAGCTGTAAATTCTTCAGGGATAAACATTCGTGAGAACTTAACAACCACTTCATCCAAATAACTTAAAAATTAAGTAAAAGAGAAAAATCAGACCCCTCTAATGATTATAGAATCATAGAATCAGTAAGGTTGGAAGGGACCTCTGGAGATCATCTAGTCCAAACTCCCCACTCAGCAGGGTCACCTAGAGCATGGTAGACAGGGTTGCATCCAGGTGGGCCTTGAAGATCTCCAGAGAAGGAGACTCCACAACCTCTCCGGGCAACCTGTTCCAGGGCTCCGTCACTCTCACTGGGAAGAAATTCCCCCTCACAGTCAGGCAGAACTTTCTGTGGTTCACTTTCTGCCCATTGCCTCTTGTCCTGTCACACAGGACAACTGAAGAGAGTTTGTCCCCGTCCCCTTGACACCCTCCCTTCATGTATTTATCCACATTGATAAGATCCCCCCTCAGTCTTCTCTTCCCCAGGCTGAAGAGGCCCAGCTCTTGCAACCTTTCCTCACAGGGCAGGTGCTCCAGCCCTCTGACCATCCTTGTAGCCCTATGCTGGACTCTCTCCAGTAGCTCCATGTCTCTCTTGTACTGGGGAGCCCAGAACTGGACACAGTACTCGAGATGAGAAAAATCAAAGGCAATGTGCAGGGCAGTCCGGCTAGGGAGGACAGGAGGGGCATTGGGGGCCGCAGCAGGTCTCTTTTCCCAGAAGGGAAAGTTATTTCTCAGCCTCTGCTTTGACCCTTGCCATGAGCCTTCCTGTCAGCACCCTGGAAGACCAGCCATGCTGCACATAGAATGATAAGGTTGGAAGGGACCTCTGGAGGTCATCTAGTCCAGCGCTCAGCACAGCCCATATGGGGATTGAACCCGCGACCCTGGCATTAGCAGCACCACGCTCTAACGAACTGAGCTAAACCCGCCCCCTAAAGGCAAGCTGACAGTAAAACATCCTCTTTCTCTCATTTGGCAGGAGCTCATTCCCAACCATACAGCAGGAACACCTCAGAGATTTCAGACTTTATCATTACCATTTTCTCCTTCCCCATCCACTAAACTATGCTATGATATCATGGAATGATAAGCTTGGAAGGGATCTCTGGAGATCATCTAGTCCAACCCTGAATGCAGCCCATACAGGGATTGAACCTGCGACCTTGGCATTAGCAGCACCATGCTCTAACCAACTGAGCTAAACCTGCCCCTTTCCTGTACTACCACTAAATATTTCATTTCTATTCATGATCAGGCTATTTCATAATCTGCCTAAAATATGTCTGATAGAAAGTGTTCTGTCTCTAATACAGTCACATATATCCTGGAAGTGAATGGGTATGGCGTATCTAATGCCTCCCTTGAAAGCTGGTCATGTTTCTGGAGATGTTTTCTGGACAAAGAAATCTCCTACATGGTTTGAGAGTAGTGAGGATCCATTCCAAAAGAAAACATTTGCCTTTAGCTCTGCAGAAGTTGTGCAGAGCAAGTAAGCTGCATTCATACCTACAAAGTGAACAGTGTTGGCCTCCAAATGATTTTCAAGCATGTATTGTCTTACCTTTAGCCTTCCACTGCCATTCTACAGCTGCTGAAAGTCCTATGCAGTCCCATGGGTCTTTTGAGGTTTTTGTGGATGCCATAGAAGATTAAGTCCATTGGAAGGAATAGGTGTCCACTTGTGCAAGAGTGTAAATACCACATTTCCTCCTTTGCTTTGCTGCTTCTTGTGCTGATGTTCACAGATGTTTTGCTGTGAATATAAAGAATAAGCTTTACAGTTAAGATAACTTATGATAACTTGGTGATTCAGGAGTACTGCTTTGCTCCTTGGTCTGGATAAGCACCCCAAACATCTGTTGTACCTGTCCTACTGCCTTTTCTTCCCATCCCATGCCTTGGTTTCTGCAGGAGGAAAGCGTGGGAACCTTGACCA
Organism: Rhea pennata; assembly: GCF_028389875.1. NCBI lineage: Eukaryota > Metazoa > Chordata > Aves > Rheiformes > Rheidae > Rhea > Rhea pennata. The sequence goes on from NC_084669.1 coordinate 21,142,438, forward strand.
GGATAAAGCCATCTAGATTACCAGGGCACAGAATCCCTAAGTGTGCCAGGGTGAGCCCCAATTGCTTAATCTAAACAGAGTTAGTTTCAACCCTGCACTAAGGAAGCAAACTACAGATACATATTTATATCTGTATACTCAACTGAGTTAGAAAATCCTGGAGTCAGCTGCAATTTCATGCATATGCCTGATGCCATGTCTGCATGTAAACAAGCTTTCAGACTACAGCAACAAACTTTCAGCACTGCTGCCTCCAGTTTAAGCGTTGGCTTACTAGTACTGACAAGGGGACTCGTGAACCGGCAGCAGTCTGGAGTAGTGAATTTTTAGATGGCACTGAGAAACAGCTTCTGCACAGGCAGAGGCTTTTTCCACCATGCAACAAGACCACAGAAGGTAGACTGAAGTAGGACCTACAAAAGGTCCATGAAGATTTGTTATTCATCATGCCAGCATAATTATTGTATTCCGTTTTGCTGTGCTAGTTCTCCTCCAGAAACTGGAGGGGTACCCAGGAGAATCGAGCACCGATTGCAGTACGTGTCATGTTGCTCAATTCTGCCTTGTGTAAGTTTCCTTCCAGTCCTTTGTGTCCTGTACTCGGGCCAACATCTGTAATCGCCAGGGGCCTTGCGGTAACCTTCTGACTGTCTGACTCCACCTCAGACAATTTCACTGCAGCCTTCAGAGACCCATCAAGACACCTCTGACTCCTTTCATACTGCTGCAAAAGTACAAAGCTGAGCAGTTGTACGGGACTGACGGAGCTGCATGAAATGGCAGACTGCTATGACTTCTGTCCTTGTGCTAGGCAGGAAAGATAAGCTGTCCCACAGCTTCAGGACATCCCTGCTCTGAAGGTCCTATAGAATCTGAGATGCACTGACACAGATCCCAGTGCCACACACAAGTAGTAAAAAGGGAGAGGGAGCTTGGTGCCTAATCTGAAAGAGTGTAGAAATGAGAAAAGTAGTTTTCATGATGTTTCAGGCCATGCCACAGAGCTTGGGGCTGGCTGTAAATGTGTCATCAGACAGCTCAGCTCTATATAGTCTTACATGTTCTGTTTTCTTAGCATGAAATCAGCCCTTGGTGATATATGTGATTATTGATACCCTTACATCCCATACTCATTTGGAAAGTTCTGAGATGAACAGCAAGAGATTTTTCTTGTTGCCATCTTCTCTCTAACCAGAAGAAATTTTAAGGCTTCTGGGACCCTGAGGCTTATGGTTACGCTGGGGCTTCTGGAAGGGAGATTTCTACTGTGCCATTTGTACTCTCTGCTCAGAGATTGGTGTACGTATCGCAAATAAACAATTTCCCCTAAGGATATATTCTGGTTTCATGTCATTGCTCTTTCGTGTTTGTCTGTTTGTTTTCCTAAAGGAAGCTAATTTGCAAGACCCCCCAGACCTGAAGCTGCTTAATGGTAGGGCCCTACATTTTTCAGTATCACTATGCATAGAGCATATGGACCCCATGTTTTAATACAAACAGTTTTATGCCAGTAGAGAAACCCACTGCTTTATCAACAAAGAATTTGCTGCATTTAATCCCACATTTCAGTGAATGTGAAAATTAACTAAAGGCAGTTTGCTGGGTTTTTGAGTATTGCAAAGGAAAGAACCACAGCAAAAAACACTGAAGGCCTTTGAGAATAATTTTAGATTAATTCCATATGCCTGGCTTTTTACAGTCTTATTTACTCAAAGTAATCTTATAAAACTAGCCTGGGCTAACATTTTTCCATCTGCACTTTGTTGATTCTCTACTCTATGATCAGTATATTGTAATTATTCAAGTTCTACAGGGGTTGAAGGTTAGAGCCAGTTCAGTAATGGTATCTTATCATAAGAAAACAGAATTCAAAGAGATATGGTGACACTTTGCTTTTAGAACTTCCTATAGCCCCAATCTAGCAATATATTTAAAATATCCGGATATAGCCATTAAAATCAGCTTACGGGGAACTTGAAGATCTTGGGTGTTTCTTCTTATTTAAATTAGTAGAGATAAGGAGCAAGTCTCCCAATGTCCCTAGTTTCTCCCAAGGCCTTTGTTGTACACCGGTGCAAGACACCGGGGCTAGTGTTCATTATGATCCCAGTAAGAAAGGCACTCAGATTCTGCAAGGCGTTGCCTAAAATTACCATATATTGGAGCTAACACAAGAAGGAAAGAATAGATAATCTTACATCCCTTTGGGTGCTGGGAACCCCAAGCTGTGCAGCACTGGACAGACCTCCAATCAGGGCATGGTACAGCACACGGTGTAGATCCCATCTGTGGAGATGTTCTCTTGGTCTTTAGAGCTGTTCTAGTATTTTCTTAGAAGAAAACAATTCTATTCATTATTTCTAATGAGACCTTGTTGCTTCACTTTAGGATAGACAAGGACACAGGTGCTGTAATCATCAGTACCCAATGGGAACTGCCTTCAGATTCCTTCGTTGCAATCAGCCAGCTAAGTGTACCCTGTGGCCAACGGGTCATGCAGCATAACACAGGTCTGAAGGCCAAACTACGCGTGCAGCACAACACAGCACAGGCCGGTGCCTACTCAGGTTAACTGTTATGTGGCTCATAGTCTCTGTCAAGGGTGTTAAGACTTCTGAAGCAGTTGCAGTGGTTGAAGCTACCTCTCAGCTGCTTCTCAGTGTCCTTCTGCTGGGCATTGCTGTCCTTACAACTTGCAGAAGAGACAGGGCGAACATCCCTTATCCTTCTGAGAGCAAGCTCAGCCAGCTTAGCTCAAACCAGCTTCCCTGGTGCTGTACGCTAAGCCGGCTGATTTAGGACCGAAGAGGATGGTGGGTGCTCAGACAAATCCTCTGCACTTCCTGGTCTACCGGACTTTTATTTCCAGTAGGGGGCTGGAACGTCTTTGGCTGGAACGTCATGTAGAGAAGCCACTGTGTGTCTGTGCTTCGTGAACACCTCTGCTTCCAGGCAGAATTAGGCCTTACAGACCACCTGGGGTGAGTGAAACAGTTTGACTGAGCAGGAAGGGCTAATAAGGGGATAATCCCATATGCTCAGCATCCATCCTAGCGGCAATGTAGCTCCTTCCAGCATGAAAGCAGGACATCTGCCTTCAGGTTCAAGCCCTGGTGAACCTGTTTTGGCAGCCTGGGGCAGCAACACCTTGAGCGGCTCCCCTTCATAAGGTAAAACGGGGGCCAGACGTCCAAACAAGCGCCCAGCTTTCTGTGCTGCTTGAGCACTGCGGCCCCCGTTGGTGTGCCAGCCTGGCACGGCTCTGGGTGCTCAGCCCTCACACGCACCTGCCCCCTTGTGCTTTGCAGAGACCTCCGCAGCGGCCCCGCGCAGCGCCGCAGCGCTCCGAGCCGCCAGCGCCCGGGGCCCCGGCCCCGGCCCCGGCCCCGGCCCCGGGCGCGGCCCGCACGCTGCGGCGCGGCGCTGCGGCGCCCCCTGCCGCCCCGGCGGCGCGCAGGCCGGGCCGGGCGGGCGGCGGCTCACGTGACCGGGCCCAGCTGACTGCCGGGCGGCGCCGCGTATGGCGCCGGCGGGCGCGGGGGGCGGCGGCGGCGGTGAGTGCGGCGGGGCCGGGCCGGGCCGGGCCGGTCCTCCAGCTCCCCCCCCCCCCCCCCCGCCCTGGCGGGCGCCTCACTGCCCTTCTCCTGCAGATGAACGGGGCGCAGGACGCGGCGGAGCCGGCGGCGGTGTGGGAGCGGCCCTGGTCGCTGGAGGAGATCCGTAAGGGCAGCCAGAGCTGGTCCTTGGCCTCGGACGCCGGGGTGAGCCGGGCGGCGCGGGGCGGCAGGCCGCGGAGCTGGGCGCGCCCTGGCCCGGGCCCTCGCCGAGGGCCGCGCTCGGGAAAAGCAGCTGGATGCTGACCGTTGCTTTCGTGTGTTGTAAGCAGCTCCTGCACTTCCTGCAAGAGTTCTCCCAGCAAACCATTTCCAGGACTCATGAAATCAAAAAGCAAGTGGATGGACTGATTAGCGAAACAAAAGCCACCGACTGCCGCCTCCACAATGTCTTCAATGACTTTCTTATGCTGTCCAATACCCAGTTCATAGAGAACGTGAGTACCCCCGTGTGTGGCACCAAGCTCGTACTTCGGACGTTGGTGTCACCCCTCCCTGTGCTGTGGAAAAGTGACTTGTCTGTGTGGCAAGTCTGATGCTAGCTTAGAGATGAAATGGCTTTTAACTGCTTTCTGTTAAAAGGTCTCCCAATTTCTACTAGAGTGATGCACTGTTCAAGGTGTGCAGGTTCTCTTTTGCCTCTTCTGAGGTATCTTCCTTCTTGTTTCTATATGATTTGGAGATGGGAGGGTCTGTTGTTTTGTTTTGTTTTCGTTAGGATTCTGAATGAGTTGAGATCTATGGGTTACCTTGGTATATCTTTGCAAATAACATAAATATAGGCAGTGTACCTTAGCTCTCTAAATGGGAGAATATTATACAATAGTCTAAGTTTTTTGTTTGTTTGTTTTCCTGAAAACAGACTGTATTCAAGGTGTTAGATGGTAGGCAATTGTCTGTTGTATTTGGTCATCATGTGGGCATATCTGTTGGTTAATGCTCCCATGTTGTAAAGATTGCTGTTTTGGGGAGGTAAAAGCTAGAAGTAAAAGTCTGTTATGGTATTGCATCAGTAAGGGCACATATATAACAAAGACGTAGAGCTTTAATTTTTTCAGTTCTTTTTTTTTTTTTTTTTTTTTTTTAAAGCACTGAGTTTTATCAGGCATTTTGTTTTGATCAGCATTGTTCTTAGGCCAGGTGTGAATCCTATGAAACTATGATGCTATATTTGGAAAGATGTTGGCAGAGGACAAGAAAATGGAAATCTGTATCTCTAGTAATGCTGCAGTGTCTTTACTGGCCTGCTTTTGCTGTTCAGCGTTGTGATCTGAGGGTAATGAGTACCAAATGTCTTGACTCCTGGGTACTTCAGTCTGTTTTTCCTCCAAATGTAAGCACATAGAAATGTCCCTTCCCCTCACACCCCCCCCCCATTTCTAATTCTCAGTTTAGTTTGATATTTGGGATCTGTCTCTTTCCAGAGGATAATAATAACCTATATTTGAAAGATTCGGATTTGGAAGATTTGGATTCAAGTGTGCAGGTTCAAGGGAAGCTTTTTATTCCCCTGTATCTTCTTGTAGCTGCTCCTAAGAAAGAGTGTCAAAGGAGCTAGAGGAAGGCTCATCAGAACAAACTGAAGCAAACTGAAAGCTGGGGGAGGATGTGACCTTTTCCCTAAGTATAGGAGAACAGGGGGAGGATGTGACCTTCTCCCTAAGCATAGGAGAACAGTGAACACCAAGGAAGAAAAGTACAGGAGACGAGTAAACACCTAGGAGGAAGAGCTACTAAAACACAAGAACCTAAGGCAATAGACTGCTTATAACTAAACTTAGGCTTGACTTTAAAAGCTTCAAGAATAGCTTTATCTTGGGGATTAAAGCAACTTCCTCCCCCCCCCCCCTTTTTTTTTTCAATTACATTAAGATCAGTCCATGAACTGAATTAAATGGTCAACTTGTCTTCCATTGTCATGGTCAGGTTTAATGCATGGAAGAGGCTTTGAAGATGCTTAGCAAGGTCTATGGTTTTTGATTTTGTTTCAATGTGTTTTTATTGTTAGATTTGAAATATGTAATGAATTAATGTGCTACTCAGTTTTTTACATTATGGATGGTGCCCATGGTGTAGCTTCTGCAGCAGTATGTTGTTCTTACTTGAATTAATTTTGCTTAAATTTGTAGAGAGTATATGATGAAGAAGTGGAAGAGCCTATTCCCAAAGCTGATGTTGGAGACAAAACAGAGCAGGTAGTTAACTTTAAGCTGCTATGAATGCTAGCAGCATGTTTGCAGCTGTTGTCTAGCTTCTTATTTTCAAGCTTTCTTTGCAGATGTTTACAGCTTAAGAACCAAACTGCTTCCTTTCTCTTTGAAATCTTTCTATTGGATAATGTATGTCATTCAACCATAAATTTGACTGTAACATTGAAGGCGCTACACTGTTATCATCTACTAGCACTCCTCCCACCTTGATCTTGTATCTACTAGGCAAGATCATATTTTTTAGTAACAAGATTGAGGTCTCACACATTCTTACAAAATTCAGAGGTAGTGAATAGGAAAAGCAGAATCTAATGGCAAATTCCAGGGATATAATTTTGGAGAGCTTTATGTATGTAAAAAAAAAATCTTACAATCTAGGCGTATTATACCATAAAGATTCCCTTGGCATCTGGGAGCACAAATAGGACAGAGCTCTGCAGATGCTAATCAAACCTAGAAACAGAAGTGTTCTAAAGATGAATTAAATGAAGAAAAAAGTTGTGAAGGTATTTTTTGTACATGTAATGAAATTGCTCTCATGATACTGATTTGAAGTTAGATTTTTGAATGCATGTTGCATTGAGACTGAGTTTGAATAAAATGTAATAAGAACATGCTGTTACTGAAGGAAAAGACCCGGGAGCAGAAAGAAGCTGATCTGATCCCTAAAATCCAAGAAGCAGTGAATTATGGGTTGAAAGTTCTGGACAGTGCATTTGAGCAGCTAGACATCAAAGCAGGCAACTCTGACTCGGAAGAAGAAGAAAGTAATGAAAGGGTGGAACTGATCCTTGAGCCAAAGGTACAGAAACCTATTCTTGGGAGCACTGGGTTTGTATTTTGCTGGACTCGCTCTTTACTACTGTCAGCTGTATCACTGTACTAGTGTAAAACTAGTATTAATTACCTCAAAAAAAAAAAAAAAAAAAAAAAAACAGTGACTACATCAGAAGTAGAAGTGCTCCATATTGGGCTATTCCTTGTGTGGCTTGCTTGCCTTGTACTTGGGTTGGCATTAAGGCATGCCTAAAAGGAGTTAGTTCAGTGGCAGCGAACTTGGAAAGCGAAGCCTGGATTTTGGGTGGAATGGAATCTTGAAATTTCATGCTTTTCAGATAGAAACCATACATCTGTAAGAGGTTTTTATTGTACCAATAATTAAGAATGCTAGGGGCACAATTTGGGATAAACCAATATCTGTGTAAGGATATTCAGCTGTTATGGCTCATAAGAAATATGTTGGAATTGAGCAAGTAGAAATAGCTTTATCTTCTACAATATTAAAAAGAAATTAATCTCAGCTGGCCCGCACAGTTGCATCCTGGCTTGCAGCATGTGCCTAGTGGGTGTCTCTTGAATCAGGCTCATATCTTCCTTATGTTGAAATAAGGTTTGCAAGACTTGTCTTAATCAGCAATGTAAAGCTGTTCTTAGATGTCAAAAAGACCTTATGTTGTCTCTTTCCAGGATCTCTATATTGATAGGCCTTTACCTTACTTAATTGGCTCTCAGCAGTTCATGGAACAAGATGATGTTGGTTTGGGAGATCTCTCTAGTGAAGGTGGGTGCAGCTTTACCTTTTATTTCTCTAAGAATAACTAGTTCCTTATGTGAGAGTCTGTCTGTTTTAACTGAGTATCTTGGATTATACTTTGTAGTGTTCTTGCATATTTTGATGCATACTGTAATTAACTAGAGGAAAATGTGCAGCATGCTGTAGTAGCCTCCCACCTGGTACACACAGTGCATTGTTTTTCTAATGCAGAGCACCACTTATTGACAAAGTCCTGAAATTTCAGCAGCCTCCAAATCTCTTTCAAACCAGTCTGTTCTCCACCTTATTTCTAATTCTCCTTACAAAACCTCTGAAGTCACAATGTGATATGTTCAAGATCTTTGATGACCGAAGAGCTTCAATGTGCAGATGCCATGTCTGACATCTTAACAGAATTTCAACTTATCTTAAAGTTAACTTTTTTTCTTCTTCTCTTAAACAGAAGGGTCAGTAGATAGTGATCGTGGAAGTGTAATTGACAGTGACGAGAAGGATGGAGAGGTAAGTGATGGAGAACTGCTCCGGAGAAATGCTACTTTACATAAGTATTTGAGTCCTTGATTATGTGAGGCCATTAGCTATTTTGCTTTTTCAATACTGTCTTGAGACCCCACCAAACAGTGCCTACTCCCTATGTATTTTCCTTAACTATTCTTATGAAGTTATTTTCTTTTCTGCAGCATTTCAGAAGAGCAGTAAAGGTATTGTCTCTAAATGTCTATACGAGAGGATTTTACTGAAGTGTTTTATTCCGGTCTAACTTCTTTTAGTGAAGCAAATGCTTATCAGGAATTGCAGCTGTGGAGAAAACCTGTTGTAAATTATGATGACAAAGAATGGGATGGAGAATAACAAGAACAATTTTAAAAGTTTAACAGGTGTCAGTGATATGCCTCCAGGCATTGCCTCATAAAATCTGCTGCACTGGACTGTTTTGCGTGCCTTGACTGGAATGTCTCTGCTTTCTAACTGATACTATGGGAGCACTCCTTTTCCTGAGGAATTTGTTTCTGGGGTCTTTTTTTCCGTTAAAATTAAATCACTTTTGAGTTATTCAACTGCCATTTCAGGCAGAGCTCTTGTGTTTTGCTAAATCAGTGATATTTTAGCCAGCTCTGCTCACAGATGATGATCAGTAATATGGAAAACTGTTGCTTGATTAGGCTGCAATGAAGTGATCTTAGTGTCCAAACCTAAGCAAGTTCAAAGTTTGCAAGCCCTTTTTTGTAACCACTGGACATGATAATGTGTGATATTTGTCTTTGAATCTGTTGTATTCCAGGAATCAGACGATGAATTTGGAAACCCTAGTGAAGATGACCAGAAGACGGCACGGTCATATACCCTGGTACAAAATGGAAGACTTTTTACTTGTGACACCATGAGGATGCAGGAAAAAAGGAGATAAGAATTTTAGACAACTGTTAAAAGACTTGGTTAAGCCTGATTTATTTAATTTTGCATGGCTAGGTTGTCCTGACCAGGTAGCACTGACATTATGAAACTGAACCTGAGGTGGACTTAGAGATGTTTTCAAGCCATGTGGGATGGCATTGCTTGATATACCTTTTTCTCACAAATAACTTTGGAGCCATTAGAGGTCAAAGAACCTACCCTAGGGCAACTAGACTCCTGTAGTAGTATTGTATCTGTAATTTTAATTAAGGAAAACGTATTTTCTGTCATTCTGCTATCCACATTAAGACTAGCTCAAGACAATATAGTTTTTCTGTGTGTGTGTGTGTTTATACCAGCTGAGCTCAGCATTCCTGAGTTAAGGCTGAATACTAGGCCTTTACAGGGGAGCAGTTAGTGAACTAAAGGAAGCTGTGCAGCCAAAGCTATTAGGCTTGTATGTGCTAGCAATACCCTGCTGATGAGGAGGTTCTTAGTGCCCTAGGTTGCATATCTGATCCAGAAACATTCAGTGATGCAGCACAGGGATTACTGGAGAATAGAGCAAGTTGCTTGGAGCTAGAGGCACTCCCTCCTTACCTCAGAGGTTGTGAAGTACCCCAAATATGCTAAATGTTTCCCTCCTCTCAGTAAGTTAGCTCTGAATATATTGTTTAAGCAGATAGTTATGTGCTTGCATCTTTGTATGCCAGCTTCTGGAGAATACAATCAGGTATTATTGTTCCTTAGAGGACAGCACTGGTGAGTGATGAAGATGATGATGATGGCTGTGATCTCTTTGACTCTGAAAAAGAGGAAGATGAAGATGGAGACTTAGATGAAACTGTAAAGCCTGTAAGTAATTGCTGCTGCCTTGAGAGGGGAGATTTGATCTCACTCATGAAAGATATCTGGCTTTAGTATGACTATGATGATGACTTCTAGTTACCTAGGATGGGATCCTGTAAAAAAGGCCTGTAAGGAACTTGCATGGTGTTTTAACATGGTTGTTCAGTCATTGTGCCCCAGGCTGGCATCAAAGCTGCTTTTAAAGGTCATTAAAAATTATCTGTTGCATTTATTTGCAGTAGATACTTTCAGCTTGTCCTGCATCCAAAATGGAAAGACACTTGAGCATTATGGGGCTGTAAAGGTTTAGAAATGGCTTGTTTTTCTTGATGCATGTGTAATCTCTTAATTGTCATCTTAATATAAAGCTGCATTGCTTCTTCTGAGTTGAAGTCTAGGCAGGAAATTGCACAGATGACAGTAGAATATAGTATTTGTAACTGCAGTTATGTAATGGGAAGGGAGATAGACTCTTTCTCTTGTGTGTCTGCCCCCCTCCCCCCCCCCAAAAAAAAAAAAAAAAGTGCTGTGACATGAAGTCCCTTTCTTTGTATCTGGTCTGAACCAACATTCTGCTTTGCAGTAATCAGCCTGAAGGGATGAGATGGAAGTGTGAAAGGCTAATAAGGTTTTTCTGGGAACTCTATCTCCCTTCCTGGGAATCTGACAGATTTGTTGATTTAGATGGCTAAGTATTTGGAGCTTAAATATCTTTATTTCATTTGTACACCACTTTGATCCTCACCAAATTATTAACAGATTTGCACATAATGAATATGGTGTTCTTTGTTTTCCCTTGTCACCCCAGAAAAAGAAAAGACCAACATCCTTTGCAGATGAGTTGGCAGCTCGAATCAAAGGAGAAGGACCAGTCAAACAGGATGAAGAACGGTCATGTAAGTTAACTCTTCAGTGTCAGTATGTGCTTGTGAGATAGAAGAGGACTCCTGAACACATCAGTCAGGAGAGTCTATATAATAGTACATGAAATTATAAACAGTTCTGTTATTTGTGCATGTATGAGGGGTGAAAGCCCAAAAAGAGAGATTGAAGTCTGTAGTTAAAATGCATGCAGTTTCGTGCAATAAGAAAGATTTTTAGCCCTAACTTACAGGAACAAATTGGAGTCCACTAGGAGTTTCAGTGGAAAACTTACAAGTTTAGTGAGACAAATCACTCTCCAAACACACACATGCTAATGAAAGGAGTTTTCTCCAAACTGATTGTACATCAGCATGTAGAACCGCATGTTTTGACTACATGTGCGTTTGCCCTGTTTCAATTCAGTATTTGAAAACTTACATTAACTCACTGTAGTCTCTTTCCTTGAGTTCTAAAGCAGAAAACCTGCCAAGCAATAGCCTGGTGTTTTCATGCTTTTTTTTTTTTTTTGTTGTTGTTTTTTTTCCTTTTCTCTTTGCGGGTTAAATATACTGCATTTTTCGAGGAGTTTTCCTTGCTAGTGTTCTTGGTGATGTTTTAGACTAAGTATTTTATTTTTACTCTGCTTTCAAATAGGAAATGACCTATTTCAAGAAGTTAGTTGTGCAGCAAAACAGCAATTGCATATAGCTGTCTGAAATTGGCAAGAATTATGAACCTGCTTTTGTCCTGTAACTTAGTATGAACAGTCAAGAACAGTGTGCGTTTGTTCTTGCTCTGTTCAGACAATCAAGTTAGATTTGTGAGTATCAGAGTATAAAACCTACAAGGTTACTACTTTGTTCAGCTATGGGAAAATCTTCTGTCCGTTGAAATAACTTTAAGGAAATAAGGAGAGAGGGAATAAAACTGTCTTCACCTTTCTAGGTAACTGAATCAAGCACTGATGTGTCTTGAGCCATTTGAGATGCTCAAAAGTTTTGTATACAGTCTGTGGGACCAGTACTGTCTGGAGTGCTGCGTTACCATCAGGCATCTCAAATGACACTTGCCTGTATGTAGGCAACTTTGTTGAACCCATAGTGTAGGACAGAATGATGCCATCACATTTCTAAGTGCCAATTCTAGAAACTGCACTTCATAGGACTGCTTCAGTAGACTGATACATAGGAAAACATTTAGATCAGCTTGATTTGGTTGTTTAGATACTTCCTATCATGGATCGGTCACAGGTAAAAATGGACTATTTTGTTTGTGCTTTGAACTTTTCTTAAAGCCCTGGCTTCAGAGACCAAAACGAGGAAAAATCTGAAAGAGAAGGAAGTTAGAGTTCCATCTGATGGTAAGATTTAATTCTCTTTGCTTTCTGAATTGCTGGCTGGATCATAAGGAAGTGCTTGGGCAAGTACTGTGTATATACTGTAGAAACTGGGTGGGAGATCACCTTCAGAGTGAGTGTACACAAATCCTAGGTTGGTGTTCTACTTGTTAAAACAAGGTCAGAAACAGGCATAGTGAGAGTTTCTCCTCAAATGCAGTCTTGTGTGTGTGTCGTATTTATACGAGCAAGTGTTTGTTTTGGTTGTCTCTTAATCCTCCTTCCTGCAACTTGATCAATCCCATCACAGCTCCTGGTTCTTGTGCTTTCTAGATGATGAAGATGACATCTTTAAGCCTCCCAAGCTGACTGATGAAGACTTCACACCTTTTGGTTCCAGAGGTGGCCTCTTCAGTGGTGGGACAGGCCTCTTTGATGATGAGGTGAGAGCACTAGAGAGGATGGTGTTGGAGATCCCTATGCATGTCCACTTTTTTTAAAACAAAACAAAACCCCCCCCCCCACACACACCTTTGTAGAGAAAGAAAATAATGCTTTGTTGTTGTGTGACATTCAAACATATTGGGACAGTGTAGCTTTCAAGTTGGAAAAAGAACCACACAAGCAAGCTACTTGTGATCTTTTTGGCACAAAGTCCTCTCTTCTGTGCTGACAGAGATGCTAGTATGGTCCTAGCATTTCATTAGGGAGGTAGCCACAGTAGGTCAACCGGCAGATAGTAACTGGTGCACGTGCAATAACTCATCAACATCCCTACCACTATCCTCGCTTTCTCCTTGTGCTTCCTGAGCATTACTGTTCTTTTTTCACAAAGGTTTTACAAAAGACAGGTGCTTTGAGTCTCCAGGGAGCTAATTTAGAACTTCTAATACCCAACCTTCTGAAAGAGGAAGACTTTCCAGAATTGAGTGGTCAGTACTTGTTGGATTTGCAGGATACCTGGAAATACAGGCTGTGCTTCTCAAAGGGATTCATTCGAGTTATCAGCACAGGGCAACTGCAAATTGGGCACAAAACCTGAGGAACAGCTCTTCAATTTCTCCTGGGCTTGAATGTAGGAAGAATGGTTTTGGTTCAGTTCAGCTGCAGTAAGAGTTTGTTTTTGTGTATGTGTCTGGAGGGGAAATCTGTGTCATCTTCCTGTGCTGGTTCTCAAAGACATTATTGCAGGACAACACACTCCCACTAATTTTGAGCTATAATGTGTATCTCTGGATCATATTAGTGTCCTGGAGTCTACTGGAACAATATGAATAATTAATCTTGTGTATATTAAGTTTGGAGTATTTTTATGCTTGTCATGACCTGAAATCTTCCTTTGAACCTTACTGGATAATCTTAAATAGGAAAGCTTGGAAGGGGGTGTAACCAGAAAGTTATATAATTGGTGTAAACCATTGTAGATGTCAAATAAAACATCATTTCTTCTCTACAGTGAACTGACTGACAATCAATGTAAATTAAAGGGGAAACTAATTTTTAGAGGATAGAAAGCTAATCTTCTGAATGTGTGACTCAAGTGAACACTTGCTTGAGTAGCAAGATTTAAATTTATATATGCAGTCATCCTTTTAAGAAGGAAGTGGTGGTTACCTCCCTTATCTTGGCTAAAAGTGAATATTTTAGGTGTAAAAATAGACGTTTCTGCCTTTTCTTACAATTGACAAATTCACTGCTTCCCCTCCCCCTCTTTGCATTTTCATCTACTATCAGAGTGATCTTTTTGCTGAAGCACCAAAAAGAGAAGAATCAAAAGAACAAGAGGAGCGAGCTTCAATAAATGAAGGTAAGAACCAATTTTTGCTGCCTATAGTCTTGTATATGCTGTGTTTTATCACAGCTAGCAGCTAGTGTGTTTTGTTCCCAAACTAATTAGTCTGGGGAAGCAATCATTCTCTATCAGGACCGGGGAATAGAAGAGAGTTGCCAACATATGTTTTCCTTGAATTTTAAATAAGTGTTCACTCTGATCTCTCTCTTGCAAACATGTTCTCTTCTGGAGTTGAAAAGATGGCCTTACTGATGTTGTCGGAACTTATTGTATGCATTGAGCTCCTGCTGCTGAGCTCCTGCTGCTGAGGAATACTTTGTAGACTCCAGTAGAAAGTTGAAGCAAGAGCAAAACTACTTCTTTTAGACTGATACCTGTTTAAGTTCCGCATTAGCTACGTATCTAGACTTCTAAGGAATGTGACATGTACATAGACATTCTATACCACAGCTGCTTTTACTAAAACACTATACTTGTTGAATTTTCAGGTATGGACTGTGAGGCAAAATTGCTTAATACTTTAGAGGTATTAAAATTGTGAATGTGAATTCTTATATACATCTACACAATAGCATTACTTATCATTTTATATGTGTGTGTGTGTGCGTGCATGTATGTGAATATATGAAGCTTTAGTGTCATAGGCAAGCTTTAACTGAGCAAAAGCTAGATTGTTCTGGTATGTATCTGCAAAAACCAGAAGTTCAAGGCAAGTGTCTGAAGACTTCTGGGCTATTGAGCAAAAAAAATAGAGTTCAGAAGACTTATCAGGTTGTTCTCTTTATGGTAGAATTCGGAGGGCTTTGACAGCATAAAGCAAATGCATTCATCTTTTAAGTTCTTGGTTTGTATTGTACTTCCTGTGATTTCAGCATCCTCCACAAAGTCCTTAAAGAAAGTTCCTGCAGGTGCAGTGTCTCTGTTCCCAGGTATGAGTCATTCAATAGCAGATTGCTTCATGCACAAAATGCTCTTTTCTTTAAACTGTGCTGAAGAGTCTTTAAAGAAGAAAAATATCAAAATATGGCAGCACTACATTGCTCTATCATGTGCTTAATGACAAATACAGGTGCTTCTACCATGCTAAGCCTAATCTGCAGCATGCTTTATAGATAATAAAGCTTCTGTCGGAGCTCTGAGTAGGTGTCATTGGCAGATATTAGCTGCTGCTGGCATCCAATATTATGCTAGTTTTTGCGTAAGGATGTGTGTTACTTGGACTCATATTATGGTGTTTAAATGTCTGGTATACACAGTCAGTTCCCTCCATAATCTGACAGGAAAATGCTTTAAGTTTTGATCATTGAGATTTGCAGAGAACAGTTTAAACATGAGTTTTATTTTAAGTTTTTATTTTTTTATGACACAGGTAAACAAAACCACTCTTGTTTTTTGGTTAGGAAGATCTCACTGCATGGTGAGGGAGCAAATCTGCCAACTGCAGCTAAAAAAGTCTGTGCTAAGAAGCGTGTTCCTTATCTGATTTAAAGCTGAGCAACAAAAAGAAACGTCCCTAGTCATTTTGAATCTACTGTGTTGTAGTAACTTTTGTCTCTATGTACAGTCAGTCATTGCTTGATTAATATGAACAAACCTCACCTTTTAAATTTTGTCCTGTCTTAAGAAAGGTCCATTTTAAGATGATGACTTTGCTGACTGAGGGCTCAGTTAACCACTGTTAGAGTAGGAAGGATAAAAAATACAGCCATTTTGCTCCAGGATCAAAGACTGGTATCAGCAGTGATTGTTCTACATAATTATAAGACTTGGTAGAAAACTTCAAAATGGTGAATTGTGACTTTCTGACTTTCTTGGAGATACTGTTGCATAAGCATTGAATTTCACATAATTCTGCTACTGTGTATTGTTCTAGTTCATCAGTGATTAAATTGTATGTAGCATTTGTACAGTCTTCAGTTGTTCCCTTGAGTAACTTGTCTACAATAAACTAAAGTCACCAGAGAGAGATCAGGACCGAGGCTCATCTGCTATTCGAATAGAACTTGCTTGATAAACAAACCATTCACTGAAAATTTGTTCAGGAACTTCTTAGAAACAATTAACTAACCAAATTCTATGGCTACGTTCCTGTAAATCCTGTGGCACTTTGTAACTGCGAGAGCTTGTGCCCTTTTTTTAAACTGGTAAGCTGCTGCTGTAAATGCTCAAAATTTATGCAATCTGCCGTCTTTAACCAAACAGCAGCTGTTTTACTCTTCCTACCAGCCTTTCAATTAAAGTCTTTTTCTGTTCACCATACCCAAACATCTATAAATAAGGAACAGAAAGATAGGCTGCTGAGTTTAGCAAAAATGGCTAAAAATCTGTTTGCAAACAGTCTACCCAGACTGTATCTGTCACTGAAGCAGGACACTTCTACACCAGGTGTAGAACAATTGGCGGCTGTCAGGTTACTCCATCTTGATCATTGCTGCATCTGAAGTATACAGGAATCTTGGGGCCAAACTCAGCCTCACACTGCAGTAGTACTAGTGGTTTTGCAAGGAAAAGTACTCTTCTCTAGGAGAACTTGGTTCCATCCATCCTCCCCTTTCCTCGAGCGTCTTGCCATTTTTATTTGTCCAGAATGGCGTGGCTTACTTGTTTGTAAGGTAGGATTCTGGTTTGGGAAGTCCATCCAGACCACAGTGGGGGACTGATGAATCTCCTAGCTTTAACACAGAGCCTGGCTGGTAATCCTAGGGAAGACAAAAAGAAGAGATGGCATTATGAGTAAGTGGTTGTTGCTTCTGACTTGGCTTTATCAGGAAGTACTACTGCTTTTGGTAAGGCAGTGTTTCGGGAATATGTTTAAAGATTACTGTGATTGAACATACCTGCCTCGCTCCAGCTATTGAGGCACAAGTCTAGCTTTCTGGAAACTCCTACAATGACATCTGGGATGGGGGTTGGGGGTTTCCTCATCTGACTTGCAGGTGGGAGCGATGTGTTTAATTCCTCAGTAATTGTGGAAAAAGACAAGAAACCTGCTGCACGGAGTACAGAGAAGACCCCCAAACAGCCTGGGAAAGTTGCTCTGTTTGATGATGATGATGACGATTTCTTTGTGGCAACTAAGAAGCCTCCAGATTCAGGTACCTCTATGTATTTGGCAGATAGTTACACATCAAACTAATAGGAACCACTGAGTTACAAACCTTACACCGAGCATTTAGTGCTACTGCTTATGCTCTCCCACTCATATTTAGTCTTTCTGCCTCTTTTTGTTGGTATTTCTGCCTGTGTAGGGGTTTTTCTTCCCCTTTTAATGGTTGTTCTTTTTTTTTTTTTTTGTTTGATTTGGTTTGGTTTTTTTTGGCTACTCTTCTGCTCAGAGTGGTGTGGAGTTAGCTTACTTATATATGCCGTCCACTGACCTTTCTCTCTTGGGAGGCTCCTTCTAAGACAGTATCTAGACCAGGGAAACAATTTTTTAATTATTTTATTCGGTCAGTTGTGAGTCCTCATGCTCAGCACTCCATATTGGCAGGTTCTAGATCTGCAATGCCAAGCTGGTGGGAAATGCTGTGTTCAGGGACTTAGAGGTACCAACTGACTACAGCCCTGCTTTAATTGACTACATTGTCCGTTACCAGTGCTGTCAAGCAATATTACAGTGCTATCAGATAAGTGGTATTGCACTTTGTAAGCTTGCCTAGCTTTTTCTCTTAAAGCTCTCAGTTGGTCACCTTTAAAAATGGAACGTGATGTCTTTCAGAACTTGAGTATCTCACCTTGGTCAGTGGTGGCTATGCTGTTCTAGTCATTTCCTGTTTGTTTTGTCTCTTAATGCAGTCAAGTCCACATCTGATCTATTTGATGATGATGAAGGTGACTTATTCAAGGAAAAACCTGTTGTTCCTCCTGTGGCTGCCAGCACAACTAAAGAAGCAGAAAGCCATAGGGGGACAGTCATGGAAAAAAAGGTAATAGTATAGAAACTGATGTTAGGGCTAGTGTTCTAGGAAAAAGTTACTGCTTTTTTGCAGCTGAAGACTTTCTCTGTAGAACAATGTGGAAGTGCCATATTTGAAAGTCAGAACTAAGTTTGTAGGGTCTTTGGCCAAACGATTCCAGGATCCTTAAATGTATTTTGCTTCTCAGATTTTGAGTTCCTTAAAGGCTTTCTGTGACTGGTTGGTGACTGGAGGAGTCTCATTAAGGCAGGACTTCAGTGAGAGCAACGTAAGAAACTGTTAATACCAGTTCGTTACATTCATGACTGAAATGAATGTCAGTCTGATCTGAGAACCTCTGAAACTGTGTGCTGCAGGTACCATGTTGGTGCTTGTGCACTGACCACAAGCTAGTAGCAGCTTAACAGGTAATTCGTTGCTTCGATAGGTTGTGCAGGAAGAGGGTAAGTGTCACAGTTCTGCCTTATACTTCATGAATATTCAGAAAGCTGTTCTTCAGCTTAAAGCTCTTGAACAGTAGAATATCCAGATATTGTTTGGAATATGTAGAGTTAGAGACTCTCCCAACCCCAACTCCAATCTTCCTTTTCAGAACAGTGTCTTGAAGAAAGTGGTAATTCTCCTTGTTTCTCTGTTAGAGACTGTATATGTTCACATCAAAGGTCATCAAAATTTGAACGGCTAGGAACTGAATTTGAATGGTCTGTGCATTAATTTTATCTTTATGTGTGTGTGTGTGTGTATATATCTATATATAATATACACACACATGTATATATATGTGTTTATATAAATTTTCACTGTCCAAGGAGTATATGAACATAAAGAGCTACATAATGAGAGGGGATTCTTCTCCCCTCCATACTGGTAAGTGTACAGCACTGATGTCCAGTGCAAATTGCTGTAGGACTTTCTTCTTCTTGCCCCATGAGAAACACCTGAGTACATCACCCAAAGCCACCTTCTAGTTCTAGTGCAATGCAAGAGTATCTGTTGTGAAACAAGAGTGGTGATGGGAGAGTCCTCCAGTACCATTGCTTCTGCTTCCATTCAGAAGACATTTGGGAGGCTGGGAAGACTTCCTAACCTTCCTAGCACTTGGCTTTCCCCCAGGAGAGAATGAGAACTGATTCAGTAGCGCAGCTCCTACTTTCTGAGGAAGTGACGGCTGTTTTACACTCCAGGCTTGCTGACAGTAATGCTCAGGTCTGGAATCTTCCTGGCAACACAGCTGGTAGCAGGCTTGGAAATTCTGGTTGGCACAGACTGCTTTATTCCTTTACAGAATACACCTTGTTAAAGGAATCATTTTCCTTTAATTCGACACGGGGCCTGGCATAAGTTGCTGCATAGGCTTCCTGTTGAGAAGGATGGTGGCGGGAGGACATCCCGATGGGCTTTCTTGGAGTAGCCATTGCACAGCTCTGGCTACACTGGAGGAGCTCACTCAGAACATGTGTTGAACTTGTTACAAGCTTGTGACCTGTTCCTTTGACTGCTGAGCACTGCTAGCAGTGTATTTCCTAGAAATAAAGGACCATGTGATTTGTCTACCCTTATTTATTCTAAATGGGTGCTCATGTAGTATTTTTTACTTATTCTGAAGAGTCAACTGTCTTCAAATGAGGTCTTCAAGGCTTTAGCTGAAACAACTTCCAAAAAACAGAGAGGTCTCTTCTCTGATGAGGAAGATTCTGAAGTGAGTATCTCTAATAAATTCCTTGGGATCTGAGTTACTGTGACTTTTCTGGTATCTGGGGACTTGTTGTTTATTTGTGGGATTGGGACCTTTGACACTCAGGCTTCTGCTTCTAGCCTTCCTGAAACTTCCTTATTGCTCCAAGAGTAAAATTTCTGAGAACTTTTTCCCCAACATTAGAAGCAAACTTGCTTGGTGTCCACATGGGCATAAATTAAAATCTTGAAGAGGTAAGAACAGTCAGTCAAGAGCAAGAATTGTGAAAGACTGTATGTGTATAACTTTGTGTCCTTGACTTCAAGCTAGCAATTAATTGCAAAGCTGAGGGAGACCCTAGTGGAGTTGCAGGTTGTCAGTACCTATGAATTGGACAATCTTTCCCTACTTCATGGACACAACACTGCTTTTTCTAAAGAAAAAAACATGAATGTCACATTTAGAGTTCTAAAAAACAGACAGCATTTCTTTGCAAATTGACATTTCTTTGTTTTGAGCAGGACTTGTTTTCATCAACTAAAACTGTGAAATCCAAAGCAACATCTCTCCCCACCAAGTCTGTGGGAAAAGCTCCGCTCTCCTTGTTTGATGATGATGAAGAGGTAAGTACCATTTCCTGATATGGTCTTGTATGCAAATCTTCCTGGATAGCCTGTTGCAAATGCAGCAGAAAACATTCAAACACAAATTTAAAACACTTAAGAGCTTATAACTGGAACTCTAAATTTAGAGCACTAAATCTATCTTCTAATATTGTGTAGCAGTTCTGTGCATGAGGCTAGCGTACTGTGAGAGAGTGAGTGGATAGTCTTCTGGATTCTTGGTTTCTCTTTAGAATTTTGCTGTCAATGGAACTCATCTCTGGACTTAAAGTAAGGAGATGATCCCTGTGGTATGGCTAGAAAACACTAAGGTAGCAAATTGATACAGTCTTGGAGAAGCTGTTTTATCCTGTCCCGGAATACCTAGCCACATAGAATACTTCTTGCTTCCCCTTTCTGATGGCTGGTAAATTCCTTTTTTTCCTTGAGTTTGTGTGTAAGAATTGTGGCTTCTAGCACAGCAAGTGAGATCAGAGCACAGGTCATGCAAGGAACTATAAATCTTGATTACTATCTTTTGTACTCACTTTTCTCTCAGACACTCCAGAGAACTTCAAATCTGGATTTGCTGTCTTCAAGGGGAGTTGGTTTATGTCATAGTTGTAACCTGAGGCAAAAAGGAGGTCTCTTCAGAGCTATGAGATTTGGGACTTCAGCAAATTTGAGGGATAAAAGTGTGTGTGGGGGGGGAAGGGAGTTGTTTTAGTTTTTGTTTTGTTTTCCAAGACGGGGCTGCTTCCACCTCTGCTTTCTTCTGACTAGAGGCCACTTGCAGGTGGAGCAAACAGTGAAACATTTTGCAATGTGATTAATATCTCCAGTATCTGCAGTGGAACTTCTGTTATGGAACTGAAGTGCAAGTTGGGTGGATAAAAGCATAAATAGGTGGTGAATGCTGTATCCACTTTTATATATATTTTGATACCTGTAAAATCTGCATGAGTGTTTTTAGGTGAAAAGCCTTGATTGTTGCCCAGTAGTCATGGTTCAGTTTTCTTTTGCCTATCCTCTTAGAATGGGATCAATTCCCCATCTCGTTACGCAAGTGCAGAAACCATACCCGGTTGTTTTAGCTGCTGTACAACAGAATTGCTGGGTAGTGGTTTTTGGCTGCTAGTCAAGCCTCATCTTGAAGAATCTGCAGGCCAAAACCAGGCTGTGTTCTTAGAGGTTTCTGGTCTATCAAATACTGTGTGTGATATTCCCTGTACCACAATACTGCATAACACTTAACTGCCTTCAGAAAGGGTTCAGGAAACACTGTTTCTCTGCCCAACTCATCTCAGAAGTGGGTGGCAACAGTGTCTTGCATGCTGATGACTTCTCGATGAGCTTTCCATCTTGATTTTGGCTTTTATTTTTATTTTTTATTTTTTTAAAGGATCTCTTTGGTGTGGCGACTGCTAAGAAGCAACAGGCAAAACCCCTGGAAGAGAAAGCAAAACGGTCGGAGCCACTCAAGAAGGCCTCCAGTTTATTGTTCAGCAGTGATGAGGAGGTACTAAAGATTTGCTTGAAAGGGTTTACTAGGCTTTATAATGGGTACAAAACTTGAGACAGGAACCAGTGCTAGAACTACACAGCAAAACTCTGTTCTGTGTCCACATGCTATGCTTACTTTGTTCTTGTGACTGTTTGCAACTGAGGAAGCTGTCTAATTCTTGGCTCAGAATTATTCAGGATCTGGCTAAAAAGATGTCATGTAGAAGGAATAATCAGTATTTTCCAAGTAATTTACAGAAAAATGAATAATGAATGGAGGAGACTTCTGCCAACAAACCTGACTTTAGTAAATTAATAATTACTTGATATTAATAATAAAATATTAACAGTAAAAGAGGAAAGTAAGTTTGCTCCCTCATATTGCTTTCATTACTATGAAGAAAATTTAGGAGTTCTAGATAGGTAACCTTTGGAAGGCTAGAAATAGGGAAAATTAAACATGACCAGTCCCTGGAAGAACAATCATATATCTACTAGGAGAGGATTAGGTGCTGTCCAGCAACTTAATTAAAAGCCAAAGGCACTGAGTAATTAAACTTGACTGGAAAGTATTTGAGTTAAGTCATGTCAATAAGATCTAGAACTTTCAACAAAAAATTGCTCTTTTGCTTAGACTTCATTTCAGTATCTGTTTTGTGACTGCTTTTTCACTAACTAGTAGTGTTGTTAGCTGAGGCAAGGCATTAATTTCTATTTTCATGTAAAATAAAGCAAGCCCAAACCAGTCCCTTTCAGAAAGAAGAGGGATGAGGAAAGAGGCAGGCCAGTTGAACTACTGGAAATAAGAAAATATGTCAGCTAGAAAACTTTCAGAAACAAATTTCTTCCTAATGTAGTGGGGGTCTTTTTTTTTCTTCTTTTTTTCCTCCTTCTTTCAGTAGGTAGGCTTGATTAAATGCTAGCTGCAAAGAAAAAAGTATTGGTAAATGTTGATAAAACTAAGAAATGCAGTTTCAAACCCACTAGTAATGGCATGTGTTATGTTTCCCTGTATGTCACGCTTCCTAATTATTTAAATTGCACAGACCAGCTGTGATCTTACTCCTGCAATTCTGACCTCAATTCTGGAGAACAGCTATAATAGGAAAATGTGTGTACCCTGTTTTGTGGTACAAATATCGTATGCCAGAAAGAGGCCAGGCTGTCTGTAAAGTTCGAGCAATGTTAGATCAGAGTTGCTAATAGAAAGGCAGGAAATGAAACCAGTGAAGGGATGCAAGGACTGCCAATGTGCTGAAACATTATTATTATTATTATTATTATTATTATTATTATTATTATTATTATGCTTCTGGAGATAATGTGAGAGTGCCTTTGACCAAAATGAAAGAAACTTAAGAGTTTCTTTTTTTCAAGGACCACTGGAATGTCTCCAAGCCAGCTAAGCTTCCTTCCGATAATGACCAAAAAGAGGATCCTGCAAAACCAGCTAGTGCCATCAGTCAGGCTAAAGCTGTGAAGAAGATGAGCCTTTTTGAGGAAGATGATGATGAGGATTTATTTGCAATCACTAAAGAGAGGTGAAAACACCTGATGAGGAACAAGTTTTTCAGAACAGCCCAGCATTGCCCTCAAAACTTCAGAGCCAGACACATTTCGAGTCTTCTCCTTTGTAACTGATGCTGAGAAGGAAAGAGATGCATGAGTGGGAACAGGCTGGGTTGGGCTCTTTCACTTTGCTTGTATTTGTGTGGTGGCTTTTTTCCTCACCACTGTCAAACTGGGCTCCTCATTTCACTGCCTCCAAGAAGGAATCCTGCTTGACCCCCTTTCCTCTCCATTTCTGCAGAGGAGGTTGGGAGAGTGGTAGGATTGCTGAGAAGTGAGGAGTCTCTTACCTAGGGCCTGTCCTTGCAAATGATAGCCCTAAGTTATTATTCCTAAATGGATGCAGTAAATAGCTCCTGAAACTTTTGCACTGATCCTTAACTTTTCTCCTCTCCCTCACTGCAGCCAAAGAAAGCCACAGAAGGTATCACTGCTGTTTGAAGATGATGCTATTAATGGAGAATCACTCTTCAGCTCCCAATCAACACTATTTCCTTCAGCTGCTAAGACTGCAGTGGTACTTTCCCCTTTCTTTTAAATCTGATGTTAAACATTAATCAGTTTTTTCATAGTGTGTCTTCTTTGTCAGGTACAGAGTGTAGGCCCAGCGTGTTTTAGACAATGGTAGTTCTAGCAAACTTGGAATGGGATCGAGGCAGACTGAACTCATGCACGTAAAACTTCTCAGTAGCTGTAGCCTAATGGAGATTTTGAAGTCTGCTTCATCAGCAACCACCAGATTTGTTCAGCTTATGCTAAAAGTCTTTGCTGAGAATGTTCTGAGAACTCTGAACTGTAAAGTGCCACTAAAAGGACAGACTTCACCTTTTTTGTCAGCATTCTAGTTGACCATTCAAATATGTCTACAGGCTTTTTACTGGCCTTTTGAGGGTGCCTATGCTATTCTGTCTCTTACAAGCTCAGCCCATGGTGTACTGCCTGTCTACTGGTGCTCTGGAATAGGAGGAATGCTAAACTTAATACAGCTGTATCTGTGATGGGACCGCCTCTCTCTAGTTTTCCCCCCATGCCCCCACCCAGCTTTCTACTTACCAGGAAAACAATTAGTATAGCCCATAAACATTTCTCTTGCCCTTTTCAGATTGGATCAAGTGTGGGCTTGGGAACAGAAAAAGAACTGCTCAAGCTGCAGTCTGGCTACTGGCAGTCACAGGAAACAATGCAGTAAGCTGGCCAAGATTTCCAGAACATGCACTCTTAAGCCTGAAAATGATTCCTGGTACTCTTCAACCAGACTTACAGTACTAAAAATCAAAACTCACAAATTGGAATGTCTCATGGGAATTAAGTAGGAGAGAGAAAGCTTGTTGACAGTGTCCTAGACTTCTGCAGATGGCAAGCTGCAAACCTGTTGTTCCACAGGACTGTATACTACTTGTATGCACATCAATTTTGTGTCAACATCATTCTCAATTTTGCAGGAGAAAGTAAAACCAGCACAAACACCACCTTTGTTTAATGAAGAAGGAAAGGAGGAAAAGGAAAATGTGCCGGACACAGCAAAGCCTAAACATATAGAAGATACACTGTGGTGTTTAGATGAGCCTGGAGCAGTTCCTGTGTCTAGAGGAGCAGATGTTGCAGGGCAGCAGACAAAGGAAAAAGTGAGGGATTTTTCTTACATTAACCAGAAGCTTGGCAAAGATTCGGTTTAAAGATCAGTTTACTGCTTTGGGGCAGAATTATTTTTCTGGACTGCATCTCCTATTGCTAAGTGCTAAGGAGGGAAGACTTGGTCTCCCTGTTGCAAAATCACTTGTTTGGTAGCCAGCCGGCAAATTGAATAAATAATATTTTAAAGTTGTGTCAGAATTAGCATAGAGAGGAGTTGGGAGGGTTGTTTTTGTTTTTGTTTTTTTCAGACTGAGTGGGGTAACTTTTATTCACATGCACAGATCTTTCTTTTGAAAAATCCAACAGCCTGTACTAATGTGTAGGCTTTGCCTCAGGCTCAGTAGCTTTATTGTTTGACCATACCATTTGATAAATGTAAATGAATGTAAAAGCTGTGGAACTGTGGCTCTCAGTTGTGAATTTCTTCTGGGCAGTAGTGCTTACAAAAGGAAACTTGTGTGTTATTGAAAAAGCTTCAACAGAATTTATTCTTGGGCATGCTTCTGAGTGCTTGTTGGGGAATTACCACTTAATGAATTTCCAAGGTACTGTTATCATGTTTTATGCTTTCCTGAGCACCTCTAGGGTTCAGATAGTGCTGCCACTCTGAAGAATCTCGAATTGCATGGATTAGATATATCAGAAATAACAGCAAAGCTGCTGAATGCACCCTTGTGCAGCAGATGCAACCTAGTATATAAATGAGGAGGAATGCTTATGTAGGAAACTACTTATCAATAGCACTATTGTGTAGGATGCAAGAGGAAACCTGTATTTTCATGAAAGCGATGAAGTGTGTTCCTTTATCTGTTGTAGTGTCTCTTGATTATCTGCATGTTACTATTCTGTCTGCATAGGAAAAAATAATTCAATTTGTCTGTTGTGGTACTAGGTTACAGAACTCTGACCAATGCTAGCATTTAACTAAGGAAAATTAGCATTTTAGGGCAACTTTAAGCTAAATTTTGGCCTATGTGTAATGTCGTGGGGGTCTTATGCTGTTTTTTTCTCCAACTGTAGTTGGAGCCTTTTGCAGCAGCAACCTTAGAACAAGTCAGTAATTCAGATCCGTTTGTCACGTCACCACCAGCTCTGGAGAAGGATGTCAAGACCCAGGCTAAAAAAGTTTTAAGTTTGTTTGAGGAAGAGGAAGAAGAAAGAGTGGAAGATGAGGATGGCATTAAAAATGCACAGAAAGAAATTGGTGTGGTGAGTCTAGAGAAGTTCTGGGACACTAGGAAATAGTATTTCTACCTGCTCTCTTCTAGGAGAGCTCTTGGTTTTCTTTTCCCTCCTTTGTCTTCAGGCCATGTAGAGTAGTCTTTCGTTATTTCTAAACTTCCAGATTGTATGGGTGAGAAACCGTGCCTGCCCTTCCCTGTGAGTGTGAAACCCTTTGTCTATAAACATTTCCCACAAAGTCTAAAGCATTTTAATGTGTACTGGTATGAAAAAAAAAAAATCTGCACTGGTGTTTAGTGTAGCTGCTTGATATCTGATGTACAGAACTCATTCCCTAGTTACCGCTCAAGGTCAGAGGAACTAGAAAATAGAAGGAGATGGAGTTTGAAGATTATGCTTTATTCCTTCTCTCTTTTTTTTTTTTTTTTTTTTTTACATTGGTACAGTCTGCTTGGTGGATATATGCCAGCAGACTTGGCTTCAGCTAGATGTATCTTAAATTTTGTGCTTAATGCTATTTTCAAGAATGTATGTTCCTTTTTTTTTTTTCTTCAGTTGCCATATTCTGGCTTTCCTGAACTAGCATATGTCATTAACAGGTGGGCTTTGAATCATCAGCTGCAATATCCTTGGAACCATGGCAGCTTTCCTATTCAAATGCAGATGCACAAAAATTTGTTCAAGTAAACTTGAAGTCGTGTCCAAAAGCACATACTATATGCTACGGTATACCATAAGGTTCTGTCACCATATTGTTGCTGTATAAAATAATGCAAATTGTCAGCCATAAAGACTCTACATATTCCATTTTGAAATCTCCGGAGCTGAATAAAACAGCTCTTAATGGAGAAAAAACTGTTTCTAGCTACTTCTGAGATAAAACAGATTGTTAGCCTGAACATTCATTTATCTGTTGTGAATGTATGGTGTGGTTTTGGGGCACATTGCAAGATGGTTGCAAAAAGCCACATCTGTCCTAGGAACTTAGGAAAACCCAAGTCCTTTCGAAGCCTTTCTGGAAAGCATTCAGCATATAACAGCTGTGGAGTCACTGAAAACCTTTCTCCCTGCATCCCTAGAGGCATAAATGATAAATTGTAGAGACAGTTTCTCAGGTCACAGAGAGCTCTAGTTAAGACTTTACATTTTGCTTAATGGTTCTTTTTGATGAGAAGATTGTAATACAAGTACTTATGGTATATTTTGCAAATTCAGTCAAACTAAAAAATAAATCTGATGGTTAAAGTTGTATTTATGTTACTGGGGCTGTAGTGTAGCCTTAAGTGAATTGCAGGTCTGCCTTATCACTAGCTAAATAAGCCTGTGAACTAGATGCCTCCTTAAGGTGGGTTTTCTCACTGTGTGAATCTGTCTCCTCTCCTTTAAGCCTTCTGAGAAAGGTATGCGTCCCAAAAGCACTGGAGTCTTTCAAGATGAAGAGCTTCTCTTCAGTCACAAGCTTCAAAAGGATAATGATCCGGATGTTGACCTCTTTGCGAGCCCCAAGAAAACCATGGTGAGTTTAAAACTTTCCTCAAAGACTGTTTTCAAACAACAGGTTTGGAAGTGTGCAGCCTGTGAAGCTTCCAGTATTCCTCCTTTGGACCCCGCTTAGTGGTCACTGATCTCTGGGGAGGGCCAAGTGCCAGAGTCAGTTTAGATTTTGTGGGCAGCAGGAGATGTGCTTTTGATCTGTGACTTTTTTTTTTTCCTTTCTCTTCAGTCTGCAAACCGTATCATGAAGCCATCATCTGGAGGAGGGCTTTTTGGGGATGATGATGAGGATGATCTCTTCAGTACTGCTAAAACAAAGCCTCCGGTATCTGCTCCTCTACTGTAAATGGCTTCTGTAAAAGACCTTGGAAAGAAATGTGTAGAAAGGATTTTTTCCATATGTATTCCTGCAAGAAATGAAGTGACATGATTAACAAATATTGTCTTTTTAAGAGAATGAATAGAAATGGCTGTTGTGACCCTGAAGACACAGGGAGCAAACAGATGCAGTAGACTTACTGAAGATGGAGTGGGAGAATTGGGTTCCTTTCCTCTGTATGTGTTGCTGGGACTGGCTTAGATGTAAGAGACTGCACCTGGGCAGAAATCAGAGTGGTAGAATTGTATTTGTATTGTTCAGGGTTTGTCTGGTTTTATAGATGATTTCTTGGAGATGGGAAAAATTCAGCTTACTCTGTTCCAGAAGGTGATAAGATTCTTTAGGCTTCATGTGCAGTGTGGGAAGGATAGCAGTAAAAAAACTGCACTCTGCCTTGCCAGATAGCTAATGGCTAGCAACCAGGTTAAAGGATTGTTAAAAGTTACAGTCCCTTCATTGAGGCATTATGTGATCACATGGCCCTCTTTGTCCATTGCAATATGAAGTAGCTTGAACCTCTTCTATAGTAGTTCAGATGAACCTAATTCTGGCTGTAGTAGCCTAACTGTACAGTTACTGTCTTCCCTTCTGAGAGGTTAACGGTTTCCTCCACTCCATCTCTTTCCATGTGACCAGCTACTTCAAGGTAGAGCTATCCTTACAGCAAAAACTCATGTGATTCACGTACTTCCGTATCACTGAGAAGTCTCTTAGAGTGGGTTTAGATTTTTTTTTTTTTTTTCAAAACAAAGTTTAGAGCCAAATAGACAGTTCTGTCAAGTTTATAAAGATAACAAGGTGAGACATCTGTTTCTTCAAAACAACCTCTTCTAGTGCAAAAAGACAGGGAGTGAGTTAGTGTGTTTGTATTTTTTGTTTTCTTCCCTCAAAAGGCTTAATGATTGTGCAAGAAATTTTGATTGTGTATCCAGAGCAAAAGCCCCAGGTCATTAGCACAGTGGTAAAATGTTGCTCTTGGGAACAGCACTTGTAATTACCTGGCAACGTAAGTCTAAAAAAGTCAAGTTGACTCCTTACACACTATGTGTAGCTCACTTTCCTTTGTACTTTAATTCTTTTGGCTAATCATCATAATAAAATAATGCAATAATCTCTGCGTGAACCCTAATTTTTAGGTTCAGCCCCTCTACAGAAGAAATTTAAATATCCATTGTAAGACTTTCCATCTTTCGTAGTGTTTATACTCGTCCAGGCTCAGAGTCCAGTTATTGCCTACTTGAACTGAGGTTTCATTTGCTGTTACGACTTGCCTGTCATTCATATCTGCCTGAGCATTCATACATGCCAGACTTAAGTTTTATGAGTTTTGGCCTTAAATTGGTTTAGTTTAAGGCAATAATGTGGTATTGGAATGTTCCTGATAACTAGTTGTTACCTGGATTGTTTTTAGAGGGTGAGCAGCTACAATAATGAGCCAGTATGCACTGCAGATGGCTGAAGTTTTAACGTGTGTTCTAAACTGCTACTCTAAATGTATTTAGTATTTAACTAAATTGAAGCTAACTCTTCCTTTAATCTATTTTTTTAATCTCTAATTGAACACTGGGCTAGAAAACTGACAGTAGTTCCTGAAAGTTCCTTCTCTGAGGACTGTGTAAGAAGTGGTTTTAAGTAATGAGGGTTTGGCAGTTGTATATGGAGCCTGCTTGCTTGAAAATGAAGAAGTATCTTTCCTTAGCTAGCTTTGTGCTTTTTTTTTCCTGTTGCCCTGTGTATGAGAAATGTGTGTGCATTTGGAAGTTTATCCAAACTCAATTTATGTATAAATACTATAGACAAAAAAGGCTGGAGTAGGCTAAAAGGAGAGGAAAGGACAGCCCCTTGTCATTACAAAGACAATACACAGTGACTCTGCATTGCAAAACCAAAAGATGGTGCTAGTATCATGTGAAAGGGAGATTGTGAAAAACTTTATTTGGTTTTATTTGTCCTACAGACCATACTTTTTCTCTATTTGTCTTGACTTCTGGTCTTAATGTTTTCAGAAAATACCAGAGAAGAAAACAGTTGTTAAGGCTAGTACTGGCCTTTTCTTGGAAAGCAGTAACCTTCTGGAAAATGCTTCAAGTGCCAAACAAGATGAAGCTCCAAAGGCGGAAACCACAGAGGTAAGTACCTAAATCTTGTGCCTTGAACAACATGCACAGAAAAGTGGTATGCTTTGTTTAGTTTTTTATCTTTTCAGAAGACATATTCAAAACAAATGTCTGGCCTTACTGGTTGCAAGCTGTAGAAATTCAGCAACATGTGGCCAAACTTGTCTTTGCTTATCAGCTTGTGCACTGTTATCAACAAGAGGTTTAAATGCTGTTGAGATAGTGTGTGAGTGAGTGGGCAGTGAATAAAACAAGAGTGCAAAGTACAAAGCAATGAAGAATTAGGGGTTGGGTTCAGTGTGATGGAAAATGAGGTGTGACCCCTTGCTTGTTCTTGTCTGAAGCACCAGTATCTGTTCGAGTGAATGTGAAACTTCAAATGACAAGTATGCTTTCTCAGAAGGGCACATAGCATAAATCTGTGGTTACTGAAAATCTTACCTTGGAGGCTCTATTATGAGCAAACAAGACTCCTACTCCTGATCTTAATCTTACTGAACCACACGTCTCTGGGAAAGGCAGCCTGGATGTGAATTCCAGCTTGTGCCTCATCAGAGCTATTTGCTTGTTTTTTTTGTTGTGTGAGTGTGTTTTGGGGGGCAGGGAGGCTTGTTTTTCCCTAGGCTGAGGAACAGAGGGTTAGTCTGTAGAGCTAGGAATGAGACCGTTTTCACTTGAAGCGCTGTACTCCTCAATGTAGAGAACCACACTAGTCTTTCCTTTTTCTTTACTGCTGACAGTCTGGTATAAGAGCTTGTCTGAGGTTCAGCTGAAACCCCCAAGCATGTAACTGGAGAATGATCCCTCTTCTCAGATGGTGGCGTTCCCCTGTCATGCTGTCAAAGCCCTCCAAAACAGTGTCTGAACCTTTCAAAATATCTAGATGCTTCAACCTGGCTGATGGAGCTCTGAGTAGTTACTCATACCCACAGCAATACAGCCCTGCTCAGAGCCATAATAAATTACATACATGTGGAGAGCAAGCCCTTGAAGAACACCTTGGCTGGTTTGGCTCATCCTCTAGTCCTAGAATTGATCCAAGTCTTCAGGCCACACAGCTGCTCTTCCTCATTTAGTCTGGTCTAACTTCTGTTATTGATGGCCTGCTTCCTATAGGGGAGCTCGCCTGTCTCAGAAGCTGTATTTCTCTTGCAGGCTGAGAGATATACCTTTGTAGCCCTCTTTCCTTGGTTTCCTTGAAGTTTGTGACCCTATTACAGGCAGTTACAAAGAGAAATGTCAGTTATAACATGAACTGGCAACATGGCCTCAGAGGACTTTAGGAGGGGATAAAACAGAGTGTGATTGTCACTATTTGATTCCACTAGAGGAAAGTGCTGTATGATACCTGGAAAAGATGGAAGTTGTAGAGTTGTTATGGCAATGCACAATACTAGGTAGAAGGAATGAGGACTGAAAAAACCATAACAAAGATGGGACTAGTGCTTGCAAAGAAAGGTTTAATGGGGAAACTGAGAAGCTCAATATTGAGTGACTATAGCTCTGATAGTTGAATATGTGTTAACAGCAAGGTATCTTCAGAAGAAAATGATGAGCAGTGAGCTGTTTTCTTTCTATAGATATATTAAAATGCGAACTGTGGTCTAGTTGAAGATGCTGGTATCAACTTGTTTAGCTGATGTTTAATCCAGTGTAATTTTGTGCAGAAATTTACAGGTCCTGTTCCCATTAAAACCAAAGAGCCCTCATCTCGGATTGGAAAGCTACAAGTAATCACTTTACTGGCATTTTGACTTTTTAAAAAAAAAAAAAAAATAAAACTTCCTTGCCTCACTGATGGCTCTCTGTGAAACAATCTTTTTACTTCCTTACCTTGCTCTTGTGATTTTTTTTTTCAGATGACTTATTGTCCATTGTTACTTTTTCTGTATTGCATGTTCAATGTTATATTCCTTCCGCTGTGCCCCCTTCAGACCTGACTCTGCACTATTTAACTCTTTTTCTTTTCTTTCCTTTTTTTGGGGGGGTGGGGGAGGGGGAGAGGGTGGGCTACTCTTTGACCTGCTATTCTTAACATATTCTAAGTATGCCTAAAGACTCTTGGAGGCAGAGGTGGTGCTGGTGGGGTTTGTTTTATCCTTTTCTGCCATGAAAAGGCTAATAACTGCCTATATTACAATACCATTCTGATGCTGGAACTGTTCTTGTCCTCAGACAGGATGCTGAGCTACATAGCATAGCCACAGTATGTCAGACCAAACACCTATTCTTAGAGCTCTCACGTAGAATAATCATGCTGAGCTCTCCACAGATTTAGTGAGACAGAGGACATGGGAAACAGAAGTGAGTAGACATGAGAGAGGCCAAGCACTTTTAGGAGTAGAACTTGAATGCCTAAATGCACTAGCTCTTGCTGTTTCTTTGGGCCATGCTTCTCTTAGGCAGCATTAACATATTTTTGTGTATGTGTTTTCTTTCTGTTTTGTAGGCTAACTTAGCTATTAACCCTGCGACCTTGTTTCCTGGTGCAATGCCTAAGGTCTCCAGTGTAAAGCCTCCCTTGCCAGTTTTGGAGACTCCACTGCATGAGCCCAGCGACGTACAGAACAGTGAAGCCTCCTGTGCTGCAGGAAACAATGAAGAACTCGGTGTGAGCTTTGATCAGCCCATGCAAGCAGATACCTTACACAGTGCCAATAAGGTAGCAGGATACAAAAGGATATTAAAAACACAATCTCTCTGTACTCTTAAAAAAAGCTTGTGTTTTGGTATACAAGTTCTTCTCTGTGGTCCATCTGAATCTAAATCTAGATGTGGAAGTTCAATCCTTCCCCTCCCCAACCATGAAAGAGAAAGTAAAGTTCATTATATTCTTAGCTCTGTAAAGGGCTTATGCGCATGCTTTATTTGATTAACGTTTTAAAGAACATGTACGTCACCTAAAATACCTTCAAGCTATAGTGAAAACCACTGTATTTAGCATAATATTGTGTTCTGTTCCATCCCAGTCTAGTTCATGTGACGCTAGCCTAAAACATAAATAGATAGCTTCTGTGACAAGATATCAAGAACACATCACTGCTATAGGCTGAGCTGTACTTCTGTGGGTAGAAGTGTCATGCTGTCCTAAATTGTCACTCTGAATCCTTTTTCAAGCAACAAGTTAGGTTTTTTCCAGAAAAAGAGTCACTGCTTTTGACGTGACAGATCTCTACCTCCTGGCTCACTTTGTTTTTCCATTCATACTTCTTATTTTATTGACTGCAAAAGACATTCTACTTCAGGATTTAATAGTTCTTTAAAAATGATTGAACCATGTAGTTTTTGTCTGGGTTTTACAGTTCTATAAATCTCTTGGGCTTTCTGAGAATAGTGATTTGAACAAGATAATTGAGGGCCTTAACATTGCTCCTTTCTTCCCTTAATGCTGCTGGGGCTGTTCATTACTACAGGAGAAGCAGAGATAACCTGAAGATATAGCAGCTGTCACCATAATGGATGACTTGACCGCTTAGTGCCAAATGAGTTTGGAGCTTCTACTTCAGATGAATACATTACCATGTAGGAATCTTTATTTCCAATAGCAGCATGTTTGGCACAACAAATAAAATCCTCTATTGTGATACTTTTAAGTAGATAGGTTTGCAAAAGAATAGAGCTACAGCAGCATCTAGTTAATCTTGAATTTTTATTTTAGTACAGCAATGCTGCAGGTTTGCTACAGAAAGAGTCTGGGATGAAACACTGTAGAAACTATACAATGAATGTTTTTTGTGGCTCAGACTACACATTCTAATTTTGGCATGTTGTTGCTTCTTGAATCTTTCAGTTCCAAGTTTAAGTTGTAAATGTATGCAGCCAAACACACTTTTTTTTTTTTTTTTTTTTTTTTTCCGAAGACTGGATTAAAGCAATGTACCCAGCATTCTATCTGTGCTTTCAAAGCACAGTACATGGATCAAGGGACTGGGCTTCCAAGTATATTTCCCCTCCATCCTCATTTTCTGGCTTTATGACATGCCTTGCTTATACAGTCCCACATCCTGAAGGCAGATCATAGAATCGTAGAATAGGTAAGGTTGGAAGGGACTTCTGGAGATCATCTAGTCCAACCCCCCCCCCCGCTCAAGCAGCATCACCTAGAACATGTTAGAGAGGGTTGCATCCAGGTGGGCTTTGAATATCTCCAGAGAAGGAGCAACAGGGACCCCCCCCCCCTTGCTGTGCTGCTAAAATGATTGTGACAAAAGAACATGGCTCCTCTAAGCAAAGTTGTCCGCCTAGCTTGTCCTTTAATTCCAAAGTGGCAATTAGTAAAAGGGGAAAGAGGATTGTACTGTTCTGTTTCCTGCCTCTCTGAATACTCCTGCCCGTGTAGGATATGGTAAGGGCTATAATGAAAATTTACAGGGGGGTTGCTCTAAAATCAGCAAAGGAACAAACTACAGCTGGCTACACACAAAATTAAGTGGAAAATTTTATTAGTCATGATCTGGACAGAATGTGCACTGCAGGAGCAGAAGCCCCTAGAATAGCATGTTGTCAGATTGAGATGTTACCTAAAGCTGAGGGTCTAGTGTCTTGCTGACCTGTGTTGTGACTCTGTAATAGTTAGCTGTAGCTTTTGCACCACAATTACGCCCAGAAAGTAGCAAACAGAAAGCTGCAAAAGTGAGGCTTCCATTTGTCTCATCTTTCCCCTTTCTGAAAAATGAGGGGGAAAGGGATGATGCTGAGCTGATGATCCTTGGAGCCTGCTGCGTATTTTGAAGCTACATCAGTGTCTGCTCAACTTTACTTTCTTGGCATTCCCAGCTGAGCTTGTTTAAATGTACATGTAGCTGTTCAAATTACTTAAACCCAAAGATATGAGCAGATCTTGGAGTTAATCCAGTTTCAAATGTGTGCTAGTATGAAATGGATAATGCATGTTAACTTGTAGTGATGTGAAGGCAGATGAAGCGTTACAGGAGAACACAACATGAATCTTAACCTGTCTTCTGCAAAGTGTGTTTTTTTTTTTTTTTTCTTGCACATAACTGTGTTCTGCTTTCACTGCATGCTTGCAGACCAGGATCAAGGTTACAGGAAAACGGAGACCTCCTAGCAGAGCAGCCCGTCGTCTAGCTGCCCAAGAGTCCAGTGAGACTGAGGAGGTGGACAGTGCTAAGGAACTGCAGTCTTCATTACCAAAACAGAAGTCAGCAGTAGTGACTGTAAAGGAGCCCCTTGCTACTGAACAAATGTCCAAGGAAAATGGCTTTCTCTCTGGCTTGTCGCTACCACCTCATGGTAACATTCTCTCCGTTGGGACAGACAAACTCCTTTCTTCAGAAACCACCTACCAAGATGATCTGTTTGAATCAGAAGACCTTTTTGCAAGCAGCTCACCATCCAGAGCAGCTGCACGATCAAAGACAA
Source organism: Rhea pennata (assembly GCF_028389875.1). Lineage (NCBI taxonomy): Eukaryota > Metazoa > Chordata > Aves > Rheiformes > Rheidae > Rhea > Rhea pennata. Next base: position 21,177,508 of record NC_084669.1, read on the forward strand.
GGGAGGGAATGGCAGAGAGTTTGACTAAAAAAAATATTAAGGATAAGGAGAAAAAGTCTGTTCTGTCTGTTCTGGATGATCAGGACAGTGATGATCTCTTCCAGTCTGTACAGCACAAATCTTTGAAGAAAAATGGCCCTATTCCCTTTTTGGAGGAGGAGGAAGATTCTCTCTTTACCTGTCATAAAACTGGAAAGGAGGAGCTGAAACCTGCTGTCCAGCAAGGTGCTGACCCTACAGTGCAAGATATCTTTGAGGTAATGATTGAGAGTTGCTAGAAGAAGTTAGGGGCAAAGCCCGGCACCTTGACCTTTTGATACTCAGGATCTTAGCAGGACTTTCTGCTTAGACACGGGTTGAATGGAGACTGTTGAGTAGGATGGGGTATAGGATAGGCCTTGAAGGTAAAATACTAGATATATGCTGCTACTGGGCAATAGAAACCCTTTCCTTGAATGTTCACCCCTTTAATAGCAAAAGTGGGGTTAAAAGTAGGGTGTAAACATAGAACAGATATGTCGGTGGATGTGCCATGACACTGTATGTAAGACCTTTTTCACACTAGTAAAGTACTTTGTTCTCTTATTACCTGTTTAATGCATAGCAGCACAAATAGCTCTTTTAAAACAGGAATAAAGTTGGCAGACTGGGGAGTTGGTACAAGCCTCTGTGTGCTGTATTCAGTCTGTGCACAGTCTCACAGTAAGGCATGTCTGCTGGGCCTACCATGGGGAGAAGGACTTGACCTTACAGGTTTGTGATACCCAGGCTATCAAATCTTCTAAACATCTTAGGTGCTGCCTCTAGCTGAACTTAACTGTTCTGTTGGAGCATGTTATGTACTGATGATCTCCTTATGCTTTGTTCTAAGGATGATATATTTGCTACTGAGGCAGTTAAACCAACAAACAAAGCAAAAGAAAAAATGCCAGAGACTAACCTGTTTGATGATAACATTGATATATTTGCTGATCTCACCACAAAACCGAAAGAAAAGAAGACCAAGAAAAAGGTGGAACAAAAGTCCATATTTGATGATGATATGGGTAAGTGTTTAATATCTTGGTACAAACTTTATAATACTGCCATAATTAATCAGAGATGTTGTAGAGCCCTTTGCTTTCTTTTAATACTTGAACTGCTCTGAAGTCTCTGGCCATTTTCAGTTTTCAATCTTAGAGGACTTCCTAGAATGGTAGAACTAGCAAAGCATTTAAATGCTTTATAAAAGTGTGTATAAAATTGTCTTAAGAGGAGGAGTAGGATAATTCCTGTAGTAGTTTTCTCACTTTAGAGAATTAGAAGATGAATATTCCTTCTGCCTTGAGAAGGAGACTAATCTCTTGTTGTCATGGCCCTAAAAAATATACTGTCCATTCCAATTTCAGTGCTGTTTCTTATATCTTATTTTTGGATAAATCACTAATGTGAATAAACTAGCACCTCTTTTCCCTTCGCCTCCCCACCTTCACTATTACATTCACTATCATGGACTCCCATAAGATTTTGTTTACATCTGTGTATATCCACAACTTGCAAATACTATACTGGAGAGCAACAATTGGCTCCTTATCTGGACCTTAGTGACAAATCTCTTCTTGAACAATATAATTTAGAGAGGAGACTACCAGTTCTTTCATTCAAGAAAGCAGCATATGGTAATGTGAAGTAATGAAAAGAATGCTCCTTTCTTGCCCTCCATTGGTGGAGGTATCAGAAGTCATATGATCTTTGATTGTATTTTGTTTCTTCTCAGGCTCCTCGTGTTAATAGCTCTTGAAGCAGAAAGAGAACATTTTTCTAAAAGAAATATGGGGAATTCCTTAGCTTTAAGTCTGGTCATGCTTTATTCTTTTTGACCTACACAAATGGAATCTGATGTATTACTGTTTTTCATGAGCTGCTGTTATGTGTCCAATCTGATGAAATGACCTGTCTGAAATCTCTAAAGGTGTTAGAAAGCTTGCCAGAAAACGTTCATTTTGAGATTTCAACATCTGCTACTCTGAAAAATAAGGCTTACACGTTTGCAGACAAGGTATTTGAAATATGTATTGGGTAAATAGAAATATTTTGTCTTAATCCTTCATTTTTTTCCCCCTGTAGATTATGGCAAACAAAAGAACTTTCTGAACAGCTGCTTCCTTCCAAACACTTCTGCACAAAAATTCAGGACCTCATGTTGAAAAAACAGCTGGAGAGTACAATTTGAAAAAAAAAAATTGAAAATTAGTGCTAATAGATCCTTTTGCTAGTACTTCCACTTTTGACATGTATTATAGTGCTAGAGCTCATTGTTTGGCATCCTATCTGATGTTGATACCTACAGCACTGTTTTAAGGGATGGCTTCCCTTTCTGCACCCTTACCTGTTCAACTTCATGTTCTTCCACACCATTGACTGTTTCTGTGATGCAGCCACATATAAGTGGCTTCTTAATGTCCCAAGGTATAGGATTCCAAAACACTAGCAGGAGTGTAGAGAAGATGGTTGAAGATGAGGATGCCAGGCGGGCAGCAGAGTTAAGATTGGCACTTGCCTACCTTAAGGGATAGCTTTGATTATGGTGGTGCTTTACCAAGGCTGCATATTGCTGTCTTAGGAGCCCTGTTCTGGGTAAACATGAAACAGTAACTGGGTGCCCTTTAAGGAGGAAGAGGAAGGCTGCAGGCTACTTTCTTTTCCCTACCACACCTTCTAGTCTTTAGTATATTTGTGTCAGGTCTGTGGTGGCAGTATTAGAAGAACTATCTTGTGAGTCTTTCTCCTCCTAGCTTCATCAGTGACTTTTATGGCTGATGATGCAAGAAACATCTTGATGTCATCTCTGCCTATCTGGAACAGTGTGTGTATAGGCGGGAACTGGAGACAGAGCTTTCTTGTGCAAGTTGTCAATACTCTTTCCTGTGGTCAAGACTCCTTCCTCTTCCATACTCCTTGTTATAAAATGGGTGTGAGACCTCTACAACTGACAGCACCCCTGTGTTTCTCAACGGGCTGTGAAGCTAATTCATGTGATAACCTCTTACTTTGGAGAGATGCCAGTAGAAGATTACTCTGTTTTACTGCCTTTCTAAACTGCTGTTATGCTGAAATGCTGTCCTGAATTAATCCAGTGTATCCCTGTTACTTGGGATTGGAGGGGTTGAGGGGAAGAGGCAGCAAGAAGAGAAAAGCAAGTGCATTGTGATAGACCATCTCTTGTTTGACCTCTGCTAAAGTTAGAAGATGTGCTGAAGGCTAGAATAATGTTTCTCATATTCTAGACCACTAAACGGCTATCCTCCTCTGTGTGAGGCCTGCGTTTTCTTAACAGAGATTCAAGATCAGCTACATGCTACTTATGCTGGACTTACAAATCACTAATGATCCATATACTTAAGTTTGGGAATTGTGGGGTTTTCTGGTTTTGTTTCTTCTCACAGTCCCCCTGCATAATCTCTGAATAGTCTTATTTAAAAACCTTATTGTATGGGAAGAGATAGTGTTGTGTGTACCTAAGAAACCTTCCAGAATACATCTGTTCATAAGCCCTAAACAAACCTTTCTGACTGTCACCTCCAGGCCGTTTCATGGCAACAGTTCAGTACACAGACAGTAGAAACTTCATTCTTTTTCTATGAGCACAGTCACGAATATCAGTGGCATCAGCCACAAAAAGAACTGCAGGTGTCTGAGCTCTGCTGCTTGCACAGGTTATCCATACTGGAGGGTTTTCTATTACCTGTTATTCTCCGGGAGAGAAATCTAGCTAAGTCTCGAAAGCAACTAAGTCTTTCCACTTTGTGGTCCTGTTTATTCAAAACAGCAATGTTTGCACTGAGGAAGGCAGTAGAAGATCTTGAATCAGGACGGCAAATGGACTTTCTGAATACTCTGTAGGATGTCAGTCATAGCCGTCTGCCTCCTTGCATCTTAGCTGTGCCCTATTCTCAGGTGACTAATGCTTGTCTCTTTATTGTGCTGTAGGTTGAAGACTTTCTTATGACTAGCAGATGTCACAACAGTAGTCTCTAGCACTTACCATGTTCTTTTCTTCTGATTTACTTTGACACCAATCTCAGCAGCTCTTAGATTTCAAGCTCTTCAAGTACAGATGTTCCAGGTCAGAGGGATATTATCTGGAACTTGCAAAGTGGAAATCATTATGGATGTTTAATACTTATCAGATGCTTTTGAATGCTTGGACATGTAATAAAATATAAAGTATTTATTTTGCTCAACTGAGAAGAAAAAATATTCCTGATTTGACATACAGATACCAGCTCCCACATATGCTTCCTACAAATGCATTTGAAATTGCAATCTGCAGGAAAGCATTTGTTTATCACAAAATGTCCTTGGCAGTTGCTGCTGTGTGCTGGAGGCTCCTCCATGCAGTGTTAGTTCTGTTTGATAATTGCTTCCATTTAATAGCTATCCTTTTTCTTCTTTTTTTTTTCTTTCCTAGATGATATCTTCTCTAGCAGTCCAGTCAAGATACCCGTTCCCAAAAGCCGACCTTCTCAGGCAGCTGTGGATGTGAAATCTGAAAGCAAGGCACTGAGCACATTTGATGACCCACTGAATGCCTTTGGAGGCCAGTAGCCATGGAGGGGATGTTGCAGAGAGGAGGCCTTCCTTATGTCCTGTCCAGTACTAATACTCTGCATTATTCAATACAATAGAGCTGAAATGAGATGTCTGTGGCTGTTTAAATGACAGGCTACTCATTTTACATGGTTAGTATCTTTTACAGGGTCTAATTGCACTTAACAGTATATTTAAAAAAAAAAAACTCCGGTAACCTCCTGCTATTCTGTTTCCATGGTGCCCAGATGAATATAACCTGTGCAATACCTGCAATGAAGTAATCTATTATACAAAGTATAGTTTGTTTTATTGAACAGATCTACAAAAAGAATCATTGATATTGCTAAATAGTAAATGGAATCTGTTTAAACCAGATTCTGTGTTTCTTGCTTCTTTTTTGCAGATGAATGATTCACTTCACTCGTAAGAGAGACGCAGCTATATATATGTGTGTGTGTATATATACATATTTTCTTTTTTTTTGAGATAAGACAGTGATTTAACAAGATTCGATAGCAAGATGTGCTTTATTTACTGGATGGAGGGAAGAGTCAGATGAAATTGTCAAGGAGACCCTCCCTTTGAGTGGTGAGGCTCAAAATGGACCTCTTGCGTTCCAAATCCCTCCTCAAAGGGGTTTAGGTGTGGCTAGATTCAGTCTTAGTCACAGACTTTGATCAGTGGTTTATGTCTAAAGGATTATGTGCACAATTAGAGATGCAGCTTAGCAAAGTTTCCTTACCCACAACAGATCCTCAGTAAGTGAGTAACAGCATGCTGAATCTCTCAATTTCGAGGAGTAACCTTCAGAGGCGTCCCTACTCAGGGGGAGACTCTGCCATGCAGCTCATTTCTGCACAGGAATGCTCAAGCAGCTCTGGGCTGCCTCCTGTTTACGGGGTAAGATGATTGATGGTAAGATGGATATATTTGCATACCAGTCACACTTGGGTGGGCGCATGCTTAATTAGCCCCTGGCTATGTGCTGTTTACAGAGAAGTTGGGTTGGGGAGGGGAGGGGTGAGGGAGCACACAGTCACATTTCTCTACCGCTTAGGGCCATCTGTGTCATGACTGGAAAACAATTAAAATTACTACTATTATGTGTCTGGGTGAACTGTCAATCTATTGTGCTAATATTACTGTAAGACTGAGCCCTGTGATCAGAGACAGTTCTTCCTCTTGTGTCATAAAGTAATTAGATACTTTGTATTGGCAACTAATGCAGTCTATAAAACAACAATGGTTAATATTTCTCTGCCAGAAAAAGTATGACGGAACAGCACCTAGTACTACTACAAGACAACAAATGAATTTAAAAAATGAATTTAAAGCAGATGCTCAGGAAACCTCTTTGAGAGCGTTCTAGCTGCTACTCAAGCCATTGTTCTGAGATACCTGCTTCAGTCGTTCCTATTTCTGTAGCTGGCCTTACTTTATCAGGCATGAGAAATACTACAGGCTAAACATTTAGCAATATTTAGTATAAAGCACAGAAAGGTTGGGAGTGGTAAAGAAGATTGTGTATTGATTGGCACTTTAGGTGGGCCTGGCATTGATTCATGTTGGGGGTGTGTGTGTGGAGGGGGGGGTAAATGGAGAGTAGCAGTTTGGGGAAGAATGTGGGAGATCTTTGCAAATGGGTGTCTACTGTGGGAACTCTTGCACTTTATTTATAGGCATCACATCTGCTGCTTATGTCTCATACATGACTCGTACTGCCTCTTTTCTTCTGTGCTTAAAAGGCTTCAAAGACATCTTGAGACAGAAAGGCAAAAGAGATGGTGAATTTTCCTTTCTCTTCTCCATCCTCCTTCTCAGCCCTTCACACTAATAATTTGTATTAGCACTGCAAAGAGTGCAAGTCCTAAGCCAGGTGCTGCTGGAGTAGTAGAAAGCAAGCTCCTGTCCTTTAAAAGAGTTTCTTAAACTTTAATGTGAAAGCTCAGTAGAGAAAAGGCCTTGATCGGAACTTGCACTATATCATAGATCAAAATCTTTCCTTCTCTCCCCATCCCTCAATCTTTCTAAAGTGGCGTATGTTAAAATTCCCATATTAAATGTGTGGTTTTCCATTAGCTCCCCTTAACAGATTGTGAATCCTAGTCTAGGCACTCCACTTTCTGTTGTTAATTATTTTTCTTTTATCTGAGCAGTATTTTACTGAGGTTTTGACCTGATCCTTTTTTTACAAACTTTTCTTACACTCTCCTGTAATTATTTAGCTATTGATAAGCCAGGTGTGTTTTTTCTAGGAAGAGCAGAACTCAAGGCCCAGTAGTAGAGCGCACAAATTTTAGAAAAGTCCAGTATTTGCTATGTGCATCTGTAAACCATTAAATTTGTTTTTATGTGTTTTAAGTGAGCATGAAGCCCAACAGCTAGCCTAATCTTGATTCTTGCATAATTTAAAACCTGAATTGAGAAGTAAAGCAGTGAGTTTAATTAGTACCATTTAATTAACTAAACTTGTTTTATTTGGCATTTCATCAGATTGATCTGCCAGCCATGATCATGCTAGGAAAGTACTGCTGTTGCCCATACTCCTACTGAAAACAAATCTAATCGTAATATGTTAATTCGGAGTAGAATCAGATATTGACATTGAGTAAACTTGTCTTAGAGCACTGTATCTCCTGTTGTGAGCTGCCTGGTTTCAGCAGGTAGTTCATACTGTGCCCCTGTTCTGAGTGTTGTGTAAGGAGATTCTACATAAGAAGCGGGAGAAATTATTCTTTTGCTTTTAATGAACGCTCTAGCATGAATTGGTGTTGCTCTAACTTAGAAGCTATGCTGCTTTAATAGCTGCAGCATTCTTGCATACACACTAACGAGCCTTGTGTGCTTCTGAAAATGAAAAAGGAAAAAAGCTCAAAGGGAGAGAGAGGACTGATCTTTCTGCTTTGAGGTGGTAGTTTTGTTACTGTTTCATTTTTGCATTGAGCTGGGGCTACCTGATGCAATGGTAGCTCTGGTTACATATAGCCTTTGCCTCTTCCTGCATGGCTGCGTAGCTTCTGCTTTTGCTAGTATCCTTCCCTGCTGAGGATATGCCTGAGTGTTTCAGAACTACACATTCTTGAGGTTTTTGTCTTGTTAATTTTCAGCAATAGGTAGCTCTTCCTAGAAAATGAAGATGATGCTTTATAGAAGTTTGGCTTGCATTACAAGCTGTATCATCTTTAAATGTTTTTAAAGAAAACAGCCTTGAAGCATAAAATCTTCTAGTGCTGGGAATCCAAGCAGCTGTCACCCGAGTCTACTTCATGAAGTAGAAAGCGGTGTGTATTGGATGAGTGAAACCCGCTCGCAGCTCTGGCAGGGGCGTTTGGACTACCTCGTTGACCCAGGCCACTACTGAAGCACAGCATGCGTTGGTCGGGTCAGCTCTGGACGGGGTTCCTGCTGTAGCCCCTCTCCGCTAACTGAAGCGGGGGCGGCCGGGCCCCTACCAGTGGCGGAGGAGGCGCGAGGCCGGGGGGACTGCGCAGCACCCGCAGCCCAGGCCTTGTTCTCTTCCTGCCTTTCCATGTGTGAGGTGGCAGAGGATTTTTTTTTTCTGGATCACAGCTGAATTTGAGGTAGAAACGATGTTTTCCCACATTTCCGAACGGTGCTGTGCGGCCCACCCTTGCCCCTCGTCTCTTCCCACCACTGCGTCTTACGCCAGGGCCGCCATAAGCCTCCGCCCCGCACACTACATGTCCCAGGAGGCTCTGCGGCCGGACCCCCGTGTTGTCACGTGACGGCTGCTCGCGCGAGCGACGCTGCATCCGGGTCCTTCCCCCTCCGCTCCCCCCACCCTCCGCCCCCCCCCACACCCGCTCCCTCCCCCCGCAGGCGTCTTAACGACCACAACAAGCGAAATCAACGCGCTAAGGCCTGGAAGACACCCTGCCCTGATGGCTCCGCGGAGCACCGCCCCTCTCGAGCGCTGATTGGGCGGGCAGCATGAGAACAGCCGCCGCATTGGCCCGTCGCAGGACGCCCGGCGGGGATGTCATAAAGGCTTGGTAGGCGCGGAGGCCGCCGGGCGGTGAGCGGCGGCGGCGCGGGCGGCTCCGGGCTCCACCGCTCTCCCGCGGCGCCAGGCCCGCCGGGGCTGGCGAGCTCCCTGAGGCGCGGGGCGGGCTGCGCGGGGCGCAGGGGGTCGCGTCTCGCCGTGAGCCCCGCGCGGGCCCGGCGGCAGCAGGTGAGGTGAGCTCCCCCTCCCCTCCCCGCCCGGTGCGGGGCGGCTCGGCGGCCTGCGGGCCGCGGCGGGTCCCTCGGGGCCCCGTGGCGGGAGCGGCGGCAGGGGGAGCCGCCTCCCCCCCGTTGGCGGGGCTGCGGCCCCGGAGGGAGCGGGAAGGAGGCGGCCCCGCGGCCCGCCCAGGTGCGGGGCGGCGGCGGCGGGAGCTGCCCTCGCTCCTTTGTTTGCGGCGCCCGGGGCCGGTCGGGCCCGGCAGGGCGGGGAGCGCGGCGCTGCCGGGGGCGGCAGCAAAGCCGCTGCCTGGCCCGGGCCCGGGCGCGTCCCTGTCTCCCTGGCCTTCCCTGCGCGGAGTTCCCTTCAGTTGTGAGCTTGCTGAGGGCTCAGCCCTCGTCTGGAGGCTTTGGGGAGTAATTTCGCAGGTCAGGTGATGTCGCTCGTGGGGGGTGGGGAAACGGAAAAGAGAAAGGTGATGAGAGTTAAATTACTGCTTGAAGCTTGAATTTTAAAATCACAGTGTTGCTAATACTGTTTGTGGCTATCTATTGCACAAGTTACATACCAGTCTGATGGTTTTTAACAGCCATTTTATTTTTCATCAAGCGTAAGAGAGATGAAATGAGACTCTCTTTAAAGCTGTATTCTGAGATTGCTAGACTATGCTTGCTTGCTTGCTTTACAGGTGGAAAATCCAAAACATGAACAACAATGCACTATACCTGTCCTCAAAGCTGACCTGGCTAGAAGTGGAGCATAGTTTCCTAACGTATCCTCTGGCAAGAGAGTTGTAAGTCCTTTGTAATGGCCAACAAGAAAGAGCCTCCTTTTTTCAATGAAGATAACTTGGGACCATTTCACTACAAACTTCCTTTTTATGAAACTATGGAGCTCTTCATTGAAACGCTTACAGGCACGTGCTTTGAACTGCGAGTATCCCCCTTCGAAACAGTGATTTCTGTGAAAGCTAAAATTCAAAGACTGGAAGGTACTGTTCTTCCTTTGATATCACCTTAAACTTTATCAGTTTAGAGGAAATCTTAATTTACAAATGATAATTTTAACTTTACTAAAATCAAACTAGGTAATTTAAATTATTTGTACATTAGTATCTGTAAGCTCATATTCAGTTTATGGTTTTGCTTAGTTAGAATTGTTATTTTTCTTTTTTTCCCTATTATTTTGTATATCACTATTAAGATAAATTTCAATAAATCTGTTGTAAATAATTAGTTATGTTTACGTTACGTAGGAGATAATTTTTTAAACACAGAAAATACTATCAAAGATATAACCTGTTTATTAATAGTTAAGGTTCTCTAAACATAAGCTGTAAACTTGAGTCTTGCTGTATATCTACACTGCAGCTGTTTAGGCACACTTAAAACTAGGGCTGTAACCATTAAACTGGATTAGTCAATATAATGTAGTTTGGTTTGTCTGTTATACTGTAGTTGCAAGAGTAACTGCGGTGCAGATAAACCTCAATGCTTGAAATTACTGATGAGAATTTTGTTTATTTTAGTGATGTTTTTCTGGCAGATGTCTATCTGAGCAATGCTTTGTCTAAAAGTGATAAGCTTGGTATATCTTGCAAAGTGAAAACGTCCTTAGAGGTATGAGGGCAACCCTGATGCTAACACAAGGAAAAAAGGTGTGGATTTTAGTCCTCTCTCGCTCGTTTCCTTCTAAGGTGGAAATGACTCTGCTGCACAGGAAACATGTTTTGAAGTACATATGTAAACATGTTCCTTTGCCGCTTTGCAGCGATACATTCTCTCCTTTGTCAGAGTTACACAGCTGTGTTACTGCACAGGCTGAGAGTACAGGACTGGATAATTCCCAGAAAAAGGGTCCTCTTTTTCCCTGGTATATCTCTGTGTGTTTATAATGGCCAGTATGTGTGGAAGCTGCTGTCTGGGAGATGCAATGTGCTTTAGATCTGAATCTTAAAGGCTCTATTCCTCTTATGGAAACCTGCACTGATGCACTGAAACCAGGAGTTGTGCACCAGGAGTTGTGCATCAGTCTTAGAACATACAAATATTGCAGCTGTGTGGGGACTTTTCACAAAGGTCACCTACTGAAAGCTTCACCTGCAGTTCGAGTTTGCCCTAGTGTAGCTATACAGACGTGCTTTTGCTTCGTGTAGACAGAGCAGTAGTTAAACACAAATCTGAGAACGTGGCGAGGAGCTCCTTGATCCTAGATGTGAAATACAAAAAGGAAAGATGTTTTTACTCTTCACCCTCCTTACCTCCGTGGCTAAATATAGTGGTGATGGCATGCTAATAGTGAATTAAAAGGGAGTATAGACAACAGGGTACAGGAAAAAGCAGGTTACGTGGACAGTATAGAATATAGAAGGAGGGGATGAGCTTTAAGAGGTACAAGAAGAGACCAGTATAAAGGTCTGAGGAAGAAGAATTTGAATTTCTCATAGTCCAGAACAGGAGATTGCAAATAGATATGTTGAATAATATCTGTAGCCTGTTATTGTAGGCTAGGTGTGCCTAATTCATGAAAGCATCCTAATTCATAACAGGAGCAACTAGTACTAAAGTTGTAATATTAATTATTAGGAATTTGATTCACGTGATGTAATTCTTTGGATGCTAAAGTTATAGCTTAGATGCCTGCTATGTAGACTTAAGTGTTTCATTAAAATATCGAAGATGGAGAGTTCACTGGTGCTTATCATTTAATTGACAAAAATCAATTGAAATGCCTTGGTAATCCAAAACAGAATTAAAGGATCTGTAATGCCATATTTAATATAATATAGGGACAAAGTGGTGTTTCTTTTACTGAAATCAGATTGATCAGCTATGCCTGTGTGTGAGGGGGAGAGTTGCACAATGAAAAAATCATTTTCTATTGTATTTGAGGCTGGTATTGCATGTAAAAATAAGCAACTTTTCAGTAACAAAGTCCCTGTTTTAGTGCACAAGTTCAAGTAATGAATCATGTAGGTCAGTGGAAAATCCTAAGTAATTTTGTGGTTGTAGTATAGCATGGAAGGCAAAAAGCTTATTTCTTTTCTTCGTTTTGCTGCTGGTTTTTACTTTTTACTATATCATGTCAACTTTCACGACGTGAACTTCTCTCATTTAAGCTACTCTTTTGGCTAGAGAATGAGAAAACAAGAACCCTACACTAGTAGGCGAATATAGGGCCCTTGGGTATACTTATTATCTCTCTGGACAGATTGTGTGTTGAGGATGATAGTATGCAAGCACACAAAATGAAAAGTTCTGGGAAAGTGATTAAATGTACCACTTGATCTTTGAGAACAAAATCTAGATCGTATCAGAAATAAACAGATTTCTTCAAAAGATCTGGACTCAGTCAATAATACCTCTAACTGTAAGAGACCTGAGAGTAAAGCCAAATCAAGAAGAACTGATCTTTGTCCACAGCTAGAATATCAATACCTGTAGGCTGTCTGCACCATAATAAGAAAGAGTACTGTTCATACGTAAGGAATTCTGAATAATCCTGATACTGTTTAACATTCTTATTACCTCTTTAATGATCTAACGTGGAAAGAGTTTTAGACTGCTTTAGTAGTCATCGGTATCTCGCTAAGCAAGAGCTCCAGATCCTTCTGGCTGGTCTCAGCAAAGAATATGGATAAAACTTTATTAAGGAGGCTCCAGCATATCTAAAACTCTGTGTGGGTTTGCTTGTAAACTGAAGCTAAAACAGATCTGATGCATGCTAGGAGCAGATCCAGGCATTTACCCACAGACATATTCAGTGCAAACTGAGCACGTAGTGTTTGTTTCCAAGTTCATATTTGTTATAATTCTGTCTTGGAGCCATCTAGAATAAATCACCCCTCTGCTCAGATCCGCTGAACGAGCCTTTGTAGATGCTACGTTGAAGAACAACCAATTTCCCTTGTCTCTGATACTGGTGGTATAAAAGCTAGAATACTCTGTCAGCTGCAGAACGCACTATTGCCAGCAGCACACATGCTCTCTTAGTTTTACTTCTTGTTGGGTATTTGTATGATAAAGCAGAACTGTTGGTGGTCATGAATGGTACCTGAGTTTCAAGGCGGAGACTGAGACTTTCATATGTGAAAGGTAAAATAGCAGAATTTCATTGAAGAGTAAATAGTGGGGTTTTTTTAAATAATAAACACTGCCACTCCCTTGAGTGGTCTGTTGTTGCTTCTTACGTTACGGAAGTCTTTGTGGCTGCTGTGCTGAGATGATTTAGATTTTTCTCACTTGGAAACAGAAGTTGTTATAATAAATTCTATAGAAAAAACATTAAGTTGAACAGTGCATTCCTAGTAGTGGTTATTTCATTGATCTATCGAAGAACCATAAATAAAACCTGGAAACATGTCTGATCAGTGATACAGGACTGAGCCTCAAGGGGAAGGTGGAGCTTGGTTTGTTTTATTTATTAACACTCCACACAAATAATTTCTCACAAGTTAAGGCCTTTGTTCACTTAGCTAGGTTTAAAATAGGAAAAAACATAAAACCAGTCATTTTTCAGTGACTACTTGGAACTGAATTGCAAATATCTTCCTTTTTACCTCTGAATTTGGGAGTTTTCTTGTTCTTGTATTATAGTGAAGGGAACAAATGAGCTAGCTTTCAGAGTACCTCTTAATGCTAGTAGTTAGTTCAAGAGAGAACAGATAAAATAACCTGTTACAGCTTTTAAAACTGTGTATATACTCTCAGTTCTTAGTGAGAGTTGTATTTTTTCTTTGGTTTGTTTGCTTGTATTATATTGCTGCCTATCTGACCCTTTCTACCTCTTCACTAGTGCAGCTAGTATGTGGGGCAAAAAGAAGAGGAGCAGCCCAACTCCTGTGTAAGCAGGAGCAGAAAGTAAACTCTTAAGAGGCTTTCCAGTGGCTGTATTGGTTGAAAGAGGAATAAATTGAGTCTGAACTATGATCTTGAAGTGTTTGTGCTGTTTTAAACATAGTCTTTTGTCCTTGTCCACAACATAGAATAAGGGTCATTCTGAAATCTGTTTAGGGTTAAACGCAACCTTTATCAGTTTCTCCAGTGAGCTTAGCATGCTAGAAAGACAGTTAAAGCAATGAAGCTTAGGGGTAGGTCTGGTAAGCTGACTCAGGAGGATAGGATCCCTACTCTAGTCCCCTTCCCATGATTTTTAGTAAGTCAGTATTGAAATGACTAAAGGAGTGCTGATAATTAAAAAAAAAAATAAAAAACAACAAACCTTTGTTCTTCCTGTAGCCTTACCTGGGTAGCCCATTTCCATTTAAACCGTAAGCTGTAGCTTATTGCCCTATTCTTCTCTCTTAGTCATGCTTTAGAGCAGACCAGTGATGGTCATGTGCTGCTTAGGGAGAGGGAGACAAAGGGGTATCTTGTGCTTCTTGTTGTTGCCAATTTTGTGTACTGATCCCATGTGGAAATGTTTCCAAGAAAGGCTTCCTGTAATCCAGAAAAGAGGTATCTGACACATTTTCTTCTGCATGAACCTATAAAGTACATGCTATTTCATCTGTATTTAAATACAGAATTCTTAGAAAGCATCTTAAAAAGGAACTAGTAATAAAGACTTGTCTGTTTCCCATTGCAGCGAAGAATAGTATTTTCAACTGTGCATTTCATTAAAAATACACTGTCATTGTTAAATGAACAAAAGCATGTTTCAGTGCAGCATTGCCAGTTGCAAGACGGTCTTTTTAACAAATGCTCCCTCAATTTATCAAAGTAATTGGAAGTTGCTTCTTGTAGGCTGCTGAAGCCATAACAGATGTGGACAGTAATAAACATTTGTAATCGGAAGATTTGCAAAACAACATAGGAGAGAGCTTCACTGCAGACTTGCTGATTAATGCCAGTTTGTTCTTACTTTGCTTATGCTGCAGACTTGAAATGTAAGCAGTTATTAAATAGCTGGCAGAGTAATAGCTATTAGGTTAGTCTACTGCGTAATTGCCCACATAAATGTATCGTGGACTTCAGAGAATGTAACGGTTGCATTATATGCATTCTGAGCCAAGTAAAGTTGTGTTGGTAGTTCATAAAAGATCTAGAGGTGAATTGTAGTGGGGAGAGACAGAAATTGTCTTCTGCTCTAAAGCTTAACCAAAACCAATGACTGTTCCTTCAGAACGTGCTCTGTCGTGCATGAGGGCGCCTGCTTAGCATGTACCCTACCTGCCCACTGAATCTGCATGAACTCTCACCAGGATTTGGTGTCTTTTTCTTCCTTGCTGAAGTTTAGGGAGTTTTGTGCTCTTCCCCCAACTAAGAAGGAGCCACTTACCTGACCTTCTCTCCTGAGATATATTTGTCAAATCACCTGTAGGACTTTGATCTTTGTGTTCCCCTCTTCTTAAAGCTGTTTTGTCTGCTATTTGAGAACTTTCACTGTGTAGCATTGCTACTTGCCTCTCTTTTTTAAGTATCTGAACATGCAAATAACCAGTAAATGACACAATTTGATATCGAAGTGACCAAGAATAAAGTATAGTACAGGGTTATTTTAATGTAATGTTACAAAAAGTACAGTTTTTGCATCTCAGTCTAAGGAATAGTATTTAGAACTTTCTTCAAAAGGTCTCCATAGATTTTCATTTTAATTACAATATTTAGAGAATGCATAATGAAATCTTAAAATTACCAAGATTTTCATTAGATAAATTGGACAGAAGTATTTCTTTTCGATATTGAAGGGAAGTTGTTTTTTTTTTTTTTTTTTTTTTTTTAAGACAGAAAAGAGAGCTGTTCATCTTCCCCTTAGTCTTAATGCCTTTTGGTGATCAAAGGTGTCTCTTCCTTTCGTAACTGCTCTGGGTTGTAGTCTATCCAAAAATTGGAGAGTGGCAACCTTTTATTAAAAATGTGTAAAGGCCTGGTTTTAAAAAAGAAAAAAAAAAGTCCTTTCAATGTTTGCTGAATAAAGTTTGCCTAACTAGTATGGTATTATATTGTACATCTGAACTTTTCAGGTTCTGGACTAAGCAGCCCCAGTAAATAATTTCTTAGTTGTCACCACTGCACTAGAGCTACCAGTAGCATTTCTTAATGGAACCTTATCTTCACTGTGAGTAATACAGAATATCAGTCTGGAATAAATTATTCAACAGGTCAATAGTTAGAGGTTTTATCCTGTTTTTCTGTCAGCAGACAAAGATCTGAGGTGCAAATAACAACAGAGTAAAGCTCTTTTCCAGTTACCAGACAAGAGAGTAAGGATTACTTCAGGCTTATTGCACACTTCCACTAACTCCTTGTTGGGCCAAAAGAATGGAGCTCCCCATGGGGGTACCAGCCTGCTAGAAACCTTAGCTTTGGTCTTAATAACTATACAGGAGGTTGGACATTGTTGCTGAAGTTTTTGTCCTGCTTCCTTTCTTGTGCTGCTGCCACTTCTTTCCTCTCCCCCTTGTTCTCAAGTATTCCTCAAAAAACCCAAATGTCCTCCAGAGCCCTCCCATCAAACTCCAATTTTATTTTGTTGTTGTTATTTTTTTTTGGTTAGGTATTCCTGTTTCTCAGCAGCACTTAATTTGGAATAATATGGAACTGAAGGATGACTACTGTTTGAATGATTATAAGTAAGTATAGAATAAGACTGCAATGAATGTTTCCAAGTGATTGTTAACATAGACAATAGAAAATGCTACAAAGATTTATTTATTTGTTGCCATTTACAGCATTTCAGAAGGCTGCACTCTGAAGCTAGTTCTGGCTATGCGAGGTGGACCTATTAACACTAGAAGAGGTAGGTGTTAGTTCAGTTTAAAATGATGTATTCATGCAACACCTTATGACTGAACAGATTTCTTAGCTAAGCATTTTGGCTATTTCCAAATAATTGGTAACTATTTATCAAAAAAGGAGGGATAGTTTTCCATCTCTCTTCCATAGTGTACCAACTAAACCGTCTTTTTCACTTTGC
This sequence comes from Rhea pennata, assembly GCF_028389875.1. NCBI lineage: Eukaryota > Metazoa > Chordata > Aves > Rheiformes > Rheidae > Rhea > Rhea pennata. The sequence continues at coordinate 21,194,177 of NC_084669.1, forward strand.
TTATCCATAGTTTACCAAGTATCTTTGTATATAAAGAATTAACAAGCTTTGAAATCAGGAATTCTTAACAGGAGAACACAAATATGTGCATGTAGTGTCTTTGTACAAGTGCTTTAAAAAAAACCTGGTTAGTAAGAGTCAGGCATAGTTTTAGTTTGATGATAAGCTTGGTTATATGGCTCATCCATAGAGGAATGAATGCTTAGAGTGGAGAAATATCCTTGGCGCTTTCACTTGGAAAGCGCTCAGCATATTGTATAGGCTGAGCATTCCCATCATAAACTGTATTGAGCTCTCAAAAGCAATCAAAACAAGCCAAACATTTGAGTGCTTTCAAAAATGAAATCTTGATTGTAACAATGCTCTGAGTATAGTCTAACAAAGATAGTTTTGTAAAACAATGCATGTTTAAAATGTATGCTTAACTAAATTAAAATTTTAGGATGCATGATTGTAAGAGAACCATGTTAATCTTTGTTTTCAATAGGATTTATTACCCTAAGAGCACTGATTTTCATTGGGCAGCAGTTGATAGTAGAGTAGTTTCAGTGATGAAAAGTTTATTGTAAATGTTTAATGCTTCTTTCTGAAGAAGCTCCTGTTAGGAGTCCCAAGTGCTCTTAATAAAAGAATACAGGAATCTGTTCGCTTAGTTTAGCAAATATGTTAGGGAATTACTTTCTCTGTGTGAAATTAGAGTGAAGAGCTAACAACGTTCTCTGTGCTTCTAGAGTGGGAGAATTACTCACATTGAAGCAGTTTACAAAAAATAACACAAATTTTAATTACTCTGGTAATTCTAATTTATTTTGGACCCATTTTTCTGATTGCCAGATAAAGTCACCTCTAAAGTAGGTTGTAAAAACCATCATTATACCTTATGCTTAGTGGATTGGAGGTGGTCTAACTGGTTTTCTGTTCCCCATCTTTCATTTCTCCACAGTAGTACTTAAGCGACATAGTTAAGAGGTGTGTTCTGTAGTCACCGATGTAGAGAGAATTTCTCCATTCGGTTTTTGGAAGTCAGGGAGAAGCATGACCTGGTGATCTTACCAGGCTCATTGTTTAGTATTTGAGCTGATCTCTTGGGCTGTCTGTTTCTCCATTTCTTTCTCTCCCACATATGTAATTATTGGTAGCTTTTCCTGAAGTGACATCCCATGCATAAAGGGACCAAGGAGATGAGTGGTAACATGAAGGTGAGGAGGAGCAGCTAATTTAATATTAGAAATTAACTGGATTCCTTAAATCTTCAGGGTCAGGTTTGTATTTTTATCGCTTCAGTTAGTGTCTCCTATAGGTAGGACTTAAATATCATCAAGCTGTCTCCTGAATACACAATGTCATAATTGGGTCTTCTGTGGCTTTACTGGATGGTTTGGTAGATGCTACTATATTTAGGTCTGTTACATCCTTCAGAAAGGCTGAAGGTGGGAGATGGTTCAAGATAGCTCTGGAATGGATTTTGATGTCTGATCAGGTGAATGAATGGGGGATTTTAGAATACCTATTATTAGAAGAACAGGCTCATAACAATCAGCATATAGATTTCTTTATTTACAAAGACTGCTTGTAATTTCTTGGAATTTATTTGCTGCTAAAGGATTCCATGAAGCATAGAGGTATAAATGCAGTAGAGGGGGACTTCAGCTGGATGTTTTACATATGCATAGCTAAGCATATGACTTGAATTTAGAGAGTGCTACTTGCAGGTCAGCAAGAATGTTTGAAAGAGGCTGTTTCAGGTTGAATCTTTGATTGCTGTTGCCTTCTAGAAGCCTGACCTATTAGTGTGACGCTTTTGTATCATTACTGTAGTTATCTTTAGACATTGTCAGAAAGCTCTCCAAAGGGGAAAAAACTCGGCCTGGAAGTGCAAGATTTCAAACTTGAAATATTTTTTTTTCCTCTTTGTAGTTCCTGTGGAAGACTCTATTAGGGAAATGGCTGAATATATGGATCCCAGCAGAGATGAGATCTGGGAGAAGGGGCCAACTAACAAACAAGTTACCTTTTTAGTATATCGAGAAGGAGATCAGTTGAATTTCTTCCGTGTGGTAGACCGGGGAGATGGCACTTTAACACCATTGTCTGAGTCTTTGAGGTAAAGTTGATTTTAATTTTCTCTTTAAAATGAGAATGCTGTATAATTTTCAGCTAATAAATGTTGAATTTGTCAAAAAAACATATGGAGGATTGGAAGAATTGTTCCTGAAGGATTACCAAAATGTTGTAGCTGGATGACCTAACTATACAGTAGACTTTGTGGACAGTAGTCATTTTGACTGGCTTGTGTCTCTGCGTGTCACTACAAAGCAAGATAAAACTGACCGAGCCCCTTGTGGCAGTTAACATCTCAGCCCATTCTCAAAGGAAACATTTTTCAAGAGAGTCAGTTTGGCAATAAGGATATAAAAAATTTTTGTTTAAGTACCTTTTTCATTTTAAGGTACTTGTTTGAGTTTATGAATATTTCTGTTATCAGCCCAAGCTTACTTTTTCATATATATACAACTTCCACCAAAGGATTAGTCAGGAAGATAGATTGACAGTGAAAAATCCAGGGTTTGCTGGAAGATGCAGAGGAGTTGCTTAGAATTATGGATGTTACTAGCCTTTGGACATAACTAGACCTCAGATTAGCTATTGTTGAGGTATTAAACTTGTCCGAATCGCTGTCATAAAATTGAAGTACTGTTACCAGAAGGGCAAGTCTGTCACTTAGATTATTATCTTGTAGTAAAGTATAGTGTGAGTTATTTCTTAAAGTTACTGCAAGTGCTAAAAAGTATTAAAAACGTATTAGGTTCTGTCTTTATACTGCAGCTTTTGGGTAGATGCTACTCTTCCCCCCCCTCCCCAAAAGCTTAATATTTTTACAATTGTAAGGAAAGGAGTTTTGCTGTTCTAGGGACTAGCTGTTTTTTCCCTAAACTGAAAGAATCCCCAAATCAATCCAAAGAGCTAAGACTGAGGATGTTACGCTGCAAGAGGTTGTTAGATGGAACTTGAACTCTTGTTTGTAGTGTAGTAGTCTCCCTGATATCTGCTCAGCTGTTCAAATTCTTCGGTTTATTGGATTTTATTTGCATTTAAAATGAGCATAGATAATTGTCTGAAACTTATAAAATTTCTCAGTTAGGTACTCCTAGTGTATAGATTAAATATAAACTACTATTTAGCTAAGTGCAGCAAAAAGGAATAAGCCACACTATACAACAGTGTACGTAAAAGTCAACGTATATTCTCCTTAAGAAATGTTGTTATTGTTCAGAAGATCCAGTTAGGCTGGAAGCCCACTGTAATATGTTCAGCTTGAACCACCTCTCTTCCCCTACGTTTTTTGTGGGAATTCAGTTATGGGCTTTTCTGCTAGGGCAGTCATTAACTTCGGATGGGAGGGACACCCATAAATTTTTTTAATTTATTTTTATGGCTAATAAAACAATTTGCTGGGTCAGACTGTGGGGAATGGAAAAAGTGACAAAAGGAAAAGAGAATGGAATCAAATCACACCTCCTCTCCAGTTGAGCTGTATATAGAAAGGCTGTGAATTGCTCTCGGGATACTAGTGTTTTCCACACTGACAAGTACAAATGTTCATAGGTGTGGATGTACTGCTGACTGAGCAGTTTGAGGCTCTCATTTCCCAGCTTTTTTTATGTTGCTTGCATGGAGAAGAATTCAGTGACCTCAGTTTAGAAATGGGCCATTTGTTTTGCTTTTGTTTTATAACTTCCTAGACGACTTTGTCTGTGGTTAAGTTAATGGCTAAAACATAACCAAGTGTAAATATATGCCATGATTATTCTCTCTGTATTAAAAAAAAAATGCTGAAACTATGGTAGAGCAATGGCAGGCAAGCTACTGATTATCTTTCAAGCTTGCATTTTATGAGCAAGATCTCAGGAATGTCAATAATTATGGATAAAATCAGCCTGAAATCTGCTCTGAGCTGAAAGTATCACCATGAACAAAGTTTTCTGTCCAATCCTCATGACTTCATAATCACATTCTGATTAAAACAAATTTGTTGTTACTCCATTTTCAAAGTTTTTGCCTCCTATTTAGCCAGAAAATGTAAGACAAATGACAACATTGTTTTTGCATAAAGAAAAAGAAATGAGGATTATTTCCTTTTTTTTTTTTCTATTTCTATATTAAGGGAAAGGAACTGCAAAGAATTGTTTGTAGTTGATTATGACTGTTAAGTATTTGCAGAGATAAAATTCTGAAGTGATTCTCTAGTGTTGAATCTTTACCAGGAAAGGTTGTAATGTGCATGCTGGCTGTCCCCATACAGAGCTGTTCAGTTTTTGGTAAGAAACTACCCAACTATTACGCAGTCTTGCTTTTAATTTGCTGCCATTTTATTCTTAAAGATCCATCTCCCAGCTGTGCTGCCCTCTGAACTTTGCTGCATTTTTTTTAGAAATAGATTTAGAGAGTCGGAGCAGAAATACTGGCTGTTGACTAAGGGCAGCACAGTATTTCCAAGAACCAGGTAAGATGCCAGCTTTAATCAGTAATCACAGAACTGAGATCTGTTATGAAAACACAAGATTTTATATACCTTGTTATAATTACAGGAGATTTAGTTTTATATACCTTTTTCTGGAACTGACTTTCTCATGGTACATAATTTTTCATTTCTCTCTTTTAGGAAGAGGAAACTTCTCTTAAATCTTTTAAGACATTTGTAAGAACAAAGGGGAATTGCCTGATTGTCACAATTTCTAGGTGCTGACAGCATACGGGGAGAATTAAAGCACTACTTAAAATTCTTCAATTTATGATGAGTTGGACACTCTTAAAGGTTATTTAATTTCACTGTCAAATGTTAGATTTGTGTTATTGAATAATGCTTGATAGGAAAAACAAGTCAGATACTGAATTTAAAACATTGTCTTTTTTCATTCTGTATTTTAACAGAATGCAAAAACTCAATGTGATGCTATAAATTTCCAGTGATTGAGTTAAAATATTTTGTCTTTGAATCTGTTTATTTTTTCCAAATGTTGGGACTCTTTGGAAATCTAAACTGATCCTTTTTTATTTTTTTTTTATTTGAAAAGGAGAAATAGAATATCACATCCACACGGGTGACCCCTCCATTTCCATTTATGGTGAGAACACCCCTCAGGATGGATAGAAATTTGGACTTTCCTTCCATGCCAGTGTCTGGTTAATTGGAAAACTGATCAGCTTGTTGTCTGAGTCACACTGTTAACAGCTTTGGCCATACCTTCAGGAGACACTTGTGGAACTGGATATTGCCTCTGTGGGGAAAATATATAGTGAGTGTAAACCAACTGCATATGGTATAACAACTTCCCGAAAGTTGGGCTATGTTCTGATTTCAGCATCATCACTTTGTGTGAGCACTCTAATAAGGAATGTTTATGTTCTAAAATAAGTGGATTTGAAATGTCTTTGCATACATTTTTACATAATGCTTTGTCAACAGATCAACTATGGATTTGGCTTTCTAGTTGTGAAAATACTCTACATTGAAGATATATTACTTGATCAGAGGGTGAAAATGACTTTTCTTTTTTATTTTCAGTGGTGGTTCAGTTTATAATTTATATGCTGATGATGAAGACGAAACAGAGGCATCACCTTCTGGCCAACAGATTATTGAGAATTCAATTACTATGAATAAAATGAAGCTGCTCAAAGCAAAGATGGAGAATATGAATCTGAGTAAAAAGGTGAAGCTGTGGATTCAGTTCATCTATTATCAAGTGACTTTCACTTTCCCAGTATTGGTCTTGCTAGAAAGCAGATCAATTAGTTTTCTTGGTTGCCCTCTTGGAAAAATAGAGTGATAAAGGATATATAATTTTATTGTCTGTCATTTAACGTAGTGAACTGTCACTGTGTAAATATTCTTCTGCTATGGGACATTAACTTTTTTTGGATCTCTCTCAACATTCAAAGAATTCACTGGTGGTGTTGGGTTTCTTTTGTATTCCAATGGTTTAAGTAGAGCTGTTGTGCAGTACTAATCTGGTAAAATCAGTAAGATGCTTTTAAGTAGCACTTCATTAGGGATGAACTGTAACTAGAAAGCCCATAAACTTAAACAGAAGAATGAGATCAGCCAGTAGATGAAGCATTAGGCTGGTGTTTAAGATATCTGGATTAAACTTAATTTGAGAGTTTTAGCAAGATTGTTTAATGCCTGTGTCTTGTTTCCTATGCCTGGGTGGAAAGCTAAGATGGCAGTATTTCCTTCCTTTAATCATTGTTTTGTCTGAGACAACTCTTCTGAACAGCTTTGGTGTTCTGGCTTCCCTGTTCCTCTGATATATGGTCTGTTTACTAAAAAGCTTTTTCTTGTTATCATCTTTGATTTTAATTTGCAGATGTCAGGGTGCAGTTTTCATGGCTAGTAGCAGATGAAGGAATAGAATAAAAGGGTTGATGGTGCTTTTTGACCTTAAACTTTTTGAAGTGCTGGGACTGTCATTGCAGTTGGATCTTTTGAGTATGAGCATAGTGTGAATACTAAATGATTTTTTTTTTTTTAATAGCCTAAGAAAACTGTCAAGGTGAAACCTCGTCCTCCAGTGGCTCCTCGACCATCTAGTAGCTCGGTAGCTGCTGCTGCTCGTCACAGGTTTTTAAGAGTGCTCCCCCATATTGGACAGTCCTGCCTACCTCCTCCTGGGAATTCATATACTTCGGAGTCTTCCCAAAATGCACTTTCAGCTTTGGCTACTTTGGCCACTGCTGGTAGAACAATACCATCCACAACTAATGACTTTCTTAAGGAAGATGATACCTGGCAGAGCACCTCTTGGTCTCAGTCAGTTAGTAGCATTAGGTTACCACCAAAAATATCTCGTGTCGAACTAGAAAATACAAAAGTACCAACAAATAGTATTCTGACTCCTGCTTCATCTCTGCCTACAAATTCAGAAAAATCGTCTGAAAATATGACCTCTACAAATGAGAAGGATTCTATTCTGTACACAAATCTAACAAATTTAGAACCATATGGAACAGAAGAAAAGCTTCTACCTGAAGCTGATGCTTTTGCTTTGTTACCAGAAGCCAGCACCACTGAACAGTATAGTGAGATATATGACATAGGGAAGGTGAACCCAGAACTTGGACTATCTGACAGGGATGAAGAGTCTAAAGCTGTAGAGCAACATAGAAAACCTATTAGTAAAGTGCTGAGCACTGCAGCAATGGAGGCTGGGTTTCTCAGTACTCATGAATTAAGTCCTCAGAAGAATACCCTTTTATCACCTCTTCGGTATTCAGCACAGCTGGCACATCACAGTTCTCTGAAACCACAAACACAACCCAAATGCTTTGAGGTTGGTAACATGAGATCTGCTTCTCCAAATGTGCTCCGATCTTTGGAGGTCCATAGTATAGCAGATTCCTCTTTTTCTAGGACTACTAGATTTCGTGGCATGAAAGTAGATTCACTTGGGAAAAGACCTGATATAATTTCTAAAGTGGAGGCTAGGGACATTACAGATGTGGCTAACAAAGCATCCACAGAACCTGCAAGTTCTATAAATAACTTAGGATTTCTAGCTTCACTGGCCCAAAGTGCAAGCAGGGAAAACTTACAGGATTCATGTGGGACAGGCAGGTTTCGGACTCCTGGTATTGCACTGCCTGCAAACCTTCAGCGTTTTCAGGAAGAAAGCTTTAGGAAAACAAATGAAGCTGCTGAATACATTCTAGTGAGTACTAACACTCAGGTTTTTTATATTTTTTTTTTCTCTTTTTGGCATTATGAAAACCATACATTTCTGGTGTGTGTCTCTTTAGGGAAGGCAGTTGGGGTGAGAGGCATACTTAAATCCCTTGTCGTCTGAAACTGCTTTTCTAACTTGCTGTTGATGTCTTGACTGCATGTTTATATAAATGGGTCCTAGAAGTAATTTGTTCTAGAATTAAAACGATTGTTTAGTTCACAACCAAAGTTCTTAGCTTTGTGGCTTGAAATGTCCTCTTACTCCTGTTGCTCATTAGTAGTCACTTGTTCTAAGTTTGCACTGTAACTGGTGCCATGTGTGCCTAACTTTAGACTTACAATGTACTGTGTTGTTTTCATATGTTGTTAAGTTTGGGAAGATTGTTAGATAGTCATTTTGAGCATGACTTTGCGTTGTTGGATTTTAATTTCTTGAACAGAAGTCTTGGATTCTCTTTGTAGGTTCACTGACTGATAAAACATTGGTTTCAAACAAGCTGGTATCAGACTGCCTAACCTTTTATTTAATTCCTATCTGCTAGTGATATCCTTGCAGAAATCTTCCTATATATACACAAAATGTATATAAATAATATAATTTTTGTGTGTGTGTGTACATATATATATATATATATATATATAAAAATTTTTTTTTTTAGTCTGCACATGGACTTGGAATGAATGGAAGTCTTGCAGCTATAGGGAAAAGAGTAGGTAAGTAGTATAACTTAATAATTGAAGATGACTCTTAACGCTTTCTTGATTTATCAGGTACACAGAGAACAAGAATCATATCTTTGTAAGGTATGTGTCTTTTGAAGTCCTTGCTGTTATAATATGGTATTAACCTTTAATAGTTTAAGCAGTTATTTAACATAGATTCCATCCTGATCTAAGATAGACTTTACTGTGACTGTCTCTACTAGTTTTTGTTATTAATAGCTGATGAATCCTACATGTCATCCATAGAGATAAACATGACCTTTTGCTCTGAAGCTTCCATAGCATGATTTCTGCAAATACTTCTGTGTATACCAAAATCAGAGACACTGCTTTCATTAGTAATACTTTCTTTAAGGTTGAAGTCTGAGCGTAAAGAATTTATCAAAAGAAAAGTGGGGACAATGGAGTAAAGGCAGCAATGCTGGAGATTAGGGAAAATTTTGAAACTGTATTGGTAGTTTTGGGGGCATGTATCGTTCTTCCTATCCTGCTAAGTGTGGAGTGCTCAGTGCTTGACATCTACTAGGAATGGATGTGTTATACCTAAATGAATTTCTTCTGTGATAACTGTTTTGCAAGGAATTAAACTGTCTAGATAAGTATTTCTAAAACTCTTAATCATGTAAGTTGCCTTATGTTAGGGAAAGAGCAGAAGAGTATTGCCAACTGGCATTGCTTTAATAGGTCGTGAATCTAGGCCACGTTAGCCCTTTAAGAGGGCAGTACGTAATTCAGAGGATGTAACTTCTGCCCCTTCCCTGGAAGGTGGTTTTTCAAACAGTGGCCGAGAAAATACCTTTGCTGGCTGAGTTCAGAAGTGTACTTAAGAAAAGCTGTAGCGTACTTCCTGGGTCTTGACAAGCTTTGCCTGCACACATCCGTGTGCTTGTGTTAGCCTGGTAAACACAATGGTTTGCTTGTCTTCCGCATCTTCTTAAAACCATTTTCTTGACTCATTAATGTCAACAGATGACTGTGCGCTTTAGGTCTTGAAGTCCTTCCCGTAGTGGGCAAATCATCCTAGGTAGTAAGAATGTTGCTTTGGGATGATTGAGGTACTGCTGGTTTAGTAATTTTCAGAGCTGAAGCGTAAGTTCGAAGGCAGTGGCTAAGGCCAGTAGGCAGTTCCAAGAGGTCTGACTTACCACAGCATTTACTGAAGACAGTGACGCAAAAGCATGTGCTAAGGATTCTCAATGTAATCAACCTGTTTTCTCCAGCTTTTTTTTTTTTTTTTCCTCTCCTTTCTGCCTGACTTTAGGAAAGATATCGAGACATATGTTCCGGGATCTAAAATTCAGGTATAGAGGATCAACTAGAAGATAATCTTCCTTATATAGCAACTGCAATACCAAATTTGATGCTATTGCAATGGATTAAGAGCAAAAACTGCTAAAATGGTGGCCTTTCTTTCACAACTGAGGGTGTGAATTTGAATTAGCAGTCAGTATTAATAAGCAATTCTGTCTGTATCTACTTCATGGGAAATGAGAGGATACCATAATAGCCCTGTCTGCATTGTGGGAAAGCCCACCTTTCTATAATCTGCTTCATTTCTGTGGTATTTAGGTTAGAGAAAAACATATTTTCCCAAAAGTTCTAGACATCAGAACAACAAAGTAGTTAGTGTTATATCATGTGGGCTTTGGGGAGAAAAGTGGCTAGTAATGATCTCTTGTATAGCTGACTAAAGAAAAAATTTGGTTTGTCATCTAAGACCTTGATTTATTTTTAATTACTTTCTTCCGTAATTGCTGTAGAGACTGTAAATGTGAGAACAGATGTATTATATACTTAGATATGGCCCGCAGAGGGAACTGTCTTCAGTCTCTGTCTTCCTCACAAATGACACTAGCTAATGCTTTGGGTATAGTATGCTTTTAGATGGTGAAATGGATAGCATGGACAAACATTGTCTGGAAGTCTCCATGCTAGATAGCAGTGGGATAGCACTGATCAGTAGTGATGACTGTAATGTGAAGTAATTGTCTGGTGTTAGTAGTGAATGTAGCCTGCTGTGTCTTATCTGAGAATTGACTATTGGGATCACAAGTGCGCTGGACAAAATTCGTCTCAAGGCAGTCATTTTTCTGGGGCATTCTGACAATATAGTGGGTAGAAACACTGAAAAGGGGGGTTTGAGAGGATGTGTGGCTTATTTTCAGCATCCTGCAATCCTGTGGTAAGGAGTGAATGATCAAGTTGTGAACTAAGACCTGCTTTGTGCACTAGGAGGAAAGGTGCCTTTTTCTTTACTTGCCCTCTAAAGATAAAGGGAGAGCCAAGAATTATAGGGTAAAAAAAGAAAGGTTTTTTTTTCAAGTACAGAACTCCTGAACATCTGCAAAACGCATTATGAAACCACACAGCTAAACAGAGACAGGTAGTCTAATAATGTGCTTTTCTTGTATTACAGAGTGCTAGCAAGCTTTAAAAATACTGCTGAATTTATTTGGCAAATTTCATTTACTAGCTACTGAATATACTAGACACTAGGTACTTGAATGCTCAATTGATTTTTCTGGAAAGCCACTGTATACAGTGCTTTCTCAGTCACATTATGTATTTTTATTTTGCCTTTATGAAGAGCATTAGGAGATGTTTCTTGACTTCTTCTGTAAGTTCTCACTGATACGAATTTTTAACAGGTATCAAAAACAATGTGTCCAAGTCCCACATCTTGCTGCTTCTTCCAAAGGTGGTGTTAGGCTTGAGATGTGATTTCTGTTTTGGCTGTGGGATTTTGTTTGTTCATTTGTTTGTTTTGTTTTTCCTCTTCAGGCTTGGGGGACCCACCTGAAGTGTCTTAAGAAATGCAGAAATAAATTTGAATTTCAAAAGATAATATTTAACTAGTTTATGGTCAAGAATAAATAAAATGTCTTTGCTGTTTTTACCTCTAAAAACAGGTGAAGCAACCCATCTGCCACCTGTGAATGGCTTAATTCAAGCAAAAAAGAAAATTACAAAGCATTGCTTTCTTTGTGGCAAGAAAACTGGATTGGCAACCAGCTATGAGTGCAGGTAGGCTGAGTATTTAACCAGCTGTTGTTTAAAATGGATAGCTGAGTTAACCAAAAGGTTTTCTGTGCTGCATGGTATTCCTTAAGTACAGCAAATCAAAAGCAGTTTTCAAAAAAAGTTGAAAATTGTTTGCGATTTCCAGTTCAGCAAAACTCCCAGGAAAAAAGATTCAGGAATGTTGTACTTGTTCTACTGTTGAGGTGTGTGTTGTGCTAGAAAATCAAGAAATGCAGGGAATCAGGAAGTAATGAACATGAGATGTAATGTAGAAGACTAATGTGTAGAGAACTTGTTAAAATTACTGTTGAGAAACTTTGTAGAATGTAAACATGCAGAAACTTGAGAAAAACTGTTTTTTGTTACTGTTTTTTGTTGCAGTTTTTAGGAAAACTTACCTCAGACTTGGCCCTGTTAGTACATGTTTGTGATTGCCTCTTACGAATTTATTTTTAACGTTTTATTGGTCAATGTGTTCCAGTTCTTGCGAAACTACAGCCACCTTTGAGCTTCTAGAGTATCTCAAAAGCAGAACCCTAGCGTACTGGCCCCCTAAACTGTGGCTTGCCAACAGCTTACTGTTCTTGAGTTCTTCTTACTGTTCTAGCTACTACTAGTCACTGGAGATTTAAAACAAACAAACAAAAAAGTAATTTTTTTCTTCTCAAAGTACAGTGTTTCCACAATGTGTTCTTTTTCTTGGCATTGTTTCCCATGAGCTAGTAAAGGTTGGGAACTGCTGCACTGAGAGGTATGTTTGAAACTGATCTGAGTTGATGTCAGTCATCAGCAAAATTGAACAAGAGCCCTGCCATTGGGGAGTTGTGATGGAGAACTGTAGGGTGAGGATCAGTCTCCTTGCTGACTCTTTGATTCTTTTGTAACAATTTTGGACATTACACACTTCTCTACTGAGCAAATAGCTGTGAGGTTTTTTTATAGAAATAAAACAGATTTTTTTATGATTAAAAATGAAGCCGAGAAAAGGGGGAAAGTCATGCATCTCCAAGAATAGCATCGTCCTAGTTTCAAAAGGAGCAACCATGTAACCTTTTACTAGAATGGAACATTAACCGAGTAGAAATACACAGTTGTGAGAGAGAGACAATAACTGCAGAAACAAGAACCAAAGTAAAGCACATTTCTTACCAGATACACAAGCCTCTGGAACAGCTGTGAAGTTTTATGAACCCAGATAGATAAATAGAGGATTACTGTAATATCAAATGTGACAATTATTTGGATGAGCTATTGTCAACATATTTCTTCTGAATAGAGTTCTGATTCTGAGTTATGTTACTGCTTTACTGGCAAGAAGCAACTTTGTCAAATAATTTCAGGTACAGGACACTAATATTGATCTTGAGGCGCTTGTTCAGATCAGGTACAATGTATATATTGCCCTTTCTCTTGTTAGGAGTCGTGTCTGTGGTGATTCATCAAGTTAGAAGGCAAAATCATAAACTTACATAAACTTAACTCATTGAATTTGCAACTAATAGTGGAGAGATGAACCCTTACTGAGTTATGGAGGATAACAGTCATGTTTCCTACAATCAATTCATTTATCTTTAGAGCTGACTAAATCTGTAATTATTAATTTGAATTTATTTTGGGCAGAAATCACTGCTGAACTGAACATCTGTCTTGGTGCTTTAAATGATGTGGGTTTTTTTAAATTAAAATGCATTATGTGGATTTCACCCAATGCCATTATTTTAGATCTGTGCATTTGTCTGCTGAATTTTGCCTTTTGCAGGGGGAGAAAAACAAAAAAAAAAGGGGGGGGGTTTCCTTCTTTTTTCTTTTTCTTTTTTAACAACTGTTTGTAATCCTGGTTAGCTGATTTCAGGAGTACCAGTCTTGCTTAACTTCATACCTGAAGAAACTGTTGGGTCAGAACTGTAGAATTCAGTTACAAAAATGTCATAATGATTACCTTACCAGTTAATACCAGTCCAGGATGATTAGAATCCAAACAGTTATATTAAATAAACAAGATGTGATTAAGCCTTAGGGCACCCAGCATATGTTAGAGAGAGAAGACCTTGTAACATCTAATATTCTTGATTCTTCAGATGCGGAAACAACTTCTGTGCAACTCACCGCTATGCAGAGACTCACGCCTGCACCTACGACTATAAGAGTGCAGGGCGAAGGTATTTGCAGGAGACAAATCCCATCGTTAGCGCACCAAAGCTTCCCAAAATCTAACATGGCTGTGCTGCATGTGGCTGTTCTGCCATTGAAGAATTGTATTACATTCAGAGAAGCACTTGCTTAAACTGCATAATTTTGCCCTGCTCCATATCTAAAGATTTGCCAAGTAACAAAAGCACATGAGGATGCATCCTATTGAAGAATAATGTGAACACTACTGCAGTTAACACTTTTCTTCTTTAGTGAATGAAAAGCTAAAGATAGTTTTTAAAAACTTACACTATGATTTAATTGTTACTGCACGTCTTGTGTTAAGTGTTTTATATTTGGAAAGCTATTTCACTAGACAAGTCTTTAAAAGATGCACTTTACTAACTTTATTTACTGTAACCAGACTTGAGGGGGGTGCTGTAATGAGGGTGTCATGTAATGTCTTCTGTATTCTTGCGTTTTGTCCATTGCGTGGAATTTTTAAGTTATTTCACTAGAAAGATTCTCTTTCTTCCCTTTTCTTCAAACAGCCTGTTGAGATCTTCAAGGGGTAGTGCGTTCTGTCCCTCTGTTCCGTTCAGATTGGTGTTCATATGCTGTGTATCCATTCTGAAAATGACATATCATGTTAATCACACTTTCTTAAAATAATACTGTTTATAGGGCAAGTTTTTTAATAGAAAATTTCCCCTTTGTTGCCATTAAATATAAGGAAGAATTTATTTTAACTTTTTTTGTAATCCTAGATTTTTTTAAGACTTCACAACTTGGTTTGTTAAGATGTTGAATGCTGTTACTGGAAGAAATTCTAATAAATATTAAATTTTATTCTGGTTTATGCTCTTACAATAAATGCACAAAATAACTTCCTATTTTACAGCATGCTCCTAATTAAGATTTGAATTTTGTTACTGGAGGGGAGGGGAAAGGGATTTTTGGTTTTCAAAAGCATTTGACTCATCCCTGCTCCCACTGAAGTCAGTGGTAAAACTTCCACCCACTTCACTAGGATCAGAGTGACCAGTTCTATGGGTTTTAAATAAACCTTTTGAAGTCTTACAGATGTGCCAGCAAAGGCAAAATGAGTGTTCAGCAAATTGCATGTATTAACCTGTAGCCTTTAGCATCTCCAGCTGATACTGTACGAAAGCAGTTGAGAACTTGCCAGAGACAATTTGAAGGAACATGTAGCTATTGGAGAAAGTGGTTGTTGGAGGAATAATGATTGAAAAAATAAATAAAATCTCTAGAGTAAATAAAATCTCTGGAGTATATAAAATCTCTGGAGGTGATATGCTGCCTGAGATGTTCTATTCTGAATACACTTTAAAACAAAACTCCATGTTGCCTCTAAACACTTAAATGTTATGTTACTTCTAAATTGAAAACCTTGCTGCAGCTTATCCCTTTTTTTGCCAGATTTCTCAACTACAGAGTTGGTTATGCTGTATGCTGCATTCCAACTAGAAAGTAGCAGGTGACCTACATGGCAGTTAAAAGTTGGATCAATAAAAGGAAGAGGATCAATGAAAGATAGTAACTTTAAGTAATAACTTAAAGAATTCTCATCCTTAGAGAAAAAATTATTTTTATGTAGGCCACTTGCAACTTCTTAAACCCCTTGGGATTATCAGTGCTAATCCTAATGCCTGTAGTTTTTACTGCATTTCTAATACAGATGACATACCTGGTGCTAAAGGAAAAGAATAAGAAAACAGGGCAGACATGGCAAGCTATTAGTAGTTTGTGGCTCAGCAGCTTTCTAAGCCAGAGATATTGGATAGGCTCTTGTCAGAAGTGGAATTAAAATAATATAGGCTCTCATAACTTAAATTTATCTCATTTTGTTAAGTATAATTTCTGGAAATAATTTTGCAGTGCTTTAGAATGGCTATACTAAAATTTACTAAAGCTGCATAATGCAAATTTGTGTCAGAAAGTATCTTAAGTTGAATCTCTGCTTGGTTTGTAATTTTTGTATGTATAATTCTACTCTGAAGTGTGCAATTTTTCAGAGGATGCAGTATAATTATCTGTAACTTCTATACATGTAGTTTATTACTTTTATTATACCTCATTTATATTATACCTGATACAGGCATTTCTTATGCATAAATCTTCAGGTTTTGTTCTGCTCTTCAGTACTGTGAGACAGATGCTGTTATTTTCAGAAAGTGGAGCAACCCTAAGAGCACTTAAGACTGTAAATAATGTTTTTATTGCTGATTTATATGCTAGAAAGTTTTGACAAATCCTATGTTAGATTGTACTATGGGTTAATTACTGTTTACTGTGTAAACTTACCTTAACCATTTGGTTTTCTGAATACTAGTCAGTGATCTGTGGTGCTGTGCATCTGCTGTGGATGAATATTTAGCTTTTGTGCATTTGTTCACATAATTAGATTGTATCATAAAGCATTTACATAGTGGTAGTTTAACAATGACTTTGTGTGCTCTTCTGCTTCCCTTTTGCATGGTTCTTTTGGATACGCTTTGTTTTTTCTTTTGTTTTTTGTTTTTTTTAATGTTACCTGAGAAGCTGTGAGGAAGCTTAACCAGGCTAATCTGTTGTTGAATGATCTCCAGAATTCTGTAAAGTTGATAAGCTCCACACAAAAGTCAAAAGTGTTCCTGGATTTTGAATAAAAGTTACCTTTCTCTGAAATCTCTAGAAGGCAGCAGCAATAAAATCTGTGTGCTTGTGATGCCCATTTCTGCTCAGCTTTCAGCCCCCTGGGATGTGATTGCACTAATGCCTTCTATTAATAGACTTCAGTAGTAGATAGGGCTAGGATTGTTAATGCTTTATGTTATAAAAAAGAAATATTTCTATCTTTTTCTAGACATCATGATAAACGCTTTTTTTTTTTTTTTTTTGGTACTTTCAACTTTCATAACAGGGGGCACTGTCTCCTGGATGTGTCTTGTGGGTTGGAGCTGCTTATATCTGCAGGGAGTTGCTTGTACTACTACCAAGTCTTATTTTTCCAACTTCTGTATTACTCAGGTTCATCTGCATTTGAGATTTTCTCTAGTGTCTGTGTTGGTAGTGAGCCACTCTGCCAATTTGAGGACATCTGTGGGACTAGGAAAGCCATGTGCAGCCATGGGACAGTTGTGTGAGCCTGCACTGTTTCTAATTACTGTAGTTGTTTTTACCCTGATTTTCATTGGGGGTTGTCTTGTGATGTTTGCCATTGTTGGAGTGCTGGGGGAAGAGGAATGAGAGAAAATAATTTTCTTTTGTAGTTATTGTCCTGCTTAAAGGTGATTTTTTTTTTAAAAAAAAAAAAGAGGATTTGCTTAATACAGAGATGAACTTAGGCTTTTTTTTTTTTTTTTTTTTTTTTTTTTTTTTTTTTGTGTGTGTGTGTGTGTGAAGTGGGTTTGTTATAGAGCATTAGAGCCATTGGGATTCTGCGGACAATAACACTTTGTTTTGACTGTGTAAAACTAACTCTTTGCTTTCTCAGCAGGTATTTCCCAAAACAGCCTTCTGTTTTCTTTATCTGGTTTCATTTCCTAGTTTATATTTGATGTTTCAAAGGTTAGTTACATGTACTGTTGAATGTTGCAGACTTACCTGCCATGGGTAAAGGGATATTTCTTTTCAGTGTTATTTTATAATCTCCTTTTTGCTATGCTCAGTGAGCAAATATACAGATAAAAGTTTTTTTGCATGCAAAAATATTCAATTAATCAGGAATATAGAAATATCCTCTCTACTTCTCTTATTTCTTTGCAGAAAAGAGCAATTGTTTAAAAGATAACAGGGGTTGTTTTGACCATAGCACATTGCGGTACAGCAGGGGCTACTAGATGTCAGTGGAGAAGCCATCCTGAGAGCAGATAGAGGAGAAATCATCAGGGACAGAACGATCTATTTCTAATGATGCTTGGACTGTTACTGTTTTTGACCTATTTTATATTTCTGTTTTTCTTTCCTCAGCAGTGAAAGATAGATACCTGTCCAAGACAGGTAGCTGTCTTGGACAAAGTAGCTTGGCAAGCTGGTCTTTGTGCTCCCCCATCACTCGCTCTACTGTAAGGTGGATGATTGCCTTACTTTTCTCTTGATGAAAATCTACTACACCCTTTTTGTTAGAGTTTACAGCAATGGGCTCAAGAAGAGGATCCTCTGCTTTAGCTTTAGCTCTTGTCATTAGCTCTTGGGACCCTCTGGGATCTTACAGGATTCTTGAAGAATCTCTGTTTGATAAGTTTCCCTAAGGTGATTGTGTGGTTAAGGGACAAATTGCACTTCAGCGCTTTTAAAAGTCTTTCATAAGTGATGTGCCAGATTCTCAGTATATTTCTCAAAAGGTGAAATTATGTCATCCAACCACATATGGATTGGCTTCTTGAGCTGAGTCCTTTCCTGCAGCTAATTCCATGAATAAGAAACCCAATTGTAATAAATTTCTCTTGAGGCTACTGGCTACATCTTAAAGACAGTTGTTTAAAAGCAGTCAAAAAGGTCAAAATGAATGCACAGTTTAAGAAGACTGCAGAATCCAGTGTGCATCTTGTCTTACCAATATGTAAATCTCTGTTCATAGCTTAAGTAGGTTCTGCTTGTTCCAGCCAGTCTTCCTTCCTACCCCCTACACACTCAGTGAGTTGGAGGCTTTGTGTTTCCGCTCTTCTGTGTGTCATCCTCTGCATCCATGTTTTTCATCAGAGTGAATCTATATATAGGCCAGTATATTTGGGTTTCTCTGTCAATCTTACCATGTGCCTTTGGCTCCAAGTTTGTGGGTTCTTTTTTTTTGGTTTTTTTTTTGTTTTGTTTTGTTTTAATCATCATAGTCTGCATATTTCATGGCAAGTATTTTAGCTACTGTTTTGCCTTTTCTGTTAAACACTTTTTTTTGTTATTAAAAAGAATTGCAATGCCCACATAACCAGCTATTAAAAGCATATGCACAGAAGTTTGGATAAAAGAGGAAAATAACTAACTAAACTAACTAAAATAACTGTAACAGTCTTAGACTGAAGTGGACTTCAATGTAGTTGGTTGGCACTGACTAATATGAAGGAATTTGAACTGGTAATGTTCAGTATAAAACATCAGTTTCATTTGTTCTTCATTCTCTTACTAGAATGAGGCTAGTTTAGTAATTTGATCCTTTTCAGAAATTATTGTAAGCATCACTCTGCAAAAGAACTGCAACTAAAACTGCAGTCCACTGATTGGGAGTATAACTTTCCTCTTAAACGTGGACTTTCTGGCAGAGAACCTTCCTAATTGTTAACTTTCTGAATGAAGCTGCACAGGGGAGACACCAGGGGGCAGAGGATGCATAAAGAATAGGGAAAGTTTTGGTTGGGGGAAGATAATGAGATTTATGAAGAAAACTATAGATATGGGAAGCAGTGGTGGTTTTTGTTTATTTTTAACAACTTTTATTCATCTTGGTCTGAACAGATCTGAGGAGGTCAGCAATAGTGTGCATTCCTTGCCTTTGCCTTGTTCCAGTTTTTTTCAATAAACTCAGTGGAAAGATGCCTCAAAAGTACTTTTTTATTTTTTTTATTTTTTTTAATTTTTTTTAAGATTACCTAACAGTTTTCATTATTAATATGCAAGAAGAGAGCTGTCCTCTATTCCTCCCCACCCACCCATCCTGCAAGTGTGAATTTCAGTGGGGTCTGCTAGTTAATGGATGCGGGATAGCTAGATGCTATTTGCGTAGTAAGAAATACTACCCGTCCCCCTGACTGCATTGTATAAAGAGATAACTATTACTATCTTTGCTTCATGAAAAGAAGATGAGGATATGAAAGGATAAATTCAATGGTATGCGAGAAGTGCACATAAACAAACTGTTCAAACAAACTGGTCCCTTCCATTTCAGAAGCTTCAGCAATAGAAATTTACTGTTAAGGCAGTTTTCAGTTCTTTTAAATCCAGTCTTCAGTGGAGCTAATTCCTATATGTCATTACATAAGAATTACATATTCTAATTCCAGCTGGATGATGAATTGTTAATGAAATGAGGTGTTCTGTCCAACATCAGAAATTCAAACCAAAACCTAATCACTAAAACAGTTTGATTTACTTGGTATGTGATTACAAGGGTTAAAGAGTTGGAAATAAAAACATTAAAATTGCCTGAAAGGAAAAATCAAGGATTTCAAAACACCCTGTCTTCTTTCTCCCTCCTTTCCTCCCTCCCTTAAACAAAGGAGTATGGTTGAAAAACCCTGAAGGAACAGTGAAGTTTCTTCTTTCCTTTCTCTCCATACGGTGTATTGCAGTCTTTTCATTCTGCTTGAACTGAAAGTGTTTGAAAGCTAGACTGTGAATTTATTTTGTATGAACCCAGTTTATACTGATGTCAAGTGCTGGGACTTCGGTTCTAAATACAGTGTTGAGAGTGAGAGTGGGGTGATAGGATTTGTTCTTAACAGTGTTGCCTGTGGTGTCGGTCGTCATAGGTAGTTTGCTTTAGTGGGAACATAGGACTCGCTAAATTAAGTGGATCAACTAGAGAGCCATCCAGTTCAGTATCTGTCTCCAAGAGTGGCTAGTAACAGATTCTTCAGAGGAAGGCTCAAGAATTTTTCAGGAACCAAGTGTGCAGTAACCTGTTTTCAACACTAGATCTTATCTCCAGTGCTAGTTACTGGTCTAAATTAGAAGAACTTAATATCTCTGCATACAATATGGTATTAACTCAGCTGTTCATAAAGATCTAATATTATTCTTAAATCTTGATAAATTCAGTTTCAGTTATTACAGTGTGAGTTGCACAGACTAATTCTATGTAGTGTGCAAAGCATTTTACTTTACTGTAGTTTTGAATTTCCTAACATTTTTTCCATGATCTTATGAGAAAGAGAGAACAATGTCTCTGAAACATTCAGTATGTCCTGTATTTGTATCACGTTTCCTCTTACTCATCTCCTTTTCATGGTAACAGTTCAAATCTCTTCACTGTCTTTGCTGTTCTAGGGCCTTAATTTTGCTCATTGTGCTTCTCTGAATCTGCTCTAATTTTGCTGGATACTTAGAGATTCTTCTGTTGTCTTAAGTTCTCTGGTTCCCATTTTTATGTCATGTATTTAGCTTTAAGTTGCTCAAGATAGTGACCATCACTTACTAGATATTGGTACTATGGGGGTCTCTAAAAATGTGGATTAAATAATGTGGATTAAATTACATGCCTCTGTAATCTGAATTGCACACCTGGAAATACAGCAGACTTACCAAAACATCATCTTGTCCAAGAAACTTTTTTGCTTTTGCGAAGTAGAGGAAGGAAATGGGGAGCTGTAGACCCAGCTGCAGCACCACCTGATCTTTGGAGAAGCATCAGGTCTCTCTGAGCTGCTTTTTTTTTTTTTTTTTTCCTCCCCCAAGTGTGGTACATATCCTGCCTTGCGCAAACATTAAATTTGTTGGTGTACAAAGAAGGGACTAAGGTGCAGACTTCTTTTATCTGAATGCTAGATGACTGAGAGGTCACACTTGGTTAAAGGTTATGTAACATTGCTGATTGGGTTACCCTACAACCAGTTCACCTGTATCTGAAGAACTAGATCTATCTAGACAAATTACCTTAAAAGATCAATTTGTTACGTTTGCTGATATTTTTATTAGGCTTGGTAATGAGGAAATACCTAGAACCTGGGTTAGTCTGCAAAAGCTTATCTGCTCTGAGACAAACTCAAAGCTGTATCCAATCTTGTCAGTCTTCAGAAGCACTCTCACATGACCGTAAGAACTTGTTGAAGTCTCCTTGGGTGTGTAGCTGTATGCCTGTTTGTCATGCACCATGTGAGATTAAACGTGCTGAGCGTAGTCACTGTCCTCTGACTACGCAGTGTGCATTGGTCTTTCATTGCTGTATTGGGAAACAGGTTACAATTTGGCTAGAGGCAGGAATGCTTTTCTTCCTCTTGTTTTCCAAGTGTGACTTTAATGGCTGATGCCACTCTGTCTCAGCAATGACTTTCAAATGATCTCACGCTAGTGACTTTGCAAGGTGTTAGTGAAGTGTATTACTACACTGCTAGGTTGTATCTTGCATCTGACACTGAAGAAAATCTGGTAATTTTCAGGCACTGGGAAGTACGCTTGTTAAAGTGGCTGCAAGGCACCAGCTTGGAGCTCTGTTGGTGTTTTTATTAAAAGTGATACAAGCTGTGAAACCTGGTGCTTCTCCAGGTAAGGCTGCACACTAGTCTTGGTTTAAACAGGCTCTTGAGTGGTGTGTTCTGCAGGGTTGCTGCTTGCCAGTCACCAAGAATGGAACTTACAAGGAAGAAAAATTATTTATAGCAACTGCAACTCTTTGGATCTGTTGCCTGCATATATTTTATGTGTAACCTTACTTCTGCACTTCCTTTCTTCTCTCATCTCACAAACGGAGGTTCAGTGCTTTTGATGTTGTACAGTGCTTTATTTCACAGTTCAGCGTGTAGTATCTTTCAGGTGCCTGCCATAAAACACCCATACATGATCTAATTTCTCTTTGTATTCAGTTCTTAAACTGTTGCTGTTTACTAGGGCAGAACATAATCTTCAAACAGTGAGTATCTTTCGGTCATCACATACCACCATTCCTGGTATTTTAACATTGACTTTCTGGGCTGGTGAAAAATGAAGTGGCAGTTGTTCCTTTACTGTTCTTCAGGGAATCAGGAAAACACTAACCTTCTGTATTCTTCAAAATATTTTTTTTTTCCCAGCAAATAATTTCCCTCTTAAATTGACAATTGAGATGCACTTAATTTTCTTGATGCTGTAGGGGAGAAAATGGCAAAAGGTACTCCCACCTATCCTAGAGAGGAAGCTAAAGCCAATGCTTGTGTGCAGCACATGGACAACAAGTTTTAAGGAATCTCAGATCCTATAAAGGTAAGGGTCTCCCCCTCCCTCCCTTTGAGAACCTGGAATTATCTCTGTACGAATTAGGAATGATCAGGAAGGATACAGCTTTTATTTGTATTTCCTTCCATCTTCCTGTTTGGACTCATGTCAATTCCTTTCACCTTTTGCTGATGTTCCTCTTTTTTCCCTTTCTTATCAGAATCTCTTTTACTCGTCTATCCTAGGAGAAAGCAGCAGAGCAACAGTGCAGAAAAGAGTGAATTCTGGGCTCATCCTCAATAAAACAGGGGTCTTCAGAGAACTTCTGGAGAAATTCCCCTGCTCTCTGCCTGTTGTGTACGTATGAGAGAGTGAACAGATAGAGAAACACACAGCACAGGATGTGCAGGTGGAAGGAAGTGGAGCAACTGAGCCAAACTGGAGAGAAACTAGCAAAGAAAGGCTAGGAGCTTAGGAGCACATCCTGTCCTGTTTGTGTACATGCAAGCACATACAGAGGAAGGCTTACATGTTCCCAGCAGCCTAATGGGGTGCTCTCTGGATTTAGTTTACTGGTCTTAAATTCTTTTCTTCTTCTTGTCTAGTTTAATAGATCGCCTGTTCTGTGGCCTGATTTTTTTCTTCTCTATATTTAATAGCCACAGATAGGTTGTACATGTGCATGTGAATTGAATGAGTATGCATGATTTTTTTCTTCTCTATATTTAATAGCCACAGATAGGTTGTACATGTGCATGTGAATTGAATGAGTATGCATGCACTTGGGTGCATGAAGATGTTTGACTTGCCTATTTGCAAGGGTTTTTGGGGGGATAAGGCAATTAAAAGGATTTAGGGGGACTACAATCTCCCATCAACACCTTGTATTAGTGTGATAGACTGTCATTTTGCATCCTCTGTAATAATACATCTGGGGCTGCTTCCAGCCCTGAAGTCTGTCATGGTTATTCTAATTACAGTGATTTAGCGTTATATGCTGTGGTGTAAAAGGTTGCATGAAAATGTTGTGATTTCTTAAGAGGATTACATAGGAGATTGGTACCGCTCATTGAAAATATGGTAGAAATCATTTTAATTAGTATTAGGAAACAGATTTTCACCCCAAAATCTAAATAATTTTGGTGACCCAAACCACTCTGGAATTCTGAAGCAATCCCCTAAACTGTTGTGATGTTGCTATGGAAATATGCAGATGCCCAGACCAATATTGCAGAAGAAAAAGATCATTTATTATTATCTGGGAAGAATGAGTGAGGTGTGTCCACCTAAGAACTGCTATAGATATTTTCATAACTAAAGGCAGAAAAGAGGGCAGAGTTGTACAACATGTTTTTAGGATTAGTCTCTTCCTCATAAGACTTTCTGTTGAAAGGAGTATTTCTGAAAAGCAGTCTTAATAACTGTGTGTTGGAAATCTGTGCTGCTGCTGGAGAGAATTGGAGTGTGCCAGGCCAGAGGTAGTGTTCTCACTGTGATTTATATATAATAATATATGTCTATATTTTTATACATTTTACTGTATGTATATAGTTGATAGCAAGTGTATATAAAGACCACATCTGTGTGGTCACAGTTCAGATCCTGTGTGCTGGGCACTGGGATCTTTATGCAGACCCATCAGTATCTTCAGCTAAGCATGTCATACATTCCTAGGCATGTATTATGGGAAGAACCCAATTAGCAAAGCAACAGATGTTCTGTTTCCATGTTTTTTTAAATCCTTGTACTTTCTACTCAATTGTCAATGGCAGTGCTACGTAGCAGCAGAATTAAAGGTGTCTGTGACGATTGCCTTTTAGCTTAAATTTATTTTTTCCTCCTCTATTTTTAAATTAATTGCAAATTTTGGTGGAGAAGATTTGCAAAGCCTTAGGTTAGCATTTTCTTCTGAGGGCTATCAGCCATGCAGGGGGAATGTCCCACAGAGTGCATCTTGGCATCAAGGCTTTGATTCTAGCTCTGCAGTACAGTGTTCACAGTTGTACTGGTGGTTTATTGTAGCTTCTTTCATTTCAGGCCTAAAGATTGGTTATTCTGGCTCCTGTTCTGTGTCTGCTTCATCTGGAAAATGTGTCTTCTGTGCAAACGCATTTCTGTGTAATTTCTATTTTGATTGTATCTGCAGGCCCATTTCCTAGTTCGGCATAGTGTACTTTGTGTTAAGCTCTAGCATGAGAGAGACAGTCCTAGCCTGACAAATAATCCCCAGACAAACAAACAAACAAACAAAAAAAAAAAGCAAAAAAGAGACTGAAAGTACGGAGGGGAAAAAGAGCCTCCTGAGATTTCACTGTGCCCCAAAGTAAACTAGCAGTACTGCTGAGAATAGAAGCTGACTCTCTTCAAGTCAGTCTTATAGTAGACTGCCTATAAACAGGACATAATTATCCTC
This sequence comes from Rhea pennata, assembly GCF_028389875.1. NCBI lineage: Eukaryota > Metazoa > Chordata > Aves > Rheiformes > Rheidae > Rhea > Rhea pennata. Next base: position 21,219,031 of record NC_084669.1, read on the forward strand.
ATATAGTCACATTTCCATACTGTGTCTTATTAGGGAATATAATTGTATTTTCCAAGAATCTGTTTTTTAACTCAAGTACATGTATGAGTGTATGTGACCTAAAACATGCTGCCTCCTCCCAGGGAGAAACACTGTTTACTCTGTAGGTGGTACTTCTCACTCCTTCACTTCTGAAGTATGCCTCCTGGAAGTTGTCCTAGCTCTAAAAAGTAGTGATAGAATTTCAGCTGAGCCTCTTTATGCCCTAAAAATCTATTGTAACATGTTTAAATATATGGGGCGGTTGTACTCTGCACCAGAAGCGGCTGCCTTATTTTACATGCTCTTCTTGCTGTTCTCCAAGAGTAAGTGTAATCTCTGTGAAGTCCTGTGAATTATTGAGAGAGTAAGTGCACATTTAGGAGATGAAAAACTTTGACCATATTCAATGAACAGACTTGCACACTAAGTCAGGAGCATTACCTGTTCTCTGCTTTTTCTTGTAACTGGATCTGCTTTCTTGGCTGTGCTGCACTGACTGAGAAAAAAATAGCAATACTGGTTTTTCTTCCTGTTCTTTCACTTAATCTCAAGCATGATACCATTTCTGGGTAAAGGAAATCCCTCCTTTGGTATTTTCTCCTGTAACTCTTATTTTGCATTTTTTTTCCCTGTACAGTTCACCTATATAGTACAGTGCTCCTATTCCAGGGTATCTCAGCAACTATCTCTGTTACCAGCTGTCAGCTTTGTAAGAGGTAAGCCACAGCGATCTTCCAAAATGGAACGTAAAATAGGTACAGAGGCACCCAGATACAGCTCCGGGGCAAACTTTATTTACCACCCTTTTAGTGCGTGAACCTTTCCCTTACATAATCCGATAAATCAGTATGTATAGGTGAGTAATTTCTACAAAACACCTTTATAGCCACCTTTAAGCTTATAGCACACATTAAAATTTGTGAGGTGCCCTTTCATTTAATTTTTTTTACTTTTCTCTCCTAATTCTGCTAAAGAGGAACCACTTCCTCCCCTCAGACCCGAAAGCGGCAGCAGTTCAGGCCGTGGTGGGAGGCGGCCGGCGCCAAGGGCGAGAGCAGCGCTCGGGCCGCGCCGCAGGCGCCGCCGCCGCTTCTCACCGTACTGCTTGAGGGAAGTCGCTTCCCTCCTCCTGGACTCGCCTCCCTGCTTCTGAACCGGCAGAAACCTTCCTCTTCCTCCGCGGCAGCTGCCCCCGGCTCCTCCGCCCCGCTGCTCTCGGCTCTGCGGACGCGCGGGGTTTCGCTCCGGGCGAAGGTGCCCGGGCCGGTGGGCACGACGGGCCCGGTCGCCTTGTGCCGGCGCAGAGGGCAGCGCCGAGCCCGGCGGGGCGGCGGCGGGCGGGCCGCAGGCGGCCTGACGCGCTGCCCCGGCGGCGCCGCGGCCTCCCGCCGCGGGGCGGGGCGGGGGCGGTCCGGGGCGGCGCGGCGCGCTGCGCTGACGGGCCGCCGTAAACAGGAGCCGGCCGGGGGAGCCCCGGCCCCGCCGGCCCCGGGCAGGGGCAGCGGGAGGAGGGGCCGCCGGGCCGGGCCCCGCGCGGGGCAGCAAGGTGGGCTCGGCCGCGGGCGGGGGCGGGTCGCCGGGGGGCGGCGCGGCGCCGCCCGCCTGGCCCCGGGCGCTGTCCTGCGGCCGCCGCCCGCCCCGCCCCGCCCCGCTCCGCCGGGCCGGGCCGGGCCGGGCCGGGCCGGGCCGGGCAGCCCCTTCCCTCGGGCGGGAAGCCGGGAAGGGGGCGGGTGCCGGCAGCGAGGAGCAGGCGGGGGCGGCGGCGGCTCCGCTCCGCGCCGCGCGGCGGCCGGGCCCGGCGGCGGCGGCGGCGGCGTTGGAGGCTCCGCTCGGCCGCCCGCGCCCGGGGTCGCCGCCGCGGCGGGGCGGGGCGGAGCGGCGCGGCTGGGTGCGGTGACGGCCCCGAGCCACGGGCAGGAGGCTCCGCCGCTGTCGCGCTGCGTCCTCTCTGCTCGGCCTCCCTTCGTCTGGCGGCGAGCGGCGGCGCTGGAGGTATTAACGGCGGAAGCGGGGGCAGGTGCGGGGAAGGTGTTTTTGCGCTGGAGTTTTGATTCGGAGGAGGACCCAGTCCGCGTGCGGGTGGCGATGCGGAGTAAGAGATGAAAGTTTGTTAGGGAGGCCCTGGTCGTAACAGATCATGAAGTTTCATAACACAGCGAGAAATAGATTTTTTTTTTTCATGACTTTGGGAGCTAGTTGGCAGGCAGAGTAATTCTTGGCTTGTTCGTAAGTGTGACAGTCTAACTTCTCCTCCTCTTAGTGTTTTGGAAGCGTGAGAAAAGGTAGGAGTATTAAACACTGACGGGAAGCAGGTTTGCTGCAAGCTGCAGCGCTGGAGGACCTGCGGCTCGGGCTCTGGAGTGAACAAAGTTTACAAAAGCTTCGGAGCACGGCGAGTTTGTGAAGGAGCCGAGCAGCGTAAACGCACAAGGGACGATCTAGACGGAGCTTGGGCGGAGGTGGAAAGAAATGCTGGAAAGAAGATAGGGGCTAAAGAAGAAAGATGATCTGACAATAATACCTAGCTGAAGCAGCTGTTTAGGAACTATGGCTACTGAAATAACTTCTGGAGAAATTTCAAGTCAGGCTGAGGGTACAGTTAGTCAAAAATTTTCAAGGGGAAGAAGATTTCTTTGAAAAAAGCTTGTTTATCAAGCCTAAGATGTTTCCTTTGGGACCTCTCAGACCTGACAAATTTTTCCTGTTGCAGACTTCTGCTAAGTCTGTCTCTGGACCAGGATTTCTGGAAACACCAAGGGTCCTGACTCAAGGATGTGTCCCAGGCAGGCAGGATGGCACCTGCTCAGGGTTGCTGGAAGCTGCTCAGCTGCAGCCGAGGCTGCCTGTTTGGTGCTGGCTGTCCCAGGGCGAGCCCTCGAGCCGCTCTGGGAAAGCGGGACCTTCCCCACGATTTCTTTCTGCTACAGCTGCTGAAGCCGGTAGAACAATTGAAGAGCGAACAGCTGCCCTTTCACTGGGGCTTCGTGTAGTTTGGGTTACGGTCTGATTTAAATATAAACCAACTTTGTAATTCACCGATTATTTAGTTTCGTTTTTATTTGATGCTCACCTGGCTCTAGTCTGTATTTTACTTATGGGTGTAAACTAGTTGAAAAAAAGAGATTTTCTATTTGCATGCATTAGCTCTGAAGAAAGCTTGCAATCTTTTTCATACCTCAGTGTAGGCATATGTGGTCAGAATTGCTGGAGGTATCCAAATGAGAAAGTTAAAATTCTAATGCTAGAAAATCCACTTGTTTCCATACTAATTTTGCTCAGTCATGAGGATAGATGAATTTAGGCCAGGGCATGCTCAGTATGTAGTTAAATTTTCTGTATTTGCAGGGGTGTGTTTTTTGTTATTATTGGTCTAACCTTTTCGACAAGCAGCTCTTCCATATTAAAGGGTGAAAAGACTCAATCCTCCCAGCTGCTGGGGCTGTCACATATGCTCTGGGCAATGTGCCGAAGTCTCTTTCTGCTGAGCTGATTTTCTCCTTGCTCTTTCAAACACTGGTATTAGTGGGAGAGGCAGATGGCTACAGGAGTGTGGCACCTCTCAGGAATAATGCTGCTCTAGGAAGGAGAAATAGGCTCTTGCTACAAGGCCTAGATTGATTCTGCTGCCTGAGAAAAGGGAGCCTCTTGCTATGGGTTGGTCTTATACTCGCAGAAGGAGTCAGCCCTAAGGTGACTGACTGATAGCCAACATCGTAAACAGTTATTGAAGAATACAGGAAAAACTACTATTTGCTAGAATAAATATAAACTGAAGGTTATTTCTTTTTCTTTTAATTAGTTAATTTTGTGGGGTTTTTTTTCCCTCCCCAAATGTAAAGAGCTCTTAGTTCTGTAGAAGAGATTGGCTATCCTGTAAGTTGATCGTGCTGGGCTACTCTGCAAAATGAATAAGCTGCAAAGGAAAGAGCTGGAAGGAACCCTGGATGTCATTGTGCTTGGACTACATCTGGATGTGGTGGAGCTCAAAGCTCTGCTGTTTTCTGGATGTAGTTGGGAAGATGCATCCTGTCTGCTTGCTGCGTGGGTAGGTGGAATAGAGGCAGTAAGGGGTGTAACTTTTTGTTTGTAGCTGAAAAGCTATTGCTTCAAGGATGCTGCTTTATTATACTGGCACCTCTTGGAAAGGGTCTCTTCTTACTGTACAATCTAAAGTTCGTAATATGCTCATATAGCAAGTTCTAAAGAAACACATAGAAAACGGTTTAAGCACCTGACTTTCATTAGACATCAAGTTAATGTCTCCTGTGTCTTTGAAAGTCTGCCACAAACTTTTAATAACTATGTATGTTTGCGTATGGAGGTGTTTTGCCATCCAGAGCCTCCCGAAGTAGCAAAGCAGCATATAAGACATTCAGCAATCCAGTCAAATGCCTTGTGGAAGGGATATCTTGTTTTCTTAATTTTGGTCTTTCTGGCCCCTGAGACCCTTGAGCAGCTCATTTTCTTTTGAAAATTATTGCTTAGGAAAATAGGTCATCTCTCTTTTGATATTTCTTCTAATTGGTTCATAGAATCCAAAGATGTTTGATGTTCATGGGTAGCTAGTTTTCCTGGGTGCTCTTGTGGGTTCGCATGCTAGAGAATGATAAAGAAGCTTTTACCTTGTAATTCTGAGCAATTGCTTATGTCTTTGTTTCACATCCTCTGCTTCCTTCTGCATTTTTAAATCAAATGGGAGGCTCGTATGTGGCTCTGTGGATAGCATGGTTTGAAAGACGTAAGATTTCTTATACTTGTAATAATTTGACAAGACCAAGTCTTGTTCTGAATTACTGGCAAAGTAATGGGCGTTGAGCTTGAGAGGCCAAGGACTTCCTTACTTCTGTAGAGAGTGGCATTTTCTTCACTTGAGGGTAAGCAAGATTAATTTAAACCTCACTTGTAAAGAATGCATATAAATAGCCAAAGCTATAGAAGGGGGTAAAGAATGGAAAAATTCAAGTCTGGGACATAAGATATCAGAGAGAAAATTTTCCTGGAGAGCAAGTTACTTGGTTATTGTCTGCTGCAGATACACTTTCTCTGAAGCATCTACTGCTAGCTGCTACAAGGCTAGCACAAGTGAACAGCACAAACCATACATCTAATTCACTGTACTAATTCCTTTATAATGACGTATGTAAATACCACCAACGTTTATTGAATTTGAGCATGGTATGCTATAACTTCTGTTTTGTTGATTTGTATATTAACTGTAAAGATCTAGTGGCAGCTTACTTTGATGTAACCAAACTAACATTAAACTTGCTGGATGAATTTTGTGAGTAGTGAAGTTTCACAGCTCCAGGTTTTTCAAATGCTCTTTACTACCTTAGGGCCAATTTTACTGGTTCTGTTTTCTGGCTTTAACTGAAAGCACTGCTTGTCTAAAGAGCTCATCATTTCTGAAACAGATTTTTTTTTCTTTACACTGCTTACCACAAGATTTTTGTGAGTTTTTTGCCAAGTAATCTAACCATCTTTCCATGGAGCGTTAATCAAATAACAGATTAGATCATGTTTATTGATTCTGCTGTGGAGTAGGTAAATGGAAATGGTACCCTTGCAAGGTCTTTGCAGGCAGTGTTTTCTGTAACTGTTCAGTGCAGTGAAAGGTGTGCTTTAAAGACTATGTTATTCTTGAAAATAACTCATCACCAGAGAGCCAGGCAGCTCTCAAACAACAAAGCTCTCAGCCTTAAACAATTCCTTGTGCTTTGCAGTTTCTTTCCCCGAGGACTAGGGGAAAGCTAGGCTTCATTATGTGTCCAGCTGATTATCGGGTTTGGGCCATTTTAGATCAGCAGTGCATGTAAATGACTTCTCAACACTTATGTCTTTTTAACTGAGTGCCTAGCTGAAGTTCATTTTAAAGACAAGTAGGGGAGTTTGGCAGCGTATCTTAGGTTTAACCAGAGGTCTATTGTGGTTGATGGAACTTAGCTGAAAACAGTACGGAAACTTTGATTCCAGGAATCAACAATAAATGTCGTTGACCTTGTTAAGGTAGCAAAGTTCTGGAGTCTCCAGGTGTATGTCTAATAGCCACGAAGTGTTAATAGATTCTAGAAACTATGGATGAGATTTTCTGTAGTTTGATGGAATGAGATGCTCAAGTCAGCTAGCAGATGAACGCTTTTCTCTTCAAGACTCATTTAAGGATCTCAGATTTAAACCTTGTAGACTATACAACCAGAATCAATACACAATATGAATATTATATTTGAAGCAGGTAAATGCTGTCTGTGGGCTTGGTATCCCTTGAAATCTGCCCCTAAAAGTTTCTGCATGCCCTTCCAAAGTCATCAGGAGGACAGAAACCATGGCAGCAGTCCAACTTGCAGATGAGACTGGTCATGAACAATGGTGCGAGAGTTTATTTGAGAAAAGAGGCATTAGATTTAGAAAACTGAAAACTAGTGAGGGTAGTGGTGCCTCCCAGATTGGCTGTGGCTTCAGTAAGAACCTGTATTTACACACTGTGAAGGTAAGGGTTGCATTACAAGGAACAAAAATATTCCTAGCTGCTTGTCCCTGAGCAGGTAGCTTGATTTCTGTTATATTTTGGACATAGGACAAGAGACTTTTTTCTTTGAACCAAGAAGGGCAGTTGGATAAGACAGAGGGGAAAGAAAGAAAGAAAGAATTTGTATAATGAACAAAAAAATGGATGCAAGTTTACACTCACAGTTACTTTTATTTAAAAAAGCATAGAAATCTGTGGTGCCTCCCTTCTTCTCGAACACGCTTTATTTTTGAAAAGCCTTTCAGTTCCTCTTTATTGTGCATAGTGTTCCTACAAGGAAGAGTATCTAATGAAAAATGACACTTTTAATAACTTACCTCTGGATCTGATCTGCTGACTCTAATGACCAGAATATCCTATGAGTTGCTGCTATTACCTCTGTGCTATCCGTACTGCTTGGAGCAGGAGAGGCGTGCTTCTGCTCTTGTTCAAGAAGTTGGTTTTGAGTTCCAGTGTTTTATTACCAAAAAATTTGCATGAACACAACAAGGGGGTCCTCATACTGCTGTGACTCCTGGTTCGGAGGGGTATTGACTCCTAGACATGGCTTTTAGAGTGAGTTTTGCCTGTAGAGGATAATTTGAGTAATATCTACTCAACAGGGCAAAACAGATTCTGTGTGTACCAGCTGCCCTGTAGCACCAATTCAATAGTGAGAGAATATTTCCTCAGGTGTTACTAATGTAAGTGCTTTTCTGAGGACAAGAATGAACCTAGCTTTTACCTTCCTGTGAGAAGGAAGGTGATGCCGTGTGGGTTATCAGTGGGAATTGCAGGGTTTACAAACAGGAGTCCCTTCCTTTAGCTTCATTCATAACAACCTCTTAAAGCATCACTTGGTGGAAGAGCCTCCTTCAAACCCAAAGGAGGCTATAGCAAGACAGAGAGCCTCCTCTGACTATTGTATTTGCTTTCACTGCCACTGCTGCCTCATGTCGTCTAGGACAAAGGATTAATCTCTCTGATCCCTCTATTTCTAGTTGTAAAAGCGCAGTGTGTTACTGAGGGTGATTCGCGGCTAGGCCAATCCCTGTTCTAATCCCTTGTAGCTACAAAATCATCAGTCATAAGAGGAAGGCTAATGGGAAAAATGTGGTGTATTCCTGTGTAAGCTGTTTGTATATGAGAAGATGGATGGATTGAAACACAGGCAGTGTTGCAATACAGGGCTCTGCTGTGCTTTCATAACATGGACCATGTTACAGCAGGAAATTCTTGTGATTGCCTTGTCTTCCCCTGTCTGAGCGTGTTCTTGTCCCATTCTCTCCTATTTCCCATGGCCTTCTTCACCAAAATGCTCCGAAGGGACTCTCGTTGAACAGCTTGGTTAAGGTTGCTACAACAGAAAGTGAAAGTTGGCTGTGACTTTCCTGTTCTTAATAAGCCTGATGAAGTCTGAAACACCAGAGCAGCGTGAATAGCAGTCGGTAATAGTTTGCAATAGGCGACGAGAGAGGGTGTAAAATACAGGAGAACAGGCCGCCTCTTTGAGAGGAATACCAGGAGGCTTCGGTTTTCCGTCCTGTCTCATAAGTGAATTGGGTGTACTTGTAGTTCTGTGTCCAAAATGTTGTCTGTTTAAATGTGATTGTCACCATAGCTTTCAGAGTCATTTTCATATAGAATCTGCCTGCCAAATCCAAACTGGAAATGCCAGAACTAGCAAAGACAGTTGTTTTCAGTCCCCCCCCCCCTTTTTTTAAACTCCTTTAGCTCACTTATTTCATTTAACTGTTTAAATTGAAGCTGCTCTTGTAAAGTATATATATACACCTACAACTGCCAAGTAGGCTGGAAACTTGCAGATGAACTGCTGTTCTTTGACACTGAAAATCATCTCTAAATGAGAGCATTTTCCTGCTCCAAACAGCATAAATGTGTGCAGACCTAAATGCTGTCTGACTGCAAAAAAATCTGTTTAGCTCTGAAAGAGGAAGCAGTTCTTTTGCAGCTAAAGATTTGCAGTGAGAGACAGGAAATCTGAGTTATGTTCCTACTTTTGACCTGTATTCTCTGGATTAAGTTGCTACACCTATGTATATCTTAGTTCCCCGCAACTCAGTTGTCACCTGTCTTATATGGTTGTTACAAGGTTCTTAGGGTTTTTAGCCTGCTTTCCAACAGGACACATGCTTATGCAATCACACTGCAAGTAACTTCTGAACCTGTTGGCTAAATGTCAAATGTTTGCTGGAATGATAGAGGTCACCGGAAGAGGGGAATGTAAATTGCAATGTCATGAGCATAGAGGGAGACAGTCAGTGTTGCAGCCTCACCCTGCATTGAAGCCCATAGAGATTAAACGTTTTTAGATAGAAGATAATTCACATGGATGAGTGATCCCTCTGAACACTGCAAATACAGGATGCTGAACTGTAAAATATCAGACTATGCTAATCCTCCTGCCCATTGGATTGCTGTCTGTCTTTGCAAGGCATTGAGAGAGCCTAGGGGAAAATGCTAAGTATTGTTACTTCACTGGAATTGATGTGGCGCAGCAGGCTCTTCACAAAATTAATGTTTGATAAAATAAGGGGGCTGGGGCACGAGAGATTCAGTTGTAAAACTGCGGGAGTCTTGTCAGGTTGGCTTGATCTTGGGAGTTAACAAAAAAGGAAGTAACATGTTTGATTAAGAGAGAGAAGGGGAATTTAACTTTACTCTTGACATAACCATGCAGAAGACAATAAAAATGAGACCAAATTTCAGCCTTCTAAATGACTGTGTTCTTATGCAGTGTGTTAACATGTTGTACTGAAATATCTCATTGCTTTTGAGTGCAAAACCTCTATGTAAGTGTTTTTCAGCAGTTCCTTTGCATGAGTTTTTCTTTCTCTCTCTCTTTTTTTTTTTTTTTTTTTTCCTCTGTGATTCTCATGATAGCAGTGTTCAGTTGTTTTGTACCCTTCCTCATAAGGTCAGACCTGACAAGGAAGGATAATCTGTCTGACAGAGACCCCTGAAGTAATATGGTCTTTGAAACGTTGTTTAAATATTCACTAACTTGCTTTCATTACAAAATTGTGAGGCTGGAAAGGTCTCTGTGTAGTGCTGTACAAGCTCCTACATGCTTTGGCAGGTGTGTGAGAAAGAGCCCTGCTCTGATACACCTGAAGAGCTCTGTAGCTCCCAAGGCTTTTTTGAGATGAGATAATTTTTCATGGCCCTTCCTGGAAGTGTAGAAAAATGACATGGTGATGTTTTCCAGGCAAATTGCTGAGAAGATAAGGCTTACAAGATGCATGTATATTTTTCCAAATAGCAAGAAGTTCAGAATTACATACTGCAGCTCCACTTTGACTTTCCCTGATCCATCTGACTCCTTTCTTAAATGAGGAAACGCATGGTTTTGTCTCTGGCTAGACAGTGTGCAAGTGACAGACTAGAGCTACGACTTTGAAGCTCTGCGTCCAATGCAGCAGGGAATGGTAGTGTGTAGCAGCATCTCCTGCACTTGCTCACCTGCATGCTATATGCAGCTGACTGCTCAGATCTCTGCTTTGCTTTCTGCTGGTGGTTTTCTTTTACCCCGGATCTGGCTCTCCCATGGTCTGCTTTTGGTGTTCTGGGGATCCTGAGCTGCTCATGTCCGCTCAAGACCTAGGCTCTTATCCACTAGGGGTGTTGATATCAGCTTCGCCAAATTCTTCTCCAAACCAGGTGCCTCAACTCCTTTGGGGATGAACGCCTTACTTCATTCAAAACAAGATTTCTCACTCACTTTAAAAGCATAACATTGTGTGGTCCAACTGTCCGGGAGCCTGAGTACTAGTCAGCTGAGTCAGGATCAGTTCCTTATATAGAAAGGGAATTAGATACATCATGCATTTTACTCTTGGCTGTGATCTTCCATTGTGTGTCTGTTAGACATTTGTCATGGTTACTTGCTTTCTCTGTGTACTTTTGAGCTCCAGTTTTCAGCTGGGACACGTGTTCAGTCTCCAATATCCATCTTTGAATGCCTACTGGGAAGTTTTCTAGTTCGCATGTTCTCGCTGTGCGGTATTATAAGTGTTTTGCATAGGTTTGGTAGGCCTGTGGTGCTCTGAAGGCATCCTGCTAGTTAGGCTGCTGGTTGGCTGCTTGTAAGCTGCCTTTTCAGCCCTTCATAGCTGCTGTATTTAGGTGCTCTCTGTTTTTCCAGACCTGCAAGGGTTTGGCTTAGCCTGCCCTGCCTGGCTGTGCCTGGTGCTGGGGTTGTGGGAGCAAATTGCAGGGAGGAAAGTTGAGCTCCAGCATGGATGCTCTGCTCAGAAGAGGCACCTTTCCCAAGTGCAGGTTGGTGCTGCAGTATTTCCCTTTCCACGTGACCCCATAGATCATACACTCTGCCCTTGTTGCACAATTTGATCTGACATTGCCTCCTGTGTGAATAAGGGAAGGAGGAACTCAGAGCTGATGATCTGGACTGTCCTATGTTGAGCCATATCCTGAGTGCTCATGGACAGGTTTTCATGAATGCCTGAGAGTGACATTTGAACCAAGAATAGGGAATTTGATAAGATGAGGAAACAGTTGGTTTCAAGGTTGAAAGTAGTTCTTGTCAGCAGGGAATGGAGTAGAAAACAGCCTGACTGTACGTGACACGTCCCTCCAAGGCCAGTAACCTGCGCATATGGAAGCAGACTTGCTTTTCTGAAAAGCTGTTTATCCACAGTGTCCAGCCAGCCCTGTAAGTCAAGGAGGGCTGACAAGTTCCTGAGCTGATCTTGGTTTTTTTTCCTTCTTTCTTTACTAGAATATGTCAAATATATATATACGTGTGTGTGTGTGTGTGTGTGTGTATATATATATATATATATACACACACACCATCGGCAGGGTTAGTCATGCTTGCGTACTGTCACTTCAACCGGATGAATAATAAGGCAGTGCAGTACGCTATCGCTAGGCCTCCTGTGACCCCTTCTATAAAAGATGCTGCAGCAGTGTGACAGCTGTCAGAGAGGTAGGTTACTCAAGCTTGTAACTGTCTTCATCAGTGGTGAGTGAAGAGGGCTGTGCGTTTTCCAGACCTTCACAAGGAACATAGCTAATGCAGAACTGTGCTAAACACTAGGTTACTTGTGGTGTGAAGGGGATAGTGTCTCTTCCTAAGCCTGAGTGCTGCTTCTTCTAGCACCTAGAGCCTGAAGTAAAATGATCCAATCCTCCGAGGAGAAAGCAGCAATATTTTGATCACTCATGGATTCTTGCCACTTCAGAAATAATAGGCTTCACATCTTTGATCTTTAAATGCTTTATGACCATCTTAGTGCTATACAGCTAATGTGTAGGAGCCTCTACCAAAGATGGGACTGTCTCTAGGGTGGAACATGCTAAGTGTTTTTAAGCATACAGAAAAGGAAAACTGGAGATTGTCTTGATTCTCAACATCATTGTGTTTAAAATTGGGAATTGGTTTCTTTTTTTCAGTTTTTTAAAAAATCTTGGTTTTGTCTTTTTAAAATGATTAGTAGAGAAATATGTACTTATTTCTCTGTTAGCTGAATTCAGTAGATATTCATATTATTTTTCTATAGGAATTTTTAATCTATTCTTTGAGAGAGCAAATGTGCCTGGTTATTATTGTAACTGTAACTACTTAGACAAGGAAACCAGGGAGTTACAAGATAGAGCCTGTGAAAGAGCGCAGGGTGGAGTTTTTTTGTTGTTTTTGTTTTTAACTTTACTGCAGTTTGCTTGAATGCAGTTAATATAAAACTCCGATGTGATCTCAGCAAGTTAAATGCTGCATACTTTCCAACTGTATGCTTTACACAGGACTGATGAAATTTTGGCTTAAGAAATTATAACTTTTTTCTTCTAGCCTTCAATTTCAACAGATATCTAGTAGCTAGAAACTGCTGTTCCTTCCATTTTTTTGTCCTCATAAATGTTTCAGGTTTTATAATAGTGTTCATGTGAACCAGGATTGCATGGGCCTTATTTAGCACACTTGGCTCACTCTCTGGCTACTGTCTAAACTAATTTAAAGCAAAGTGTATCTATCATGGGAGAAGGGAGAAAAGCCAGTTCTAAATGTGTTAGGGTTGAAAAATATGACTTGTCATTTGGCATCAGTGATATCATCATGATCCTGAATTTTATTTTAAGCCTTTCCCTGCCTGGACAACTTCCCGTATTGACTTCTGCTAGTTGCCCTGTGGATATACAAGAGCATCCAGGATTCCATCGCACCATACTGCCTTGGCTATTGCCAGCATCCTTCTAAACACTGTTTTTTCTTACAACCTTCTGCTCTGTAATGGTAAGGTTCCTCCACACCTTCGCTAGATGGAGTAACTTGGGTGAGAAGTCCTGGGCTTAACCTACGAAGTTCTATTTGTCCACAGCTGATGGAGATCATAGCTTGAATTGCTTCCTAGAGGAAAAAAACAGAAGTCATTTAAGCCGCAAGGTAGTGGAATGCTGTGAGTCAACATCTTCCCAAGCAGAAAGAAACAGGCCTGTGCAATTCTGCAGTTTCTCTGTACCTGCACACTGCACTCTTTCTTAGGCCTCTGCAGCTGGCTGTGGTTGACTGGCAATAAGCTCCTATTGGTTCACAGGCCAATCTGAGAAATTCTGCTTTAGGTCTGGTGGTAGAAAGATCTAGTGGATTTTTTTAATAGATGTTTTTGCAAAGCTTTTAAGTGCATAGGAATGGATTGGCAGAGTTTTGTAATGCTTCTCAAAACTTCTTGCGTCTTAAGCATTCGCATCTGTCACAATCAGCTTGTTGGTTTTATGACTGCATTTGGGAGCTTCTGATCTTTTTGTGAAGTCTTTGGTGCTCCATCTGGGTTAGTGTCTGTAAGTAATATCACTTGCTTTTGTTATATTGCCCAAAATGAAGGGACTGCTATCTGGATGGGACAGAAGGGATTAACAGTTGCTGGAAAGAGAACAAGAAGGATAAAGGATGAGGAAATAACCACTGGACACTAGGTTTCTTGTAAGTTAAAGAAGGCAGCAATTTAAAGGAATCCACAGTCATGTATTCATCTCATGATCGCAGCTATTGGCTATTTTAGGTACCATGAAGATGAATGGCCCTTTATAGACCATGGTAAGGAATGCCTTGTCTATGGGGCTCAGTCATGTTATATCAGTTCCCTCCTTTCTGGTGGCACAGAGCAGTTGTGGGGGGAGGATGCACAGAATGGGCAGATGTTCCAGCACGCTCCTGTGAACGAACAACGTGCTACTCAAGGGAAATGGTTTGTACTGACACTTCTCTGCTGCCAAGATATGCTGATGTCAGCACTCACGTGGGGAGCTGGGATGTGGGAAGCCAAGCTGTTTGTCAGCCTGCTCAAATCAGTCTCTGGTCTTTAAACTGCTTGAAGGACACTTGAGATACGAAGAGAGTACACAAACTTTTTAATCCTGCTACATGCACCATGGTATGATTCCAGCTGAAGGAGACCACCTTGTTCTGGTGCTGTAGAGAAATTAATTCTGTTCATGGACCTGGACTCCATAGGCTTTATACACCTTTACTTTTTAATGATAATGCCGTGACGCAGCTTTTTAAACTCTTCATAGACTAATTTTATTGTTGACATTGATGGGAAATACCCTACCTGTCTCTAGCAACTGACAAATCAAGAATCTGGCAATTGCTGCTGACCACAGCAATTGCCTATGCAGGTGTGAAACTGAAGGAATGATTAATATATCTACTGCTATTATTGCTCATCTTACTGTAGCATTTCAGTCTGTGATCTTGTTTGGGCCAGATACTGTATATTACTACACAGGGGAAAATACCACCTCCACAGAAGTGATCTGCGTGGATAAAACATGCTGAAACCGGGGAGGTGGAAGTATCATTATCTTTCCATCATACAGAAGTGACTAAAGCAAAGAACTTAAGTAAACTGACTTACTAAACCATAACCAGCAAGCATGTGTCCGTATTGGTGATACTTGGAGGAAAAAAAAAAAAAAAAGTGGGTTTTTATGTTTGGGTCTACGGACTCCCCCAGAGTTGCTATTGTCTCTGGAATGGGAGTTCTCACACAGCTTGCAGTCCCACGTTGTCCTTTGGAAAAGGAAGTTTCTTACCAGGTATTTTCACTGTATAGAGAAGGTATCAGCTTGGAAAAAGCTGAAAGCTATGAAACTGTAAAGTAGACATACCATGCCTGAACATAATTTCCAGTAAAAAGCTCTTGCTGAAAGCAGTTGCAATTCAGTGTCTCATAGTATTTTTCCCTGTATTTAAAATGAAAAGTAACTCTTGACTTGAGGGATAGCAAATAACTTTTGGTAGCTAGCTTTGCATTAGTAGCTCACATTCTTTTTAAAGCATGGGGAATTATGGTCTGAAATATTACTTACCTATGTCAACAGTTTGTCGAAGAATCAGGTACAGAATGCTTGATATGTTTCTCTCTTTGCGATATGCGTGGACTCTTGAGCTGTACACTGATCCCTGGATTGTACAAGTCTTAAGGAATGTGGTTCAGTTATTTCCATGTGAAGAGTTTAAAAGATTGTCATAAAGATGCCGAAATCTAGATTTGTATTAAGACATTCAAAGAAAAGATATGTTGCAACCTAAAACTGCAAATAACTATTTATCTCAGATTTAACTCAAATCATTTAAAAGAAATACATTTTTATGTTAACCATTTGGAAATTTCTTATTTGCTAGAGACAAAAAGGCAGTGATTTCATACTTCTTCAAACCGCAGAATCATTTAGTCAATAATATATTCTTTTTACTCCAGCTCAAGAGGAATATTGACGCCTATTAGCAATTAAACAATAGTGAAGAATATTGCTTAGGCTCCTGTTGTTCGTAACTAGCTTTCACAAATGTTATCCTCTGATGTAATGGAAAATAAGTGATACAGCAGAGAATCTTCTTAAAAATGCATCATTGTTAGCTGTATATAATACAGAATGTGAGCAATGTCCTTACTAAACAATAATGAGATTGTTTTGTTTCCTCACTATCTGCTGTTGTAAATATTTACACCGTTTGAGAAACACAGGCTTTTATTGTCTTTGGTGTAAGCTGATGCATTTGTTTTTAAAGGTCTTTATTAATTTTGAAGTTAAATGTACAGAGTAATTTTTCTCTGGGTTACAGAACTTCTTTCAGTTTTTGTGAACCCAGAAGAGATTACAGAAGAGAATGGGAAGTGATAATAAATTATCCGTATGTGATACACTATATCATGTGGACTTTGTATACTAGAATAGAAACATGCATGCAGATATAAGCTGGTGCAGATTTCTCTTGCTCTTCCAGGTATGTTTAGTATGTCCTGCTTTTGGATTGATTGCAATGTGCAATACAACTTTGTTTTAAAACCCCGTCAACATGTGGAACATTTTGCCGTATCATGTGGGCATTCTGTATAACAAATTCATTATTATTCTAGAGGTTTGTGGTGTTGCAGCGTCCTTGATCTATCACGTGTTCTTTGTGGCATGTTCTGGTTTTGTGGATTTGAGCTTTTTCCCAGGAATAGGGGGAGGGGGTATGTGTTGTGTATCTAGTGAGTATGCTGTGGACCTTTCTGGGCTAATTGCAGGGAAATGGGCAATTGCAGAGGACAGACTATGGCAATTTAAGTCAGCTGTTCCCAAACCTGTCTTCCCAGTGATCTGACTTTTTTCATTTTCCTTTAATTTAAATATTTCAAATCACATAAATTTTCGCCGCCACTTTCTCTAGCCATCTCCCTGGATTAGTAAGGAAATGATGCGCTGACAGTTGCTTCACCAGCGTTAACGGACAGCATCTGTGTGGTGGAATTCATGTAGTTTAATGCTGTGCAGCAGTTTCAGACATGTAGTGAAGAAGGAGAAACAACCTTCCTCAAAACCTTAAGAAAGGTTTTGGTTACTACTGTTGCATGTGGTTATCTGACTGTGATTATTATGAAGAAGCAAGTCACCAACCCAATCTTAAAGAAAATTTAACTGCATCCATTTGATTAAGGCCACCTAATTTTTGTGCTGCAATATGGATTCACATAAGGTCAGAAGGGGAAAATACCACTTTTGAAGAGGGACATTAATTTCTTAGAAAACCAAACTCTGCTTTTTGTGGGAATTGATGACATCATGACACAGAGTGATATTACATGCTGTGATATTACATCCTGCTTGGAGCAAAGCGCTGAAGACTTGGAAGAGATTGCTGTGTGATTCATGCTTTATTTGGAAGCACCTCAGGGCCTGGAAGATGTTTAATATGAAGTGGTAGGGTGGATCAGCAATTGTTTAGGTGAAAGGACAAGAGGTATGCAGTAATGCAAGTTGATTTGGAAATTCAGTGGAGCAGTTAGAGAGCTGCTTGTCAGCTTAGCAAACAGCAGCTCTGACTGTAGAAGTCCTGAGACCTCTCTCCGGCGCCACCCTTAGAGGTTCCCACTGCAGAGGCTGAAATTTCTCCATTAATTCTGTTTCTTTTTGCTTTTTAGTTAGAGACTGTCCAGGGATCACTGACGCTGTTAAAGGCTCTCATCAACAAATATACAAGGGCAGTGTTTAAAAATGCGCATTACCCAGCAGACTACTGATGTGGTTAATAAAGTTCTGCCTCTGTAGTTGGAGCTGTCTGCCCGAGTACGCAGATGTGTGTGGATAGCGCCTGGCACTTTGTGGGTGTCACAGGATATCAGTAATGATCACAGATGCTTGTGATGCAGGTCAGTTGCTGTTAGTAATGTAAGTGGGCAAAAGTCATTTCTTTTCTTCTCAAGGGATTGTAATGACTATATTATCTTGTTACTGGAACAGGGAAAAGAGATACTTGTTTTCTTTTGAGTGCTATTAAGCTACTACATAATTACACTTAGCAACTGATTTCATTTGAAAGAGACTGAGCTTAAGGAATCTGTTTCTCGGCAGTGCAGAGCCTGTCCATCTTCCATTGAAATCAAGGAGGCAGGGGGAGCGCTAGGAGGTTGGCACCCATTATTTATTGATACTGTAGTTTTAACAGCTTGCTTGTCTAGTTGTATTATGAAGAATTGTTTGCAAGTACAATCATATTCTTATTTTGAGGAGTCAAGTCAAAGCTGACAGATGCATCTATTCTCTGTATGCATTGTGTGTTTGCAGCTATATATTCCTGTCTTGAGAAACTTACAAAGAGAACATGAACAGGGATCCCTTGTCCCCTTTTTGCCTCTTTCTGTTCATTTCAACCAAATAATAACATGATTAAAAAAAAAATAGAAAAACACGTTTGATATTGAAGCTCATTATTTTTAGGGTGCTAGCAGGTGGAGGAAAGGAGGAACTGAGAAAATTTATGAAAGTGAGAAGTTGCAGCTGAGTTAGTAAACAGTGCAAGTTATATGGCAGAAGCATAGCTGTAAGTAGCAATACTTAAGGTTTATACCTGCAGAGCAAGATCTGAATATAAGGGTTCTTTTCGAATGCTAAACTGTGAAAGGCACTGCAGGGAAAATTTGGGGAAATGAGAACTATTTCTTCTCCCTTCCCTCAACTTAAGTCCCCTTGCTTAGATTTGTTTGTCAAGCTAACAACTGCATGTGAAGTGCTTGAGCCTTGATGATATCTCTTAAATAATGCTGTTAACAAAGTACTGATTAAGCTATAGTAAAACGAAATGAAGCACAGATGCAGGATCCTCTTTTTGAAAATGCACATCTGTTATCTCTAGAAAAGGATTATGTAAGCTACATTAGTCAGGGAGGAGTTCTGACAAGCTCAAAATAACCTAAATAAAAGCTTCAAACTAGTGCCAACTAATAGTGTTGGAAATATTTGCAAATTTGAAATACATAGCATATGAAAAGTATGCATAAGCTACCTCCAGTTGAAAAGGCAGGGTCAGTAAGCAAAGTAACTATTCATGCAGAAATTTCCTAAGGGTGAGTGCTTCTGGCACTTTCAAAACAAAAAAAAACAAAAAAAACAAAAACAAAAAAAAAAAAAAAAAAAAGGAAAGAGAGAGATTTTATGCTCATGGGGTTTTGAGGTGTCACATCTAGACCTCCAGCAGAAAAACAGATCCCAAAGTTGTGTTAATGGATGGTTTCAAGTCTCGCTTAGAGTATGCCAGCTGATCAGTCTGTTACACCAACCTGCAGTGGTCTGAGGTTTCTTTGGAGGGTTTTCATTTCTGTTTGGTTTGGCCAGGTTTCACATTGCATAGAAGGGGAAGTTTCAGAAGATGAGAGTTCACAGCAATGTTTTGTCATGTCTTACGGCAGCACTTTTCAACCTCCAGCTTGTGCACCCCCAGAAGTCCACAGTCTGCATCTAAGCCATAAAAGCTGTTTAAGAAATCAAATCTGTTCTTTCGGCTTATGCTCACTGTACAAGGGTCTGCAGCTCTGTCTAAAAGTCTATGTCTGTAAACTGAAAAGATTGAAAAGCATTAAGTTATAGGGGTAGCCACAAAATAAACTAAATCCCATAGATAATTTTTATCTTATCTCTGTTACAAACAACAACTTGGATGTTTCACTGAAGTTAAATTATACCTGCCATGATTTATGCTGACTTCTTATTCCAAGAAATGGACAATATTCAAATCAATTTTGTGGCTGTATTTTTCATGTGATTGAACAGTGCTGGAATGTCTTGATTATCTACACAGAAGTGATTACTTTGTTTTAAGCTCCCCCTCACCCCAAAGGATTGTCAGACACTTTCATAAATGAGACCAGGGGATTGAAAAGTACAGAAAACCTTGGAAGCACAGTTAGGAAAGTGCATGGGAGAAATTTCTTTCAGTCCCATTTTGTTAGAAATTATTGTCTTGTTTTTACCACACATTACAGGATTTTTATCTTTCCAGCACATAAAAGGAAATTCCTTTACTGTCCAAGGTGCTTATTGGACTTTAAATAGGAAAACAGGAATGAAACATTTTGACTTTTTTTCTTCTTCTTCTGTGAGTAATGTAAAGCATGTGTACACACCTACATATATCAACAGGATGCTCTTCTCTTGGGAAAACCTGAGTACATCTGCAGCGAGTGCCACTACAGCAAGAAGCTGTGAAGTTATCCAGCACATGCCATGCAGTAAGGTGGACTTTCAAAAGTCTAAATGACCTAATAAACTGCTCAGTTCATACCCCATGTTCTCAGATTCCACTAGTAAACGAACTGTAGACAGGAAGCTGTGATTTATATTTACCTCCAAACTTGCCACAATCTGCCTGGGAATCTTTGGCGCCAAAGATTTATTTTGGAATATGTAGCAGGCAGAAAGGCTGCAATGGGGGGCAGGTGAGGGAAGGCAGAGTATCTGCCTCCACATATGTTCTTCCAGTGGCACTCTTCACAGTAACAGTGCAGCAACTTATAGACTGTTAGACTTACCTCATGGCTGATACGTTCTTACTTCCTCAGCGGGAAACTGAGGTCCTGATGGGGTAGATACTGTGCCATTAGAATGGAAGTGGAGTTTCAAAGGATCTCCCAGCTACTTTTGCTATAGTGAGGTAACCTGTTGTTGTGGGTTGTCCACTTTCATGTACTTAATGCTGATGACCAAGGGAATGTGATTGTCTGTTACGGTCAGAAGACACACTGCTCAAGAGGATGCCCTGGCCACCAGGCCCAAGTTGCATGTATGCTTTTCCTTCCCTTCTGCCTCTAAAGTACCTGCAAAGACCGTTTTTCTCATTTCCCCTGAATGTTATTGTTCCTGCGGCTGCATGATTCCAGCAGTGTAATGAGGATCAGAGCATTACCACTGGTGTGGCTCCACCTGCCTGCTGGCATTTTTAGTTACTTTGTTTTCTGCCCAGCTAAGAGCAAAACTGGACTACCTGGATGAAATCTCATCTCTATTGAGGATTCTTTATGGACTCTGAGGCCAAGATTTTGTCCTTTTTTGCCTGTTGAAATGGTTTCTGAAGGTTCTCCACAATTAGCGGTCTTGCTGGAATCCATTTTGCAGGAATTAGTGTAGCTACAGATAGTGGGAATAGTAGAGCTTCAGGCTGTCTGTCCTATCAGCCAGGTTTTCAGGAAACCTCCTTTGGTAAGAGCAGTAGCCTAATACTTACAGCTTAATGACTGCTGGCAGCATCAATAGAGAAGTCTCTAAAGGGGCAAGCTGTGAAAACACACTTAGTTTTATTATTGTTTGCTGGCTGCCCAAATTAAATGATTCTTAAGGTAAAATGAAATCTCTATGGCTTGAAGAACTTAGCACCCGTGTCTTCCTAGAGCTGTTCCCCAGCCCAAAGCATCAAGTTGTCAAAACTCCTGCTCAACTTCTGTCTAACTTAAGAGCACACAGACTCCTTAGGGGACTTTACACACCAGTTACTGGAGAAAATACCTAAGGAAATGCCAAAGAACAGGGGAAGAACAAGATCCCTCAGCCTCTTTAGGCAAATGACTGCTGTGCCTGAGAGACCTGGCTCATGCATGTTCCACTCTCCCTCTTCTCCCATGCTATGATTACATTCACCTTTCCAGGAAAAATGGAGCTGTAAAGTCCTTTTTCCATGAGCAGAATAGTGTCTACACTAGTGGCCATGGGACCTCTTCTGCATGTGGGTTGATGAACTAAAATCCCCACAAGGACAAGAGGCAGTGGGCACAAACTAAAACACAGGAAGTTCCCTTTGAATATGAGGAAAAATGCCTTCACTGTGAGAGTGTCAGAGCGCTGGAACAGGTTGCCCAGAGAGGTTGTGAAGTCTCCTTCTCTGGAGATATTCAAAACCTGGCAGGATGCGATCCTGTGCAATATGCTCTAGGTGAGCCTACTTGGGCAGGTGGGTTGGACTAGATGATCTCCAGAGGTCCCTTCCAACCTCAACCTTTCCATTGTTCTGTGACAGGTGAGAAGGAAGTTGAGCCATCCTCAGAGAATGCACTGAGCTGTTGCATAGAGTTACTGTAGCAATGAGGATTGTTCACTTTTTTGTAAGAGAGGACCTACTTATCTAATTGTGGAGTAGGATTACTGCTGCGAATCCTGAACTGAATGAGGATCTAGGAGCAGTCCCCTTGCATCAGCATTTCCTACTTGCATATCTTTTTGGCTTGGTCCCCAATTCAGTGTGCTTGAGCCTTGGATCCCAGTTCTCAGGTGCCAAAATTCTCACACCCAAAACGGGATCCTATGTTAATTTAGGTGTGGAACAAGTCCCATGGAGCTTATCTAAATATGTTTTGTTTCCTGCATTTCTGGCATCCTTGCGTGTTTGCATTTGGTACTACAGATGGTCAGTTGACTCATGTAACTTTACAGTTTAATTAGTGCTGTTGGAGCTAAGGTGTTTTCAGGTGACACTAACAAGTCTTAAGTGCATGCGTTGTTATAGGTTTCCAGATTTGAGACACTAGTATGGTATCTGTGTTAAGTTTAGAGCATTTTCCAGCTGCCCTTGAACAAAGGCAGGCTTTTTTCAGTGTGTCTACCAGGCTTCTTTACCAAAGAAGGGCTGTTTTACATCATCTGTGAATTCCTAATTGGATTGTATCTGCTGGCTGAGCTCTTTCAAGGAATTCTAATGCACGCCATCCTTGAAGTGCTTGTAGAAAAACTGGTTTGATTTGTTTATTATAACCTGGGGGAGGGTGGTAACTGTGTTTTCTAGTTTTCCTGTTTCCCAGTTAGGTAATAAGATGTCCTAGCCTGCAGGTCTGAGAACCTTTTCTGAGGATGATGCAAAACTATGTCCGTTCTCCATGCCCTGCACCCGCCTTGGCTCAGCCATCAGTGGCAGTAGCACTGAACACGTTGCCTAGCTGATTTTCATTGGAACTTAATGCTCCCTGTATTTCATTTCCTTCTGTTTTCTTGGGGAAACACCTTCTACTGCGCCTTTGTTTATTGCAATTTGATATTCCTGCCTTGGCCCGAGTGCCTCTCTCCTCCGGCACTCAGGGCTTGACTGCTTTCAAGGATGAAGCTAAACTGGTGTGCAGAGGACGGGAAGTTCAGTGTGTTCTCTTTGTACTAGAGCTGAGATTAACTATTGCTGGTAAATCCCATACTTCCCTCTGTCCTCCGATAAGGAAGTGTCCTTGTTACTGCTTATTCATGCATGTAGAAGGTGTTTTATATATTAAAATGGGTTATATTTAAAACAAGTTATGGAGCTATTGCCTTCATAGCTGTCATATATGCTTTATGATGTACTGTCTTAGCATCTATTCAAGTAATATGGCCTAAATCCTGAATTTTGAATTTGGCTGAGCATTCCAGCCAGCAAATGAAGCGTGTAACTGGGAGGCAGCAGGCTTTGCCTTTATTTTTGTTTTTGCCAACAACTTACTGTATAACCTGCAGTAACTCTTTTTCCCTCTGCAAAAAGAGGACACTGAACTGTAATTACATGTATAAAGTCCTTTGGAATATGTTGTTGTTGTTTTCTCTCTAGTTAAGGCAAAGCAGCTGAAAGGTTGTACCCAGTGTTTATTTTAGTGCTCCTGTAGCGCTCCTGTGGAAGCTATTTCCATTTCCATTCTAATGGAAATAGAACCAGGTCAACATCTTTCATAGAATCAAAAAACCTGGGAAGCTTGGCCTATCTTTAAATTTTCCAATTCGTAGTCAAATATTATATTCAATAAAATGTTTATGCAATATATGTTATGTGAGTGCACTCTAAGTGTTGGGATTACACCTCTTCCAAATGGTTAAGCAGCATAATAGGCAGGGCACCTGTCTGGTCTCCATCTTCTGCCATCACAGATTCACAGATTAAAAAAAGGAGGAGGAGAAAACGGAAGAGAGAAAAAGAAGTTGCTATTTTATGGAAAGGAAAGAGTAGTGCAGCTATTGCCCTATTTAACATAGTTCCTGCTGTGTTAATTCTTCTCTAAACCTTTCTTTAAACACAATTGATTATGTCTAGTTTGTGACAGGTTAGGTTTCAACTAAACACTCCATGATCCTACATGTTTCATAAAGCTTATGATTTAATGCAACTTTGCTAATCTAATAAAAGGTATGGCTAATTATGCCTGCCTTTCAGATTAGTGTTGCCAATTTTGGCTAATTTATGTCTATTGCTGTCTTTTTTATCTTTAATGCTTCCTTGTGTAAAGTTGAATTAGTAAAAGAAGGATAAGGTGTTTGTAGTCTAGTGGATTTCTGATTCCTAGCAAGGGATTTTGATTATAATATTCTCTGGTGTTCTTAAGAAATGAACAGCTCACAGGATGCCTCTTCCTGTTGAGAGTTGGTACATCTTTATATAGATTCCCAGAAGCGTTACAAAGTCGATTTCTTACACAAGAATTTTTAAAATTTCATAAATTTTTTCATTTAAAATATAGAAGAAGTATTTGATAGAGCTGACTGGCATCTGCCTAGTGATTTTTTTTCCCTTGATTCCTTTATTTGCTTTGATTTTTTGATTGATTTACATCTGTATAGTAAGATTTTCGCTTTGGAGACCAGTGTTTTTGTGAGGGAACAAAAAAAGATTTCCCTGGAATAAAGAAAACTAAGCTTTTTCTTTATTAACAGAGTTTCAGTTTCTTCCCCTCTTACACTTTTCCAGTTCTTTCAAAGCTATTTTCATGGTTTCCATTTAAAAATAGCTTTTTGGAATTTTTACTGTTATTAACCCAATATGAAGGCTAATTTATAACCTAGAAGCAAATTTTATAGGATGAGAGGCCTATAAAAATTTTATAGGATGAGAGGCAATAGGCACAAATTGAAACACAGAAAATAGCATCTGGACAGAAGAAAACACCTTTTCACTATTAGGGTAGTTGCACACTGGAACAAGTTGCCCACAGAGGTTGAGATTTCTCCATCCTTGGAGATACTCAAAACTCAAGTGGACATCGTCCTGTGCAACCTATTCTAGGTGACCCTGCTTGAGCAGGGAATTGGACCTCCGAAGGTCCCTTCCAACCCCAACTGTTCAGTGATTTT
Source organism: Rhea pennata (assembly GCF_028389875.1). Classification (NCBI taxonomy): domain Eukaryota; kingdom Metazoa; phylum Chordata; class Aves; order Rheiformes; family Rheidae; genus Rhea; species Rhea pennata. The sequence goes on from NC_084669.1 coordinate 21,243,425, forward strand.
TGTGAACAAAATCCATTTTCCTTACAGATAAAATACACGTGTAAGATATGTGTAATGAAGATGTGGCAATGCAAACTTCCGTTCTTTCCTCCTGATGCAGTCGTGCTGCCTCCCTGTCTTGAAGTACTTGCTTCTAGTACAGGAGAAAAGTACGTTTTGTTTTGGTGTGTGGCTAGTTCAGTTGTTTGGTCTCCTTTTTTAGTGTTCCTGATGGCAGTGGATGATGAAACACTTTGTTTGCTAATAGCAGGCAGAAGCCATTGGTTCTTATTCCAGCATACGATTGGTGGCAATGGTTCTCTTACAACTTTTGGAGTTGTTTTCTTTACGTAGAAGCAACCTAAGTGTTTTTTTTTTTTTTTTTTTTTTCCCCAACCTCTCTGCCTGAGCGTAAATAGAAGCAGTATTCCTATAAACTGGTATCGCTGCTGTTACTAAGGCTATGTAACATTTCCCATTTTGTGATGCTGTGTTAAGCTGATAATTGCACTGCCAGATTTAGCTTCTATATGAACAGGGGCATTTCCTCCCATGTGCCTGTGGAAGACGCTATACATCGCGCACACTGCAGTGCCTCCATCGGATGATTACTGTCCTGTAGTCAGGAGCCAAACATGGACCCCTGACTGTTTTTTAGGCAAAGCCATAACATCTAATCCAGTACTATGCCTGGGGCAATTCAGTCCAGCACAGTGGATTTGGTGGTTGAAGAAACCACCTCCAGCAAGCTCTGCTGCCCACATTTCCAGCAGCTGCTCTCCCGCACAGCTGGGAGAGCTGCAGTTGCACTCCCTCCCCATCCATGCTGGCTCAAATGGGGCCCCTACCCTCTGGCTCTTCTGTTGGGCCACTTCCAGAACTGGCAGATGATTCTTTTTTTTTTTTTCCTTTTTCTTTTTTTTTCTTTCTGTTTTCCCCTATAGACTGTGCTCTGACCTGTCTGGTTCTAGCTCTTGAAAGCCCGTCTCATTCCTCATCCAGTCAGTGCACCAAAAACTCTTCTGTTCAGAAACTGTGGAGAAAATAAGACATCCGCCTCAGTCCAATAGGTAGCTTAACTTCAGTTTAGGAACAATTGCATTTCAAGCTACTTAACATCATCTAATATTTTTACTTTTTAGATGTAAGGACTGACAATGGCACCGAATGAACGCTGCCTTCAAGCCTCCTTCCTATAAGTGATAGGACCAAACAAGGCGGTGTGATGAACATGCCACTGCATCAGATCTCTGTCATTCCAGCTCAGGATGTTACCTCTTCCAGAATCTCCAGGAGCAAGACCAAAGAAAAAGAGGAACAGGTATTAGTGGATATATTAGGTATTCACAGAAAGTTAACTGAATCTAAAATGGTGGGGTTATCAAGTGAGGTCTAATTCTGATCCAAAGCCCTCACTGCTTGCATGATTGCTGCTTTTAGTGAAAATGAATGTTACCCTCTTGTCTCTTTATTCTCATGTTTGCATTTTAAAGCAACTGGCTGTGAAATACTAGAAATTATTGTGGAGTAACTTCAGCAAAATACAAACTACAACCTCTCATTTTGCATAAGAGTTCAAGGTGGATGGGGATTTTGTATGGTGGGTCTTTGAACTATTGTTGTGGAACCCGTAACAGGTGGGATTTTTTTTTTTTTAACTTTTTTCTGTTGTTTTAAGAGGAAAACAGTATGGGGTGTGAACTCCTATATGCAGCCAGGCATCTTGATTTCCTTTGCTCTCAACAGCATCTGTTAGCCATGTTGAGGATACTGGAGTATCACAAGGAGGGAGATATATACCTACGCATATGTTTACTGTTCTGTTTCTTGGAGACTGTGATTGTATTTTTAGCTTAGGATGATATGTGTGAATGGAATCATCTTGAGTTCTTGTGATTGTATTAATGAGAAACAATGCAAAAATATCTGCAGTATTTAAAGATTCTAAGTCTAATAGAATCTAAGGGCCTACTTAACGATTTTTTTAATAATATATTGTGTCTGGACTTCACATGTGATAACCTTGTTTAGTCCCTGAACTGTGTCTCTGATCAAACTAAAGTTTTTAGTATACGTTATGCTTTCGTGTGCATTGAATTTTAGATGACCTGTCAGTTCCACAGCAACCTCTGTATGTTTTTTTAGGCTTATTCTGACATGAAAACAGGTCAAGAGTACATTAACATTATGGAACAACTGCAGAGATCAGGGTTATTTTTTGGACTAGTGAGAAACATTTAGTAGTGGTTAGATTCTGAGGAGATCTAGAATGATACTGGTTACAAATGGGGCATAGCTTAAGTATAAGGAACTAGAAAGGCGCTGTTATGTTGCACTGTTATGTTACAGAAAAGAGTTCAGTAAGACTTATTTTGGGATAGGATAAAGGAAGTTGCTTCTGCTGTGTTAAGATCATCTGTCCTGGCTGCCATTTTCACCTGTAAGCTCTACAAATTGCACCCATGAAAGCCACTGGTGACTCAATAAGAAATAATTGTCTCATGGTCTGTTTTTTCCTGTCCCTAGTAACAACTTAAAATGGACTTAGCCTTTTAGCTTCTTAAGCCAGTAAATACTTGGGCTTCTGAATCCAACTTGGCTTGCACGGCTCTGCTTTGGTTGCAAGGACTAGGCAAGAAGCTGTGTTTACAGTCGAGCTGCTTTAAATCACTGAAACATCTTGTCTGAAGAGTTCACAGGAATCTTTTGATTCCTGTCTGTCACATGTATTTCTTTTATTTTTGTCTCTGAATGTGTTCGGCAGGTCCCTCAGAGGGCTTTTTTTGTTTCTTCTTTTCAGCCCCGTCCCCTCTCAAAGCTGTCCATTCTAGGTAGCAATGCCAGCACCTCCAGCCAAGTGGGGACACGGCTGGCAGGAATGAAACAGACCCCCAACCCTCGCATGTGTCTGTGTGTGTGTGTTGTGAATTAGGAATCTGATCAGATTAAAACTATTTGTGGTAACTGTTCTGTCATTCAGTCAACCACAGAGTGAGAGTCCCTAGTCTGTTTCTAAACTGTCAGAAAGGAAGAAAAGATTTATGCTGAAATTTCAATATTAGAAAATGACCCCTATGTTTTTTAGTGATAACTAGTCTGAATGTTGATTACTGTTTTCCCCTCCACTGGGACTAGAAAAAAATGTTTCTTTAAATATGGCTTCTGTGAAATATTTCAGAGAAAATAATGGGGCCTGGGACTATGCAAGCAATAAATTAGACTATCCTGGAAATATTTTACATTTCCCAAATTCCTGCCCTTCATATCTCCCAGCATATTCATCCGTCCCCCAAGTCTCCTGTATTCTGCCAAAACCATGGTTGGAAGATGAGGTGAGCTGCCCCAGTCCTTGGTATGCAGCTGTACTGACACTGCGGCTGCTCACGTGCCTTTGGGGCCATGGTCTATCCCCTTGTGTGCTCTTCCACCCTCCTGCAAACTGTGTTGCCTCTGGTGTTAACCTTTAATGCTGAATCTAATGAATGAGCTGGAAGGCAATCAAGCTGTTGTTAATGTGCTGTCTTTGACCAATCCAGCTACTTTTTCGTATTGTATCAATCAGGACATTCAAGGCTACTCGACAGTTGGATTCCCTGTTGACTCTTGTGTACAATCAGGACTTGCTAGCCATGATTGTAAGTTTTGCTGATGTTTAAATTATAAAGGAGGGAGAGGATGCAAAGGAGAGAAATTTTAGACTCTAGCTGCCATTTTTTAATCATTTCAAAATACCCATGTTCTTTTTGAGGTAGAAACCAATGTAAGATAAAAAGTAGTGTGTGGAGTGAGTATGATCTTCTATTGAGCAAATCTGTCGAGCAGTTGTAGATGATTCTTGTGCCCTGGGTAACATCTGTTGTAGAAGAGAAGGACATCATGTAAAACTGAGAAAGAGGCATTTGTACTTCAGTGTTCTTTTATGGGCTTAGCTTGATGTGTTTGTGATGGTAACCAAATAGCCATGATTACCGAATTTACATTTTGCCACAGCTAAACTAAGGCCAAACTTCCCCTCCTTGGGTTTCGTATGTCCAGTTAGACGATATCCGAACTACCATGTCGTGCACGTCCTGTGCTTCAAGAGATTGGCTATCTGTGTCCGATAACTACTTACTTGCTTGACCTGAGGAAGAAAGGGAAGAATATGTTGTGTTCTTTCCACAATATATTTTAGTTATTTCTCTGTGGAGTGGAGCTTTCACAGAGTTTGGTTCAAATGCCTCAATTTCTGTAGCATTTAATACTCCACCTTTTCTATGTAGGAGTAACAGTAGGCACCTCAAAAAAGGGAGCACTGCGCTCTTAAAGTTTTGTGTTGCGCAAAGCCACTTGCCAATCTGAACAAAATCAGACAAAACCCAAACCACAACCAAAACCAATAATATTATTTCAAAGATAAATATGTAGGTTTACATAACATGCCAGGCCGTGGTCTTACAGCACGTGCGTTGTCAGGTGTATGTGTGTTGTGGATTGAGCAGACTCTATGCATGTGTCTCTTGTTTATTGCCCAGCTCTGACTGAAGCCAAGGTGAATAAAAGTAGAGTGTCAGCAAGCAGATCAAAGGTTGGCTTGCTTTAGTTCATACTTTGTTTTCTTTTCCTTTGGGAACTTGCTATTGCAAACTAGACCACCAGCCTTATCTGCTCCTGCATCTTAAGTTCTTTAGAGGAAAGGCTCAAGAAGCACCACAGCAGAAAATGAAGTACCAGCATGCTTAGGAAGAGAACTTCACCAGCCCGTGAAAAAATAGTGTTTGGCTTATCCCCAGAAGGAAGGTGCTTTATATCCTGCTCTCCTATCTTTTGTAATTATGGATGTGTTGAAATATCCGCATTTGTAGTAGAGGTGCAGAGGAAAATTTTTCAAGCTGAACAGAATCTCTTACTACTTCTTATCTTTCATGGTTCTGATCAAGATATAGCTTTGTTATTTCAGGGCAGGGCTTGACTTATTTTTAAGTAATAGTTTTCCTTGCTACAAGGTTGAGTTTTCTGTGCTAATGATTTGGGACTGCTGGTGAAGAACAACAAGAAATCCTTATTACCATTATTATTACAAGACAGTTTTTCAAACTCAAAAATGTATAGTCCCTGGGCGTGTCTCATGGTGGATTAACATATAGATTCAAGGTGTATGGAGTTTGTGGCAAAAATCTCACTGAATTTGAGAGGTAATAAAAGGCTAAGCCTACCATTTTTGTTTTAAGTCGCTGATCTGTATTACTATGTATTGATAGTTTATAGTGGAGTCTAGTAGGTTTTGATTCAGATTAATGTAATTTTTAAGATTTAAATTAATTGAAAACTTTCGTTAACAACAGTTTTTGTGAAACTTGGTCCATTTTTCACAATAAAAATGGAGAGGGTCATAAAGGGATTACCGCTCTTGCATTTAACTCAGATGAACTGTTAGCTTTAAGGGCTATTAATAACTGTTGTTAGCTTCTTACCAATCCTTCACTGGGAATAGCTTCATGCTTACCTTCATGACTTAAGAGAGTCATGGTATTGTTTGGGAGGTGCTACAAACCCCACCACTCTTTGGTGGGGATAACACATTGTGCTGGCAGTGATGTTTCCTAACATACCCAAAAGCTTACAACTCTCTGGGTTTGGCTTGGAAATAAGGAATAGATGCTGACAGGCTTTTTGTGATGGAGTATTGCTTCTTTGGGGGTTTTGATGAAGCAGACTGATGTGTGCCACCACTTCCTATTAAAAGTTACTATAATAAATGAAGCTCTCCAAGCAAAAGTTATTACACTGCTCTTCTAAAAATGTGCAAGTAACTTCACAGCTGTCGCCTCCTGTGCTATGATCTCCACAGATCTCATAAGCAGATCAGGAATAGACAGGATCAGTGTTTAAATTGCAGAATCACAGAACGGTTGAGGTTGGAAGGGACCTCTGGAGATCGTCTAGTCCAACCCCCCTGCTCAAGCAGGGTCACCAAGAGCATATTGCGCAGGATCGCATCCAGGCAAGTTTTGAATATCTCCAGAGTAGGAGACTCCACAACCTCTCTGGGCAACCTGTTCCAGTGCTCTGGCACTCTCGCAGTAAAGAAGGTTTTCCTCATATTCAGAGGGAACTTCCTGTGTTTCAGTCTGTTCCCATTGCCTCTTGTCGCTTGGCACCACTGAAGAGAGTCTGGCCTTATCCTCTTGACACCCTCCCTTAAGATATTTGTATACATTGATAAGATCACCCGTGTCTTCTCTTCTCTGGCTTTTTCAACCTTTCCTCAAAAGAGAAATGATCTAGTCTCCTAATCATCTTCAAAGCCCTGCACTGGACTCTATCCAGTAGTTTCATATCTCTCTTGTACCGGTGAGCCCAGAATTGGATGCAGTACTCCAAATGTGGCCTCACCAAGACTGAGTAGAGAATCATGGAATGGTAAGGTTGGAAGGGACCTCTGGAGGTCATCTAGTCCAATTCTCAGCGTAGCCCTTACGGGGACTGAACCCGCAACCTTGGCATTAGCAGCACCACGCTCTAACCAACTGAGCTAAAGGGGGAGGATCACCTCCTTCCACCTGCTGGCAACAGTCTTCCTAAGGCACCCCAGGATGCCATTGGCCAAAAGAGCACATTGCTGACTCGTGGTCAACTTGTCGTTCCCCAAAACTCCCACATCCTTCTCTGCAGAGCTGTCTTCCTGCAGGTCAAGCTCCAGCCTGTACTGCTGCAGGGGGTTATTCCTCCCTAGGTGCAGAACCCTGCACTTGCCTTTGTTGAACTTCATGAGGTTCTTTTCCGCCCAATTCTCTAGCCTGTCGAGATCCCTCTGCAGCATGGCCATCTGGTGTATCATCCACTCCTCCCAGTTTGGTATCATCAGCAAACTTGCTGAGGTGGCACTCTGTCCCCTCATCCAAGTCATTGATGAATAAATTGAACAAGACTGGAAATGGGAATTATCAGAAGTCATGAGGTACTAGTCCAAATTGTATTGGTTACTGGATGTGCAGCACCTTTTCTTCTCAATGGCCTGGACTTCAGAACAAATACTAGACTGGCCTCAAAGATTGCATGGCATTTATCACAAAAGCAGAGATGTGTCATAGTCAAATTTAAACTTATTTATTCTGCTTGTCTGGGGATTTTATGGCAATCTCAAACAGTGCTTCTCAACACTGCTGTTTTTGGAGGTATTATGACTTTGAGTTTTAGGGATGCTATACAACCACCTAGGCTATAAACAAAGCAGCACCCAATTCTTTTGGATGAAATTGTGATGAAACAAGAACATCACGCTACATCTTACTAAATGTCTTCTACCTTCTTAAAGATCTCTTTAATTTTACAACTGAAGGTGCATCATGGCACTTGTTAATTCACTTCAAACAATGTAGTTTGTTTTATTTCTGCTATGCTTTACTGGAAAAGGAGGCTTTACTTTAGAGAAAAGCAATAGATGTGTTTGTAAGAATTCTTACAATTGCAAATATAAATGCAAAAAAGATCAACTTTGCAACATTAAAGTGCATAAGTTGAATCCAGCATGAAAATTTATAAGAACTTTTACATTGGGTACAGAACCGTGCTGTGACCTTTGGTGTTCTTTTGCGTTCATTTTTTGAACTTTGAGCTGTGTAGGTGGGCTGTGACTGGCTGAACTTGATCCAAATGTTCAAGCTAGAAAGTTGTACGGCTCTGTGTGCGTTTGGTTTATTTCTCCATTGAACCAAATCACTCATTAAGCAACCAGCCTGTGAATCCTTTGAGAATTTTACCTCATTATCTTTATACCAAGATTTGTGTGTTTTTACATGTAGCTATGTAATATATTAACATTGCATCTGGCATTTTTTCTTTATTAAATTCCTCTTGGATAGAAACTGGTTAACTATAGAAGAATTTTTGTCCTTTAACCCTTCAGTGGGATGCAGAAAGGATCTCTTCTTGTTCTGCCACTGTACTTCTTACAGCCTAACCTTCAAAGTAGGAAATGCAAAACCCTTCACTAGCAATGCAAAATTTTGCTTTTAAATAGCATGTTTTACTAGTGGATCATAAAGTGTTTATCAGAAAATATTGATGTTACACTTCCCACTTTTAAAAAGTACCAGTTAGACAGTTTTTCTAACAGAAGATATGATAGAAATACACCTGTGGAGTCATAGTGAAAACACTTTTTTGCAGTCAGTGAACAAGTAGGAGTCCTTCCTACACCTCCTAGTTTGAGGATACACCAGGTGACTGAGGTGGTTGTAACAGCCTTCTGCACTGTTTCTCTGCAGTGATACCGTTGTGCTGAGTCTCGTATTTCCACAGCCAATTTCTTATGCTAAAATAGACTGACTTCTGGTATTTTAGTATGTGTTTGTGTATGAGCATTGTGCATGATGTTCTCCCACTTGGATTTGGTTTAACAGGTAAACAGATTAGTGAGAAGGACTAAATAGGAAAATTGCTTGAGCAACTGCTTTGCACCAAATGCCTTTCTTTTCTCTGTAGGTGCATTTGTACATATTTCAAAACCACTCAGCTTACGATCTCTGCTTTTGATTATCAGGAAAGAGTCATTCTTGTACTTGTCGTGATTGCTTAGCTGTTGCTTACATCAAAGCTTTGCTGGGCATAGCACTCTGCAGTTCTTGTCTGGTGCTCTGCGAACATGCTCTGATGAGGCACCACATATTTCTTTACTACTGTAACTGTCTCACTGTCTGTGGTGCGAGTCCTGAGGTGCTCATAACTGCCTCCATCTCCACTGGGGCAGGTGCCAGTGTTCCTGCCCCATGCCCACTGCAGGGGTTCCTCCTTCTCCCCAGCGGGTCTTGGTGAGAGCACCACTAGCCTCTCTGTCTGGTACCTTGGAAATGGGGAGGAAGATGCTGATTTCAGTCAGGCGTAGTTAAACCACTGGTCTGGCAGTTGAGGACCCGAGGTTTCAACTATATGTCTCTTACTGCCCTGCTAGGAGATGTTGGGCAGCTTCTTTCAGGTACCTATATCTCCTTTGTCCCGTTTGTAAAAGGTACTAGCACTGCTGACTGGCCTTGGAAAGGACTCCAGGTCTCCAGATAAAAGCAGAGGCATTTATTACTGTGTCCTCTGAGATGACAGCCTTGCAAGCATCCCACTTCTGCAACCAGCTCTGCTGAACTGGACCTGAGCTGTGCTGCAGAGCTCAATCGAAACAGGGAGCGAGCAGGAATGGGTTGGTCTGCAAGGGAGGTGTTGCTTAATCTCTACAGTGGTAAATTTATAAAAGGCTGGTTGTGACCTTCCTAAATCCCCATACAACCGTTCTTCCGTTTTGTGTGTTGAGTGCAGGATGAGAAGCTAGTCCTCTCGAGGCCTGTTTGTGCCTGCTGAGCCCAAGAGCGTGTTGCTTCCCAGAAAAATCGACAGCAAAGAGGGAAGAGAGGAAACAGGAAACGTGAGGAGGGGACAGGAGGGAGCTGTTCCTGCTGGAGCAGTTGTTACAAAGCAAGTCAGATCACGTAGCTGGATTTGGTATTGTGTTTATCTTGGAGTGTATACAGTGTGTGTGTGTGTGAGGAAAGAAGCAGATGGCTTCTAAGTGGAGATGAACTATGAAAGGCAAACTGCAGGAAGTGGTTTCTGAAAAGGGTTTGAAGGAGGAGAGAATCCTTTCTTTCAAAAATTCAGTAAACATTACAAAAACTAGCAGCAGTTGGTGTAGCAGTAGAGCTTTTTTTATGCGAGCTTTTTTTATGCAATGATGCTTCGGAGAAGAAACTTCTGAAGTTTCAGGTTTTGTTATTTGCTTCTAATCAGACTATTTGTGTGTTCTCTGTTTTGATTTCATCCATATATTGCAAGCGAATTCCTTGTTCTGGTGTCTCAAGACCAGAAACTTATAGTTAATTATTCTGACCTGCAGCTGTTGCATTAACTTGAATCTGCAAACCACCACTTTCACATATTAACACATAATCTGGTCTAGTTTTCATTAGCAGTTCACTTCACTTAAACAAGCTGAGAGCCATTATTAGAAAAATATAATTTTATAAAGGAAGTGTTAGTGCTGTTAAATTATAGAATAGATTCAAGTGTGAGTGTGGGAAATTTTTTTTCTTTTTTAGGTGTGTTGATGACTTTAGTCTATGTTGATGTGCAACTGCTTTCCACAAATGAGCCCTGTATCTGAAATCAGAGTGTGTTGGAGTTTAAAAAAAAGAAAAAAGGCATGCTTGCTTTGTTTTAAAAGAACTGTGCGTAAGCTGTGATCTCACTCTGAGCTGTGTGTGCATATAAATCTCTGTTCCACTGAAATTGTTGCAACTCCACAAAAACATGGGTCAAGGCCTTAATCATACTCTGTAGTGATTTTTATCATCCTGTGGCTATACGCTTCTTTAAAGTGATGCTGTCAGCTTTCTGCAGGCTGATTTTTAAAGTTCTTCATTTATTAAAGGTAATTCCTGTTCATGAGAGAGACTTGAAATATAGGGCTTTTTTCTGTAGCATATTTTGCCTCATAAGTTGGTGCTTATTGTCTTTGTTGGTTTTGTTCTTTCAGACTGATCTGTTTCTTTATTTGGTGAAATACTTAATTAGGTTGAGTTTTGTGTTGTTTTGAGCTTTTCTGTTTTTTTGTTTAGGTGTTTTTAGAGAAACAAAGACTACAAACTCTGCTAGGGAAGCATAATGTGGTGCAGTAACTTTAAAATGTTTGTACTTCAAGGTTTTTAAAATGTCTAGTTTTCAAGTTGCTGTGTTTTCCTTTAAAGAAAAAAAATCTAAAAGCTGGTAGATAGCCTTAGATTTGCACTTCTGAATTTACTTAATTTTGCTTGTATTTTACGCCAGTTATGAAGAAATCTTGCCTGGGGGTGGGAGATAAAGCTTGTTCCATTCTTCAGAAATCACTTCTCCATTCTTTGCAGATGTCTCAGCTCTTATGACAACAGCCTTCTGAGTCAGTAGTCCTCATGCCTAGAAACAAAATCCACCTTTGGGATCTGCTCAGCTACTGATGATCCCAGAAGTGACAGTCTTTCATTTGCCAGTGAACATGTTTCTCTCTGGTAGCAGACATTGCTGCTGTATTGGCAAGTTGCTTACACAGATCTTTTTCATGAGAGCTACAAGTCAAAGCACCTTTTCATTACTGAGCAGAGTCCAGATGGATATTCTGTGAGTTTTAGTGTCTGAAAATCAAAATTTCATTTTCTAGGAGTCAAGAAATAGATTTTGACTTCTTTGAAGGTAAAGAGAAGAATAGGATCCCCTACTTGCAGAGGTTTAAGTTTATTTCTAAACTAATTCTTTCTTTTCGTGAATGGGTGGTACTCTGTTTGATGTTAATGCAAATAAGTGAAAGTGGCCTTTTTATAACTTGCTGAATGTAGAATATATCTGGTTCCTTATAGACCTGATGATGGCAGGTAGCCACAGGGACCAAGAAGATGATCATCCTCGTATCTGCAGCGTTTGGCTTATTCCCTGTGCTAAGTGTGTGCTGTGCGCGCTCTGTGCAACTTTTAGGGATGCAGCATGTCTATGGCATTCCTGGAGGCAGTACTGTAAGACCATGTAATTGAGTGCAGTGCACACACACATGCATCTGTTAATTGTAACTGCAAGCATGTATGTTAGGTTAGCTGTAGATATACTCAGATTTTATGTGTATGGGCACAATTTTTGGTATAGCTTTAACATTAGTACATTTTCAGGAATAAGTTTGTATCTTATGCATAGGTTTTTAAGGGATCTTATAGTAAAGAAATGGAATATATGTCTTAAATTTTTGTATAGCTGACATGAATGGATATTAAAGCTGTATTTGGAAGCAGTGATTTCCAGTATGTCTTATTGTCTTGAAGGATAATTTGCATTTTGTACTCCTAAGGATTTATATCTTGGAAATTCACCTATGCCAGACCTCACAGACGTAGACATTTCTATTTTATATTTATTTGCATCTGAAAAATCATATTTTTATCTAATCTTCAAGACAAATTTGCCCTTTGCTAGCTGAAACTAATACATATTTGTGTTCACTTAGTTAAGTATATTGCAGTTAATGCCATGGTGGACTTGTCTTTTCTTGGAGGAATTTTTGGTTTAACTTGTGTCTTTAAACTTTTGTCAGGTGTGAAAAGTGACTTATGGTTAGATATTCTAGATTCAGCTTATAAGCAAATATCTGTAGCTGTTATCTACCCTTGACTCATGATCCTCTAATATGAGATGAAATCTTAGATGTTTACAATATCTTTGTTTTAAAGCCAAAAGACTTTTTTTCTTTTTATCTTTCACATTCCAGACAGTTCTTCAAGAAAAAAAGATTATGTGTGCATGTTTGTAATTCTGTTCTTTCTTTAATGGCTCTTTAGATCAGTGTTTGTGCCAGATGTATTTCCTTTAGATAATATGCTATAACATTAAAGTTTGGGGAATATTTTGTCCAGTGTTACAGAGTGTAGGACTAAGAGTTGTCTTTTGTGATTCTGGTCTGTTTTCGCAACCCCTCTGTTTCACATTCTTATTGCAAAAGAAAACGGAGATCTTGTCAATGGGGAGGAAAATATTTATCATAAAATTGTAGTTTCTAATGGTCTTTCATTCATTATTCATATAGCAGATCTATTTTTTATTGAGGAGTTTGTATTTTAGGTCCAGACACCACTAGTACCTGTCTTCATGTGGGATTATCTGTGCCAGATATCCACAATTTTAATTGTCATTTTGATCTTGCCACTGAAGAAACAACTTGACTTGGCATATTAGCTAATTTCAATCTTCTTTGCCATGTTTCTTAGGGGTGTCTGTAACAACATTGTATTTACCCTCTATCCCAAGTTTCTTGGGCACCTACAAACTACAGTATGGCCAGTAAGTGAGGCAATAGTATATAACCACATAATGAAATACCCTCCAACGCATAATTTAACTGAGAGACTACCTTTCTGGGATGCACAAGATTCCTTTCCCAACTTAGAGGTCAAGACTGCCGGTAGAACTTTCGAGTAAACAGGCGTATGATGCCTCCCTGCTAGCTGGGGTTATCCTGCTGTTCTGTAAGGCAGTTCTTCCCAGCACCCGTCAAGTTTGACACTGAACAGGAGTCAAGGCCTCGGAGCTGTGGCCTTCGTCTCATATCAGCTTCCAGCTGTGTGCATGTTATTCAAAATCTTCTAGCACTTGCCTCTATGACTGGTGTGCTGACACACGCTGATTTCACTACTTTGTGCTTCAGCTTCTTTGTCTATGCACTTGTATCATGAGGACTGCTCAGATTAGCTAACATCTTTAAAGGGCGTAAGATTCCCAGATGGAAGATGTAAACAGCTGTGTATAGCATCAGTAGATAGGAAATTTGTGGAACAGATGATGTATAAGAAAGCCTTGGGATGCTGTTCTTAGTTCAGATACATGTTTTAAGGTATAGTCTTACAGTTAAAACAGTGAGCTAAGCAGATGCTGAGGGGTGAGTTTTGGAGCAGTGACACTGGTTTAGAGGAGAGGTAAACTCTCCTCTAAAGCGATGAGAGGAGTGGTGCGGGGGCAGTCCAGGAACCATTTCAGCAACAGAAATACTAGATTTGGATATAAATGGAAGTGGGAACCTGGGGATAAATATTAGAAATGCATCAGCATACCTGAGAACAGAGTTCCTGGAGATGCTGATCAGTTGACTGAAATCCCTGTAAGCTTGATTAAAGTTAGCCTGATTTGTGGGTTGATGAAGAAATGAGTCTAGAAAGGAGAGGTCCTGTGCAGTAGAAGCACGTACAATGACAATCAAGTGTGGACATCATCTTCTTGGACTTTTACTAGCTATGAAAATCTTTTGCAACAAAATAATTGACATTTCTTCTGCTAGCTGTAACTTTGTATTAGCCATTTAATTGAACTAGTGAGTTTCTAGTGAGAAACTAGTGAGGTGGGCATTAAGAACTTATGTTATATTGCAAATCCGTGCTGAGACAAGTTTTTGTTTTTCTTTATGAACAAGGCTTCTCTGAGCTAGCGTACAGGCCTTTCATCTGTACTTAGCAGCAAAACAATAAATGAGTCAAAAGAATGGCAGCCCATGCTGTCCCTTTGTATTCTCACGTCATTTCAGGATCCTTTTTAGCTGGTACCAGGACCTGCTTCAGAGGTGACTGTAGTTTGAGTTTGATCCGTTGTGAAATATCTCCTGTAACAGATTTGTGCTTCCATGTGTATAGGATGATGACCTCTCTTAAATAGAGAAAAAGATGCTTGCTAGAAAGAAGGAGCAAGTCTTTGGGCATCTTCTAGCATTTGGGCAGTGGCTGTGTAGAACAAAGTTGTAGCTCCCACAGTTTCATACTGCATCTCCAAGGCAGATATATGCAGGCATATCTGTGAGTCCTCTGAAGTCCTCAATGGCAATTTGTGCATTATAACTTCTGTGCCCTAAGTTGATTCCAGATTTTACTATATAGCCCATGGAAGGGACTAGTCTGCAGTCCTTTTTCAGCTATTATTTCCTCTTCCTATACTACATTTTAAAGCCCACAACCGTTGTATTGATCAGAATTATAGATTGGTATTGAATTCTTAAAGGAAGTACACAATTAGCCTTTTCCTGGAATTTGGAGACAGGAATTTTAAAAGTTCTATGACTGCTTCTTCTGGCTGTTTGAATAGATGCTTGAATACCAGCTGATCAACTAATTTTCCCTCAGAGTGGAGAAGGAGCAGCATGACAGCCTTTTAACATACATTGATAGCTTTTTCTGAATGCAGAATTTCAGAACAGGGAACTTATTAGTCGGCAGTGACTGGACGCACAAAACCCAAGTCGGTTGTAAATTTTTTTCCTGCAGTTGTCTGCCTGCCTATTTCTTGTAACTATTCCCAAGCAGTAGTTGCCAGAGAAAATGCTTCTCTGTTCAGTTTGAAATATCACAGTACATTTCCCTCATCAAGTGGTTTTCGCAGACATGTTTTGGCTTCAGTTTTTATGCATAGTGACAGTGAAAACATTTTATTGACCCCAGAATAGGAAAGACTCTTTTTAGTCCTTTTTAGTCATGTTTACTGTAGTGCAGATGGCTGGAAGCACATTATTTGGGTAAAGATTGCAAGTCAGGCTTGTATGCAACCAATCGAAACATTCATTAATTTCTATATTTTAATTTCTCTGAGCTAGTTAATGTAACAGCAGTTAAATAGATTAATTCCATGTGAAATGCTGCAGTGCAGCTTTCACTTTAGCTGCGGACAGCATCAGGTACTTTGGAGATGCTGGAGTTACCGAAACATCCACAGGCAGAAATGTTGACATGATCCCCTAAACAGGATGGTTCTGTTTTCAGACACCAAGGTTGGGACACTGGGAAAAGGGAAGTACAACTTATTGAGTAGCTGTAAACTTTAAACTGTAGCTTTTTTAAATTAGCACTTAAAAAGGAAGCATTAGGATGCCTGATGGAAACATTTGCAAATTAGGGCCAATGGGTACATGCAGTGTTATTTTGTGCTTAAACTAATATAACATATTCTCTTCCATTACAGCTGGGCATAGAATAAAACTATTTTCTGCAGTTAGTTTGAATCACAGAATCACAGAATGGTTGAGGTTGGAAGGGACCTCTGGAGATCATCTAGTCCAACCTTCCTGCTCAAGCAGGGTCACCTAGAGCATGTTGCACAGGATCATGTCCAGGCAAGTTTTGAATATCTCTAGAGAAGGAGACTCAACCTCTCTGGGCAACCTGTTCCAGTGCTCTGGCACTCTCACAGAAAACCTTAATTATTTGGTTTATGTTGGAACAAATCACCAAGCAGAAAAGTCTGTGTCACCATGCGGTGATAATGCTTGTTGATTCGCACAGAAGAGGGAAAGGCATGTATGGGTACATATAAAAAGTTATTTTGTGTGTAATTTTTTAATATGCAAAGCATAGCATAGCTACCTAAAATAAAAATATATACATGCATTTGTAGGCATTGGTAATACAGGGCTGATAGTCCTCTAAACTGAAGTCTGCAAAAACTCCTGCTCCCAAACCCTCTCTTGTTGAGAATGTCATGTTCCATCTCAGTGACTTTTTTGAGCTTTGTGATGTTGAAGGCCAGCAAGGGTGGTCAAATCTGACTGGTAATGACCCATGATACATAGTTAACTAGATGCGATGTATATTGAGCCCGAAGCTCATGGTGTTTAGAAGATGTACTTAGCTAAGCCTACAGTTTTGACTTGAAGATGAGAGGTAGATCATCTGCTTTCTTTGGTGGTTTGTTCCATATTTCCATGCCAACAACCGTAACAGAAAATCATGCTGTATTTTTCTCCTTCCCTTCTCCTGAACACAACCAAGGGGTCACTGCTATAATGCAGTGGGGAATTGCATTGATCTTGTCCTTAAACTCCATTCTAGTTCTCATCTCCAGTTGTCACTTCATTGCAACTTCCTACATCCTTTATTCCTGTATTTACTACACTCCTGCTTTATAGACTGAAGTCCATATAACTTGCAGGCCCAGCCTGTGTTGCTTTGCTTTTGGTGAAAGTAAAACACAGTTTGTCTGAGGTCCGTTTTCCCCAAAAGCAATCTCAGATGCTCAGTGTTTGTGAGGTGGCTGTAGCCTCATCGTTTCTGCACCCCTGCTAAGTTTTGTGTCACCTGAGAATGCAGTTGGCAGTGACTTTCCTGTGTTTTTTTTGTTCATTTCCAGATGATTATTGAAAATACTGACTAGGGTCTGGCTTAGCACCCTATTCTCCATGGAACAGGTAGAAATGTCTTCATTTGATGATGATTCTCCATTAGCAAGGCCTACTTCAGATCCTGTCAGGGAATGGTTCTTAACCATTGAATGTATTCTATTAATATCACTTGTTCCATTTTAAAATGGAAAAATCTCATAACGTTAAGCAGTCACAAATTTATCCTCAGTAAAGTTACTTGCATTGAGAAATTTTATAGCTTTAAAGAAAGAAGTGGGGATGACTTGGCAAGAATTTCTTTTACCTTCCTTCTATAAGATCAGTTATATCTGTGATGAACTAGTGCACTTTTGCTGTCACTCAGACCTAGGAAGACTCCTTCCACTAATTCAGAGCATTGCTGTCTCATGCCCCTTGCTAGTCATTGAGCACCTTGGAAAACTTACAGGAATTTAGGTCAAAGTCTCCCACAAAGCCTTGATTTGGACCAAACAGTTTTCATTTGTACAAATCCAGACAGACTTACCAGTGACTCATAAATATCTTGGACACAAAATGAGATTGAAGAAGTATTATTTCTCTTGAACACATCAAATCAAATCCTTGCAGTTTCATATACCTTGGAAAATACACAGGACTTCCTTGAAACTCTTGTGAAATAGAATCTTGTTAATTCATACTGGTAACTGGAAAATATGTTTCTCTCTTCCTACCCACTAATATTTGTGGACTTCTAGGGATAGTAACTAGTAAAAGCAAAGATAGCGAACTGATGCTTTACTGTGCACTGAGCAGCATTTGATCTGGAGGCTGCACTGTAATCTGTGAAGTGTGGTTGTGAGAGGGGTTTGCTGTACAGATAGATCAAAAGAAGCAAGGAAACCAGTGTTCTGTATAGATAGCATCCAAGTAAGTCGTGGATATATTGGAGAACTTATAAGCCCTTCAAACCCTGAGGCAAAGTTTGGAAAAAGAAATAGAAGGGAACACTTTACCATTACAGGCACAGTAAAGGTAGGAGATTTGGTGAGCTAAAATAGATCACCTGGAAATGACAGGGTGGGAAAGAAGTGGAGGGGGAGAGCATGTTTCCAGCAAGAGTATCCCTTATCCTGGTGTAGCTGTTCTGAGGGGACCTTGCAAGAGTTAGCAAGGAAAGGTACTGGCATAGGTAACAGACCCAGGTGGATGTGCCTCCCAGTTTACTGTTTGTTCTGTGTCTTGGGAACTGAATAAATAATGTTTTGAAAGATGCTTTTTTTATATATAGTTACAACAATAAGCTGATTAAAGTATTAGGGGGTTGCAGTTTTCATGGGCAACCAGACCTTTCCCATTAACCAAACTGGGAACAGGCAAGCAGAAGCTCAGAGCTACAACATGCGTGGTTGCACTGTGGTGTCGCCCCTCAAGAGTTTTGGTTTCTACATCATGTTCGTGTGATACTGGCTTTTTTGAGTTTTGGTTCGTTTTTGTTTTGTCCTGATCATCTGTAAACCTCTGTTTCCTTTTGAGTATAGATGCAGCAAAGAACATGAAACATTGCTATTGCTGCCTAGGTCTATGTGCACTTGAAGACTCACCTCAGTCCCCTCTGTTTAGCTCCAAGTAGGATTCCCATCAGCTGCTTATCACCCACAAATATTCTTGGTTTTAGCTTCTGCTTGGGGCCCCATGCTCTGCCTTCTAACTGCTAGGAATCCTCCATCCCTCGAACCCACAGCCGGAGCCACGTTTAGGTCTTCAGGATTATCCAGGCACTCAAGCTGTCAAGGGAAACTTTCTTCTATGTCTTCAGGTTACTCCATGACTGTAACTCTTACTTGTGTTTGGACAGTATAGACCTGACTTTGCAGAGACCCCTGAGGCTACCACAATGTAAATATTTAATAACCACATAGTGAAACCACTGGCAGCCAGTCTTGCCTCAGAGGTGGGCAGAGCCTGGAGAATGAAGCGCCCAGGAGGAATTGGCATGAGTTTCCACCGTGGCTCTTCAGGAACTGTGTGCAAATAAAGTCGGTTGCTGAAGAAAGGGCTCTTCAGCAGCCAGTTTCGTAATCAGAGCATGCTATGTTTTTGTTTGACTTTAGACTGATCTGTTTTGACTTTAGACTGATCTGTTTTGGGTCCCTGATTAATGTCAAGAGCTTTGTAGTATGTATTGAATGCGCTAGCCGTGATATCTGGATTCAAATACTTGCTTTCGTAAGTTTTGATATCTGGGTCTGGCAAGTGGGATAAATGTGAAAATTTCAGACTTTGTTGGTTTCAGTCTGACTTTTGTGCTGTTTGCCCATCTGCTAAGCAGCTAGAAGATAGCTCACAGTTAGAAGCCCTGCAGTTCCTTACAGACTTCTTCTTGACCTCTCCTTACCTCTAGTGTTAAAGCTACTTGTTTAAAGGAACCACTTCAAAAGTGGCGTTCCCCACAACCTAATCCAGCAAAACCCAAGTGTACTTTTTTCTGGCTCACTGTGAAATGCACTCCCACTACTTATTCCCTTCCAGCAAACTTGGCTCAGTTTCAGAACGTCACCCTGTGGTCTCTCTGCTCGCATGCCGCTCGCTGACTGCTTTTGCTGGCACCTGCCATGATACGGGAGTAACCAACTGGAACACAGAAAAAGTAGATTGTTGAAGTCCTCCTTTAGACTTTCTTCTGTCTTCCTACCTACAGTAAACTTAGCTAGGCATGCGCAAGACTCAGTCCATTAAAAGGGAAGGCAGGCAGGCAGAAAAGATCAGCTGATTTCTATGGTACTGCTATTTTTCAGTTCAGTTGTTAAGAGAGAAATACCTGTGAAGTCTGAGGTTCAGATTTATATCCAGAAATTAGGGCATGTTTAAAGCAGAGCCTTGTCCTCCAAATTTGTTGCATCTTTCCTGCTGAATTTTTCTGGTGCAGCTTTTAGGTGGGACTTAGCTGTTGCAAATTTTGAGTCTGATCAACGTCTTTTTCTGGAAGAACTTCTGGGGAAGCACTTATAGTTCCTCTTTATAGCAAAGTTCTGTTTTTTACCTTTTTTAAAATGTATTTCTCAAATGTTTGTGCAAGATGGTATCTAACTGCTTCCTACATGTGCAGTTGTATTAGGCAACATTTGTGTACAGTGCACTCTTCAGAACTCAGATGTTTTTTTTTCCTGAGGCCAGAAAGCAGAACAAGGAGCCAAAACTGTAGATGTGTGTGTGTGGGGGGGGGGGGGGAATCAGGAAGCTCAATATGCCCCTTGGTTTTTGGCTTTTTCATTTCATATTCTGTCACCCAATTTTATCCCGTCCAAACTGTTTTTCTTCTTCACTCAGTCTCTTGATGCTTTTTGGGAAATTTCCACAGACCATATTGTTGTATGCCCTCTTGTTTTGTAGGTATGTTAGTGGCACCTGCGATACGTGGGTATAAACAACATTACATTGCTTTGCAGAATTGTAATTTTACTGTTGCAATGATTAGTATCTGAATTAGGCACAAGAAGCAGCTGAAAGTCAGCTCCTGCAAGTAGATATTATCACATTTCTACCATGGAAAAGTGGGGTTTTTTTTTTATGTGATACCTATTAATCCTTAGTGGGGAGTTTGAATACTGGTGCTAATTTAATTAAAAATAGATATAAAATCCATAGTTTTTTTCCCCCCTTTGTAAAATTCACATAGGATTGGAGAAACATCAGCTGGATTCAACTCTGTTAGCTTCTTCAGTCAGTTCATTGCTTGCTGAAAGTCTCTCCAGCGTTGTTTGTTTGGAAAAAGTGTCGTGTAACATTGCATCTCTGCAGCCTGGACCATTTCACAGAACAGGGAGGAATAGTGCAGCACCTGAACAAGCACGATTGCACAAACTCACAGGCTGGAAGAACGCTTCTTGTTATTTAGCAGTACCTTATCTTGCCTTTTTGCTGTTGTGCTTGAGCCATCCAAATTAATTTCTCCTTTCCTCCTCCCTCCTTTGGGTATAAACCTGAGAAATGTCCATAAGCTCTTCCTGGGTAGTGAGAGTTTACCTGCTGCTGCCCGAGATGGCTGCTGAGGGATTAAGGAATGAGCAACCACCTCTTCGGCAGCGCTGGGGGCATGACTGCAGCCAGGCTGTGAACGAAGCAAACCAGAAAAGCTTGGGAGCTGCCTGCACGAGAGCCCCCGTAGCGTACTGTCTGCCCGAGCCTTGTCGGGGCAGCGTTCCCGGGCCACGCGCCTCTGGCAGGGAGCTGTACTTCAATTCCCACTTCCCAGGCTGGTGCCAGCAGCTTCCCAAGCATTTCCAAAGCAGCACCCAAATGGCTTCTGCTGCCAAAAGCAGGGTGCCTGGAGTTGTGACACAGATCTAGAAATTAGGGCTAGGATATCCTGAGCTAGAAAAGTAAGCTAAGGAATTTGCTCCTGGATCGTGTCTGTATTTCCCTAACTTATGGCCAAAGAGTACTATAAATGCGTATACTGAGGGTGTGTCTGTTACTGGAGATGCACTGTAGAGAAATGACCCATTTTACTATCATTATTTTTTAATGTTTTTACTGATCAGGTGATAACTAATCACACATACACCCCAAAGAAGTTCTGATTGGCAGCCCAGAAATTTGTGTAAGGTCTGAAAGGAGAATTTATAGGAAATGAGCAGATGGTCTACTAGAGAATTTCCCCAGGAGGATGCAGCTATTTAAAAATGGGAGAAACTAAATAGACTGTACAAAATTTGACTGTAAAATTAACTGGCTGGCCAGTAGCTAAGTACTTAACGAAAATGATTCAGCTTGGCCCCTAGCATAAGCATGTAATGAAGTGATGTGTTTTTGAGCTGACACTGCACACATTATTTCAAGTTTCCCCTAATAAGTGCAAATGAATGGAAGATGATTTTTGCTACACTGAGGCTTCTGCTGTATCTCCTCCTTTCACAGTGGCATCATTATTCTTTAGGCATACAGCAGAATGCTACAAAATGCTGTTCATTTAAGATGAAATAGAAAATTGTTCAGATAAAGCCCTTAAATTTCTCAACTGCGCTCATGTTAGCCTCTTAAACATACGGATTGATGTAATGGTTGAATTCCAATTTAAGAACTAGTAATATTGATTTTTTTAAAAAAAAATGTTTTATGTGGAGAATGCAAGACTCAAGACTATTTAACCCTAAAGAGTCAAAAATCGCAAGTCACTACAAATATTCATAAATTCATGTCCTTCTGAAAGAATAACATTCAGAATTGTTTGCCATGTGGCTTTAGACCTTCTGCATTTGTGTTTCCAGTGTTTATCTGAAGTTGTGTTATCTTGAAATGGGGGAGGAGTGTAAGTGTTGGTACATGGTTTTTTTAAATACAAGATGAGATTTTTAGTGGAAATTGCATGATTTCAGTTGCAAAGGTTTAAAGAAATGCCAAAGGCAAATGCCATGTTAAATGAAAGGATCAATTCAGAAATTAGTTTGTTGTTCTTTAAAAATTTAAGAGAAGCGTGCTATTTTTATTTAAGTCTCTCTGAAGGACCCTTTGTAGGGGCAGACAGACTCCAAATTTCTCATGTTGTTTTAAATTTAAATACCCAGTGGAGAGAACTATGAAATAATAATCAGCATTTAATTACTCTCACACTCATCTGCTTGTGTTCTGATTTTTTTTTCTCCCAGAAATTTATTCAAGGTGCCTCATGCCATGGGAGCAGTCCTGCGGCCCCTGTGCACACAGGTTCTGTTGATATTTGACTGGTGTAATGCCAGTGCAGAGTGCAGTCAAACTGGATTTCTATTCCAGCTTGCTGTGTTTGCAAAATTCTTTGTAATTGTAGTAATACATGTATTGAATTTAGAAACCAACCTTCATAACCTTTGAGCTAACGTCCTGAAGTCCTAAAAGGAAGAGGGTAAATCTCCACGGGATTACGTGGTGAAAAATGGCAGTTCTTCACTGAGCCTGGATATATACTGTCCTGTGTACAAAGCCTTACACACGTGTTTTTATGACAGATGGGCTTCCCCCTCCTACCCCCCCAGTCCGTTTCCGTTAGCCCCGGAGAGTCAGAGCCTCTGAAAAAAAGGCTCAGGACACAATCCTAGTTCTAGTTGTAAGCACAGACATTAACAAAAACAGCTACAAATTTTTGACAATGTGGTTGTATGGGTTCAGTCAAGCAGAAATTTGATTTGCAAAATGTTTATTAGCACTAGTCCTGCATGAAACAAAACCAGATCTCACTCTCAGTGTGCAAGAGTGCCAGGCTGGCACAGAGGGAACAATATTTTGTAGATAAATCCAAACACATTTGGTATAGAAATACTGAGGGACAAGTGTTGAACCCTGCAATTCCATCAGTAGAGCTGACCTTGCAGGTAGCTGTGATTACTGCTTGCTGGTGTAGGTGAAATTGTCAGGCGTGCAGAAATGAATAGGCCTTACCTTGTTTAGAAACTGTTGTGCGTAGCATTTGAAATGAATTTTGGTTGTTTAACCTGCTAGTGTTTGTTTGTACTGTAGTATCTTGAGTACCCCGCACGATTATTATTTTTCCCTCTAACAAGGTATATTCCTTTGGCTTCCTGTGCAGAAAAAGATGATCTCTCTGTAAAGTAGCCTTCCCATGTCCTGGCTTACCCTGTGCTTTCATTTACATCATGGTACATAATGTAAGAGACCGGATTTATGCAGAGACGCTGCCTTCTGTCTTTGGGCAGCCCTCCATTTCCCTGGAAACTTCTTGGATCCTGGTTTTTAAGTAGTGAAGGAGGAGCTGGAGTAAGATGTTAAGGCCTCAGTTTTTAAATATTAGGAACCTTTGCTTCCTTGAGATTAACCCATAGGATATTTATAAGCGAAGTAGTTTTGTAGTCTGTATGATGGATCTGGTAATATTTTTGTGGATTTGACTTTGCATTGGACTCTTCCTTTTTAAAATTGAGTTTTCATTCAGAGGGATGGAAGGGAAGTTATGCAGAGTGCTTAGAGCAGAAGAACAAACAGCTCTAGTGGATGAGACAAAAGATTCCTGTCATCCAACATGTTGTCTTTGACCATGTCTGGGAGAAGAAATATAAGAAATGAAGTGCATACAGAGTGAGTCTTGCCCCAAGATACCTCCCAGGTTTATGCTACATCATTTTGTGCTAAAACTGCCTCAGTTTAAAAGTGGGAACTAATGAAGGTGAGAAGACAGATCTTGACCTTTCTGAAAAAAGTGCAGTTAAAAGAAGGGGAAATCCTCTTCTGTGGGGAGGCTTTGTGGTGTGTGTAGTGTTCCTAGGTCATAGGGAATTCCAATGAAAGCATGAAAATAACTGCAAAGGTATGAGTAATGTCATCTAGGAAGTCTTAGGGCTGGCTTTGATCCTTGCAGGAGGATCACCCTTAGCAGAGGTGAAAGGAAGTGTCCTGTGATGCCCTCAAAAATAACAACTGATCATGACTGAGCATAGGATTGCTCTTTATTGTATTGAACATCCATTTCTTTTTTCTTCCTGTCTGTTGTGTTCACTTGTTATCTCTCATCTTCTGCTGAAGTCAACGGGGGGTGGGACAGGAGAAAGCAGATGTTGTCTCCAAGTTTCTGTATGACCTGAGAGGTTTGTGCCCAAACTCAAGAGCCACATTTGAGGATTTAGGAAGTTGCACATACTCTCTCACTTAAAATGATGCATTAAAGCCACGTTTCCTTTACAGGAAACTAACTCCTTTGAGAACCTTGGCAGTTGTGTTTGAACGCCAATGTCATGTGGATTGCAGCAGGTAACTGATTAACATATTACAAATAATTTGTTGTGTTTCTGAGTACCAAGTCAAAGCAAAACAATTCTGAGAAATAGAACAGAGTCTGCAAATGGTATGTATCAACATTTGCCTACTGCAGTAATTGCACTTACAAATAAAGGACTTGCAAATCATCCCCGTATTTGTTCACTCTTTGGAAGACTCTCTGAAAGTAAGTGATTTTTGTAGTGGCTTGCAAAATTGTACTGAGATATCAGAATATATTGCCTAAGAGAGGAAGCATATGAATTTATCCCCCATATTCCCCCACCCACTAAATACCCCTAAACAATCTCTTTTCTCTATATACAGTCAACTGAATTTGCAGCTAGAGCAAGCCTTTATTATACGCCTTCTTTTTGCTGTATCATTTTTTGGTTTGATTAATTTTGTTCACTCTGCCACATTCTTTGTCTTCAGTGTTGATTTTTATGGCTTCTCTTGCACTGTAGCCCTTAGGAATTAAAAAAACCCTCAGTAATAATTACTAAGCAACTGACTGAATTTACTAGTATTGTATAGTCTTGAGGTATGGCTTCGTGCTTATCCTGCTTTCTTTGACTTCTAGCTATATGGATTTTTAGCTTTAAAAAATCAACTCTATTGGTTTGGCTAATGAATAGAGGAAAGAAAATAGATCTAAAGAGGCATTTTCCTTGCTCCTTGGACACTAGGAGCATTTTTATGCTTCACAGCAGAAGAAGTGCTAGGGATTTGTATATTACAGATTGCTTTTTGGATGGGGGGAAGAAGTGGGCATCAGCTGCACCAAGGAATGCAGCATGTTCATGGGAGTTCTCATGCATTATTCATTATGGGGGCTCCTTTCACTGGGATCAGCTGGAGGAAGTAGTTGGTCTAGTTTGAGCTCCACTAGTATTATACTCACAGGGCTTAAACAAGCCCAGGCAAGTACAGTACCAACTCTTTCTGTTCATCTGCAGGCAAATGTAGGGCAGTCAGCAGCTCTGCTTACACAGCTCTGTCTCTTTAGTCTGGATAACAGGAGTCATGCAACAAGGGGAAGCCACACTAAGGATGATACACACGTGCACTCGTGCTGGAAAATGAAGCTTCAGGTAGGAGAATGCCTTGTCAGTGGAGCATCTGGGCTTATATCTCATTGCAGAGATGCCGTTAAGCCTTGCAGAATAAATATGTACATTAGGGCAGCCGGTCAGGAGGGACTGCTCTAGGGGTTCCTCATTAGAGTACTGCACAGAAGATCCCTTTTTGTGTGATACTTTGTTCAGTTCTAATTAAGAAGCTGTGTTTTTAAGCACCTTTCCTCTGTTTGCACTAACCTGCTGCTGAAGGTGCAGGTGACTAAAAGCAGAGAGACAGCTTGCTGGGATTTTTTTAAGTTTGCTTTTTAACAAAAAAAAATGTATTGGTATTAGCACTTTTGGAGGGGAGGGGGAAAGCGGAGGGTGGTTAACCACAACAGAGATTCTGCTAAAACACAGCTGGGTGTGTGATAAACCTTAAACTCCAATTGTGTCTTTTCAGAGTGTGTCCATTTGAATGGCTGCAGTATTTATTTTCTGAATAAAGATGCTGGTGAAATTGGGGCTTGTGTGCTCAAAAGCTTATCTGAGTTTTCTAATAATACCAGTTGTTCTGAAAAAGCTATATTCCTTCTCTAGCTTTGTGTTCTTAAATCACCCAGGCTCAAGCAACACTGTTAGTTCAGTTTTAGACAAAGAAGAGGATTTTGCAAAACCTTATGGAACAATAACAAAGGATCTTTGTTCTGTTTTTTGAGCATTATTTGCTCTGTAACGTGTGGGTTTGTGCATATGTGAGAAAGGGAGGAATATAAACACATAATCTCATTTGGCAAGAATGCTCAAATGTTATTTGCTTTTTGTGTCTTAAGTGTGTACGCTGTTCCCGGCTGTTAACTGCACTAGTGCGTGTGTGTGTCTTGCCTGTCTGCCTTCCCTGTTTATGGGTTTTGTTTTGGTTTGTTTTTTGAGAGGTAGCTGCTCAAAACCTCAAACTTGAAATAGCAAAGATTAAAAGTCCCTGCTAAACAGTTAGGACAAAATGGTGTGCTTTGATGTGCAGACAACTTGTTTCTTTTAAAAATGGTAGCTTTAAGTCCAATTCAAGCTTTGGTAAATAAGCATTGCTGGTAGAAGCAGAAATTGTCGGCTTTATGCGAAATCCCCAAGGAGGAGATTAATGATCACGTGCTTTTGGTGAAGCTTAAATGTATGCTGCCTGCCAGTATGTTGTCTTCTAAGATGACTTGATCGCCCAAATATAATTTGCATATACACAAGAATGTGGTATTTTAGAGACATCTCTCTCTCTCTTTTTTTTTTTTTTTCTTTTGTTAACAATTGGGACTGACTATATTTTGTCAAACACACTGTTAGGCTGTGATTTTGTAGCGGGGGGAAGGAGGGGACCCATCAATACTGTTTGGAAGTCCTTTGTAACTTGATACTGACTTAAAAAAAATCTTATAACTCCTTTTGACTTTATATGTTAAAGCTCTTGAAATCTGTGTGCTGTATGTACAATGAGAATTCATCTGTTGCCTGCATTTTGCAGATGCTGCAATATTTGTTGTAAGATACAGAGATGAGAGTCTAATGGTCTTTTCCACAACAGACTGGGATCTTTTAGCGTTGTTTTGTAGCAGTTTGCTAGCAAAATTCTTGATACCTGGAATTACTAGACTTATTAGGTTTTGTGCACTCAATTTCTTAACTGAAGTTAGCAGAATGAAGAGATGGATTTAGGGTTCTGTGATTTGACCTTTTATTTTTTTATTTATTTTTTTTTTTTTTAACATTAAAGTGCATTTTACTATTTTAGCACTCAGTTACTCATGGAGTCCAGAGCTGAGCATGTCTAAACATGAGGGTATAGAGAGGGAAGAATTATTTCTGCACTTTTATATTTAGTTCACTGGACTGATGTGCTTGGAGTTTAAAATACGCTGTTATGGAAGTACCTCTGTATTGTTCTTTTTAAGCCATTGACATTCAGGTTTTGCCTGTACCCAGGCCCTCTGCCACCCACTCAGCTGTTTTTTGTAATCAAGTAAGATTTAATACTGTCACTGTAGCAGAGAACAGCAGTTGTAGCTGTATTGGCACAGAAAAGAGCCAAGCACACTTGCTTCTGACCTGAGCCAGTTTGAGCCCCGATGACAGTACCATCTTTGTGCCATCTGAAAGCTCCCAGACATATGCCTATATTGCAGAAATTCCTCGAATCCTTGGTGTAGGCGAGACATAAGAGACCTGGATGGACTATGACACTGTAGATCGTGAAAACTCACTACTGGGTAGAGGAGGTTGCTTTATTCAGCTGTTTGTTATTGTCTAATTGAAATAGACTTGATAGTAAAAAGTAAGGAACGTTCAAACGTGGTCAGGGAAATTCTGGAAGAAAATATCTGCAAAAGTTTCCAAAGATTTGCTCCTTGGTGAGGAAAGATTCAGATAGCACACACAAAGAACTTAAGGCATTATTTAGAGAAGCAGGAAGGTGGGGGATTGTACTGAGCAAAAATGTCAGCTAATAAATGAAGGTGTGGAGGGGAAGTCATGGATCCAGCTTCCACTTATTTCTCTATAGATCATTGTGAAGAGTTGAAATCAAAATAGACTTGGAAGCATGATGCTCTCTGTGTTCAGGTGGGGCTTGGGGAGAAGTCTGAGACTTGGATAAATTTTTTTTCAGGTTTATCCTGATTCTCAGTGTGTTTTTGTAATGGAATGTAAAGGTTCCTAATATGAGTGTCAGAAGTACAATGAATATATTCAGCATTTGGCAGCAGCAAGAAGTGACACAAACTGAAATGAGAATTATGTTTGTTAGCGTTAAAAAAAGTGAATGGAAGAGGTGCCATTAACTAGCTCTGTGTTGTAAAGGTGGCATCTAATTGTAAAAACATTTAAAGGAAATGGTGGCAATTATGATGTCCTTGTGAAAAGGAAAAAAATGGAGAATGTAATTTAGCTAAAAGTGGTGGCCTCTGTGAATCTGTCAAGCCGTGGAGAAACTTCATTTTTGTCTTTCTCAGCTAACAAGCAATTTGAAAAGTAGATTTATGTTGGGAACAACTGTAGGCTTTTTTTTTTCTTTTGTAGTTTTAAAAACACCTGAAGAATAAATTTCAGTTGAAAAGAAAGTTTACAGTAGTGTGAAATGAACATACTTTCAGTTCAGAGTCTTTTGCTACTAGGCTCTGTCCCAGGATGCTTGATGGTGGGCAGTATTCTGAGGCAAAAAGTTATGAGGAGCTAATATTATTGTGGCATTCACGATGCCAGTTTTGTGACCTACCCTGTGCTCTGTAGCCCCTTCTCGGTGTTAGCTGGCTCCAGTGATTTTGGCCCTCATCTCTTCCCCAGAGCCATGTGGCACTCTCTGCCTTGCCTCCTTGCCCCAGTGATGAGGAGAGGGGAGGCATCTGCTCTCCGGGCTGTGGGGAACCTGTCCTTTCCCTAGAGGAGCTGGTGCTGCCCCTTGGCAGGGTTAGGGGAGGGAGGCTCTGCCTGTCCTTGGAGAAGCACGGTGTGCCAGGCTGGAGAGCTCTGAACCTCAGTATGGTGGAGAACAGCGCAGGGATCTCATCGTTGCCCTGTGCTTTGGCTTCAGCAGCAGGATGGAGTTCACCACAAGCATGTCCTGGCCCTTGGTGGTAAGTGGGGGGCGGTGAGAAGGACAGAGACCATTTTCTCCCACCCATGCTTCCCAAAGCCTCTTATTGACAAGAGCCTTTTACTCTAGGTTCTTGGGAAAGGGTAACCAGATGGGTTCTGCAGAAACAAAGGGCATGGTGAGTGTGTGGCATGACGGTGGTGGGACTAAAGGTCCTGGGTGGAAATAATTTATATAGCGGATATAGCACTTGCTCATGGTTTAGTAGTATTGTAAAACAGAGGACAGGTGAAATGGAGAACATGGAGAACAGCAGTGAGATGTCGATGACTGCTAGAGCCAGGCTTCTGAAGTGGGAATGACTGTACAGTGGGCAGAAATATAAAAGCTCCCATTAGGGAAGTGACTCTGTGTAAGTTTTGGTGAAGAGAGAGGGACGTCAGGCAACGATGTTTACCTCTATGGACTTGACAGAAGCAAGCTGTGATCCAAAAGCTGTGTGAACACGTTAGTGCATAGCTGTTCCCCACCAAGTACAGCTTCTCTCTTGACAAGTCTTAGGCACAGGGCACAGCAGCATGCCATCTTGGCTATACAGCTCTAATTTAGTCTGGTTTATATGTACATTCACAGTAAGTAACAGCAAATTAACAGGTTGGAGATAAAGTAGTGCTTTGATGTCTTGTGAGCTTTTGTGTACTCTAAATGGTAGTGTGTCATCGCAGTTGTGCTTCGGAGATCGCCAGTCACATTATTTGCCTTTCAGCAGTGTTTAGAGAACAATCTTGTGTGAGGTGACCGTAGACTTGCAAAATATATGAGCTTAAAGCTAACAAAAAGACATTTCAACACCATTTGTAACTGTTGATGTATGGATGTTGCTGACCTTGGGCTTAGATACAAAGTAGTGAAAACAGGTAGGCTAGTTAGGGGCTGCAAGCCTTTCAAAATGAGAGACCGCCTACGTGTTAAGCCTTGCGGAGAGCTTTAGCCGGTGTACCTTTTCTGTGTTTTGAGAGGAGTCTGTGTGAAGCTAGTGAGGGCTGGCAGCTTGAAAAGCACTGAGAGAATGGAAGTCAGGAAGGAACGGGCAGCAACTATTGTGGTTTGAGATTTGGGGAATCTGTTCTTGTTATGTCGTCTTGCGCTGGGCAGCAGAGTCCTCTTTTTAGGACCTCCTTGGGTATTTTCATCTAACCAGGTCCCTGTACTACAGGTATCTGAGACACTGGTGACATCTTTTCTTCCTGCTCTTTTCCTAATATGCACTGTTGGGGGTTTTGATACTGTTTTTTGTACTAAGGTCCTAAATTCCATTTCTGGGGAGAGTTGTCTCTTGTACAGCAGTGTAGAGTAATGTTCTCTTGAACCCTTCAAGAAAAAATGCCTATCTCTAAATTTTTATTATTGTAGAGAACTGACTTAAAAGACCCAAACAGTCCCTTATACTCATAGTAATGGCAATGTGCAAAACTATAGGCTTAGGGGATGGTGAAAAAATGGACATGTAATTAGGTGACATCTCTAAAAGCAGGCATATCATCACGTGTATAACGATGCTTCCCCATAAAGCTCTCCCAGCCTCCATCAGTTTGTAGCTCAGGGACTTTTCTGTCTTTATATTTGATAGGCCTCAATAGATTCTTGTTCCACTAATCTATCCAATACCTTTTTGAATGCAAATAAACCTTTAGCATCCCAAACCCCCTGGGACGAAGACTCCCACCCGTAACTATGGATTATGCAAAGAATCATCTCTTTTCATTTGTTCTGAACTCATTTCGTTTGATATTCTCTGGTTCTTTTATTGGAACGATGGTGGAAGATTGTTTCCTAGTCATTTCCTCCAGGACTGTCGTTATTCTCTGTGTGCTCCAGCACACACCACCTCTCACTTACCTCCTTTCCGTATTGAAGGGCGCCAGTCTATTTAATCAGTCCTTGTATGGGTTTCTGTGGGGTTATAACTGCACATAGTATTTAAAACAGCATTCCTGGGTTTATGGAAGGGCACAGTGGTTCTCTGTTTTGTTCTCTATCACTTGTCTAGAAATTCCATGCACTTGGGGGTTTTTGGCCGCTATGGAGCACTGAGCTGATGTTTTTGTAAAATTACTTTTGTAACTTGAAGATTGCATTCCTAAGTACCTGGACTATGCTTTGAATATGTAAAATTGGGGCTGTCACTTCATATTTATCTTGCCTGCATTTCATCTGAAATTTTACTAGCCAGTACAGTCAGGTCCTTCACCAGGTCTCCATGGTTAGACCTTGTCTTTGTTAACGATAGGAAGTTATAGAGGAAGGACCTTGACCTTTTTTTTTTTTTTTTTTTTGCCTCCTTTTTCAGACTGTCACAGGCTCTATCATAGATCCCTGTGAAACTCCAGTGGTGACTCCCTTCTGTTGTAAAAACTGATGTTTTAAAATTATTTTTACCCTGTCTTTCCTATCTGTTAGCTAGTTAGTTATCTGCGTGGAAACCTTCACAATTCCTTTTTGGAATGAGATTTTGTCAAATTCTTTCTGTAATCCAGATAGTCTAGGATCTAGACCTGTTTCTTTGTTTTCTATGTGCTTGTTGATGCCTTCAAAAGAAGGAAGGAGGAGGGAACAAACTATTAGATTTGTGAGACAAAAGCTGTAATGTATGCACTGTTCTGCTAGTGATTTGTTCACTAGTCTTGCCCAGTACAAATGTTGGCCTTTCTCTGCTGTAGTTTCCTGAATATTACCTGGCACCTTTGTTAGAAACTAGTGTTGCATTAGTCACCTTCCAGTCTTCTATTACTAAGGGAGTTTTGAGCTAGAGCTGATGCTCCATGGAGATTAATGGAACTATTTTTTCAAATTCTTGTGTCAAATTCAGATTTTTAAGCCAGGTTACTTTTAAAATGTAATATAACTTAGGAGTTCAAAACCAGATTTTCACAAATATTTGTACTGATTTTGTGAGATATCTTCTTGACCAAATATTTACCTGCAGATAGACAGAACAGAATACAAATATTTATTTTAAAATAGAATTACATATCGGACCATTATTTTAAATGTAGTTCACTTTTCTTCAAAAAACAAAACTAGCTTATTTACCTGACATGAACAAAGTAGGTTTTTCATAACATCATGCATTAAAACATCATTTGGAAAAATCTGGATTTATTTACAAATGAGCTCAGAAAAAAAAAATCTAAATCTCATTATTTTAGTCCTAAATCACTAGCCTGTGTCAGATGTGGTTTAAAGATGAGTTTCAGTGGTATAAGTGCTAAAGGAACTTTTTTTTTGGTTGGTTGTTTTTTCTTTCTGTCTTCTATGCTGAAGATGGAGGAACTCAAAGGAAAACCAGCACAGTTAGAGTGGCAATGCTCAAATTTTAAAGCGAGTTAAAATAAATAAATAAATAAATAAATAAATAAATTTAAGTAAGTATTTCCCTTTCGAATTGTTTTTTTCAGTGGAATTTCTGATCCTCACTCAGAAAATGTTTTTTGTCCAATTTGGAATATGAATTCAATAAATGAGTGATACCGCTTTTTATCCAAGCTTCTCTCTCAGTGATCATCTTGCTGGATAGTGATGCAAATTAAAGCACAGGTTTGGTTATTCAAATGGCTGTGAAAATAGTGTGGCCAAGGTCTTTCTGTGGCAAAGATCTCAAGCGCAAATTCAGCTTTTAATTGAAAATGAGGTTGTTGGGTGTTTTTTGTTTTTTAAAGAATACAGCCTGACAAACCATCTCCGCAGGAGGTTAATGTGGTCTTTAAGCATGTCAGAGAGGGAGGGAGAGGTTAATGGCATTTTTTTGCTAGTTGGAAAGATCACATTTGCGTGTTACAGTCTCTTTCCAATAAAACAAGGAATCAGAAATGCAGACTTAGGAGAGATTCTGGCTTAATATAAAACTGTTTTGTTTTCTGTCCAGTGCCTTTCTTTTTTATGATATGGTTGGTGTGGAGTACCACTGATAGTATGCTTCTTTCTCAATATTAGACCATAGCAACAGTCGTGCTGAACTAGATTCTTACCACTATTAATTTGTTCAGAAATAGTTTTACCCTCAATGTTTTTAACTTTCCATGTATTCCTTCTGACTTTTGGTAGCCAGGCTCCACTCCTAGCATAGTCCTTGCATGCTCCAGTTCCAGTTTCTAGTGATGTCAGAGTCTCTGAGGGATTTATAGCAAGACTTCACTTCAAGCAGCTTTTAGGAGCAGGTAGTTTCATTCTTCAAGCATTATTTTTTGGCAACACTGTATAATAGTGGCATAGAAGACCTCTAACAATATGTCCTATTTTACTAGGTAAGACATGTAGGAAAAGACTGTCTTTAGTCTCTCAGAATTTTCAGTCCAAAAAACGTAAGCCAGCAAAAATGTGGCAAGAAAAGGTTTTGCTTGCTCCATTTTGCCCTTGAGGAATTAAAGTACAAACTGAAGTGACTTGCCCAAAGAACGTGCAAAAACAATGATGAAACCATAAATCGAACTCATATTTCACTGACTTAAAATCCAGTGATGAATCTTTGACCATTTCTTTCAGTGAAATCCTAGTATTTAAAATTGGGCTACGGGTTCCATCTGAGGCCTAAATTCTCGTTCAGTAAAGTCTTAGGAGTATATGGAAATGTAGGGAAAAGGCTTATCTCCATGCTTGCCTGTTTTACTCTTGATTAAATTTCCCGTTATATAGACATATGTGATTATTTTAGTTCTGAAAACTTTGGTGCAGTCAGTGTGTTGAGTTCTGAGTGGTGTCAATGGATTTTGACTGCTGCTATTAGAGGCAGTCTGACCCTGACTGATGTTGGTGATTCTAATGAGCACAAGTTATTATTTCTTTTGGAAAATGATTCAACTCTACTGCCATCTGGCAACATTCTTCTCCTCTCCAGCAATAAAGGTGTCCCCACGGCTAACTGTTAAGCTTTTGTGATATGTGTGTTTCGATAGAGAATTGTCTCTCTGTTATATACATTGTGACCACGAATGTTATAACTACAAAGCCTTGCCTTCTATTTTTTCAATAATACTTTTGCATGTCACAAAGAACCTTTCACTCTGAGCCATGTCAAAGAACTAGAAACGTTTTGGAAGAGCAGAAATCCTATCAATTGCCAGAGAAATCCATCATCCTCAGTGATGAAACCCTGCCACTGCATGACAGTTTTGTACGAGTATTTGGAGAAGGACAAAAAAAAAGACTAACAGTTCAGTCAGAGCTACAGAGCTGAACTTTGCCTTTGAATTGTTAAGAAAAACAAAACAAAAAACCCTTTCTGCCTGGGTCTTTAACAATCATAAGCCTGTAAAGAACAGAGAGAATTTCAGATTATGCTGTTCTTACCACGTGCTCTCCTTTTTGATGTTTTCGGAGGCTTCCTCTCCTTCCCTTTCATGTCTCTACTTGATGTGTTTTTGTCTTTACCGAATTTTTGTTAAACATCACTTATTCTGAGTACGTTGTTCTTGCTTATATATTCTTAGCATTTGTTGCTAAAGCTACATGCTTCGTATCATTGCATTTGCTAAAAATATTCTTTTGTAAAATGTCTTAGATTCTGTAAGTTTCTTTGTCAGTAACATCCCTTCTCATCTGTCTGCTATACATGGAGGAGAGATAATGATCATAATTAGGAACTTTCCTCTCTCTACTTTATTACCCTGATTTCAAGCTTGCCAAACAACTACTGTTGCTAAGTGTATTTGTTCGGTACCTGTTATTCAACTGTGTGGGAACCTTGTGTGGCTCAAACTGAAACAATCAAGAAGATCCAAGCAGTCAATGCCTTTTTCATTTTTTTTAGGAACTAGGTTTTAATGAACCAGAGGGGTCAAAGAAAAGTAGCACCTTGAAAACCTTTGTTGTAAAGTTCCTCTACTTTGTTTAGGAGCAAAACCTGTGAGGTTCTTACTACTTTTACTCTCACTGAACATCTTGCATGATTGGTTCCACAATGGGTTTGAAGGAGATGATGCTTCTCTCTCTCTCCATGGTTTCACAGGCACTGTAAAATCCAACTGGGAGATGCCCTTCTTGAAATGAGTTAAAATATCGTTGCCCTGAACTTTGTCTATGGCTTGGCAGTGAAAATTTTTAAATCATTTGAACTGATTAAGTGAATATGCTTTTTGTATGAGGATAGCTATAAGGAAATCAGAAGGGCCAAACTCAAGCCTTTCATCATATAGCTGGACAGATCATATCCACAGATGCAGTTTCTTCTAAATTGTCTTTTTTTGTTATTATTTGCAAAAACAAGAAAGGTACAGTGATACTATACAGAAGTGTCTGAAGATGTAGAATGTGCTCCAAAGAACTTGCTTTCTCAGTGAAGGCGAGACAGTATAGAAGAGCATTATGAGTGAGTGAGTTTCTCATTTCTTCAGAGAAGTAGTTCAGGGCTGAAAGACTGCTTGTTTGTTCTCCCCTCTGTCTCATCCCTTTTCTCTCCGTTTCCTCTTCTGAGGGACTGCATGTGAAGGACAGAATGGCTTCAACCCCTTGGCTAGGCTGTACCCTCAGACAGACAACTTTGCCTCTGTGAGTGGCATCTGGTGAGAAGAAATGAATTTTAGTCCCAGTAAAGAAAATGGTGCCATTTGCACAAAAGCAGTAACCACATAGACTTGTGTTTTTTCCTGAGATACAACACTTAAACAAAATCTAAACAGAGAGACTGAGGTTGTG
This sequence comes from Rhea pennata, assembly GCF_028389875.1. NCBI lineage: Eukaryota > Metazoa > Chordata > Aves > Rheiformes > Rheidae > Rhea > Rhea pennata. The sequence goes on from NC_084669.1 coordinate 21,279,087, forward strand.
AGATACCTATCTTTTTTTTAAAAAAAAAAAAAAAAAAAAGTGGTAATTTTGTGATCTCAGCAGTGAGCAGGGAAGCACCTTATTGATGTATCTAATATATAAAATAAACTGAAAGTAAAGTAAAGCTGTATAAAATAACTGAAAGAAAAGTTGTGAAGATAAAGGTTCTTCTAGTTGTTTTTAATCACATTTGAATTCAATTTTTTTTTTGCAACTAATGCTTGAGATATTTACCTCTAAGATTTTTTCCTTTCTTTTTCAGTTACTGTGTGATGTTACTGACTTATTATTTTTATCATGTATATTCTGCTGCACTCAGCCTCTGTGAGTAGGGACATGCAAACTCCAATTCTATGAATGCTAAGTTAATTTCATTATTTTGAAACTTGAGTTTCAAAATAATATTTTTGCGTATCTAAAGGATTAACAAAATTGAACTGTCTAAATCAAATGGGGAGCTTGAACAGCATTTGTGTTGATTCAAGTTCTCAGAAAGAAGGAAAAAACATTAGAAATGGCTGCTCAACTAGAAGACCGCAAGAGAAAGATGGGAGTTTAAAATGATCTCCTTTCTTCTTTTAAAACAACTGTGGCACTGTCAACTTTTGCTTACTAGATCCAGTAGTGCTTCCATGGCAATGTGGAGACCTGAACTGGCTTATTTCTAGACAAACCTTTTACAAAGTCCTGATAAGGCTCATCTCACTGTGGAGATGCCTGATTCTTTCACTTTATTTTAGTAGAAATGAATGTGGAGCTCCTCAGTGACAGAAACCTGCAGTTCAAGAAGGAAGAAGGCACTGAGGTAGCAAGAGTGTGTTGGGGAAGACAGGAAGAAATGTCTTAATGTTCCTCCAGGGCCTGATTTCTGCACCTTCTGCTAGGCAGCTGGGTTGCTGTCAGCATGAGTTTTTGTGCTTCCCTTGTTTGGAGATCTTTTTTTCTTCCTTTTTAATTTAATGTCAAGTTCCTGACTTAACCTAGCATAACAGCAGCTATCTCAAAACCAACTAATTTAAGCTCCCTTATGTTGACCTTGATGGTTCGTTGGTCTCCATATTGAGACTTTTTGTGGTTACTACACAGTTGTTTCTTTTTCTTGATATTAAGCTAATAGTTTCCTCTGAATAGTTTTTGCCATTCCATCTGGTTTCTGCCAATCGCTAATTTTGTTGTTTCTTGTCATCAGTTTCTCTCTTGCTGTCTAATGGAAAATGAGTGTTTTGTGACTCATTGGGGTGCTTGTTTTATCTAGATTGCCATTCAGTGATTAGCATTAGGATGTTGAAATATAACAACACTATTCCCTAAGGAAGTATTTGCCTGTCTCAAAGGGGTCAGATTAGTTTGAAGAACCAGATGTAATACCTTAGGCTATTTGAGGCACCAGCTCTACTTTCAAAGTCAGGCTGGGCCATTGAGCTTAGAGGAATAATCCCTATGTTTTCTTTGTCTGTCTTACTTAGGAACTATGCTTCTAGTCAAACTTTCCTTAATACTGCCCTCTCCTATATTTGTGGCCGGGCACCCATTCTGTCTACATGTGAGCACTGACTGTGCCTTGTTCTCCAGAAAAGTGTCCTTCATTTCAAGTCAAATTTAGATTTTCTGATTTCTGTTGACTTTTTGTTTCACAGGTTATGACTGAGGGTCAGAGCAGGAGTTGACCCAGTGATAGCCTGTCTGATGCAGGCATTGCAGCTAGACAGAACCTCTCCACTGAAGAGTTGATGAGCCTAGCTGGGACCATCAGCCCCAAAATGGATTTGTGTATGGAAAAGCTTGGGAGCTGCTTGCCTTAAAGTTGCAGCAGTTTCTGACTGTCCCTGTCAGTTTTGTCAGGCGTGAAGTAATGAACTTTGGTGACATGTTATGTTATGAGACTGCAACACTGCCACATCAGCATTTTGGCTGGGTTGTTTGCCCCCATTTGACCTGCTGTTTCAGGCTGTGTTTTTCAGCTGGAAGCATTTCCTGTTGGAAAGACATTTTCTCATTTTTTTTTCTTACGGTTATAAGAGTGAGAGAACTAAAAGCCCAACCTGTACTTTGAAGATTCATGATTTACTACAACACCTATACTCAAATGGAAGATGCACAACAGACAGGCAAAAGAAAAAGAAAAAATCTGTCCATCCATAGAGCTTATTTTGCTTGGAGGAGAAAAACTGGTCGTACAGGGCAGGAAGTTTTGTGTAGGTACAAGTTTCATCTGTGCCATGCTTTTTTTCATTACATGCTTGTGACATTTAAACAAATTCCAGCTCTACCTTAGCTCTTAATTATACATTGACTGTTTTCTAATGTATGACGCTGTGTTAAATGTGAAGGGAAGATGAAGAGTGATTCTAGCACCATACCAGTTTCTAAGTGAAGTAGGTTTAACTTGCACAGTGTAATTTGACCATAGCAGGACATCAGTCCTCCTCATAAACTGTGGGCACTGCTATTGCACATACGACTGACATTGAGAATCCTAGCTCGTTACAAGCTGAAAATGCAAGACACACATTTTTGATAAGCTGCTGCTTGTTTTCCACTTTCACGGTTTCTCTCTGTTATACTGGGTGAAAGCTCTAGTACAGGTAAGATTAGGACCATTTCTAAGCTATCTACTGTACAGTGTCAGTCTAAGTCACTGTAGCTGTCCTAGGTGGAGAGAAACAGAAGTAAGGGAATACAGATGATGATTTAAAAAATAATACAAAAGTAGCGCTTTAAAAAACAGACAAAACAAAGCCCAAATTCGTTTAATGCCTTCTAAAATGCCATAGAAAAAACAAGCTAGGTACACACTGTGATGCTGTGACCCAAAGGCAGACTTTTCTTTTTTAAAAGGCATTTTAATGTGTTAATCAAGAAATTCTCATGCATATTTTACAAACTCACCATAATATTGTTATGTCAAATGACAGCTGGAAGAGATTTAGTGGTGGCAGCTGAGGTTCTTTTGTCAAAGGATTCCTGAGATGCAACATCTGTAGGAAGGATGTTAATATTTTCACATATACAGTCCATTATCGTGAAAATGGGCAAGGTACAACAGGGACTGGGACATTCTGTGGGTGGGTAAGATTGGAACAGGAAGTCCCCATTCTCCTTTGCCATTAGGTATTCTGCCCTAGGCCTTGAAGAACGTTGAGCAGGGCCTTTGCACTTTTTCTTGATGCTTCAGACCTTTAATGGTTTCTGCAACTTGCCTCTTATCAGAAGATGTACATTTCTCATTCCAAAGTAAGTAAGAAATATGAGAATCTTCTTGCCATAGTTCTAAAAACTTAGGAAAGAGAAGGGTTGTTTATTCTTTTTGTCCTCTTCCTCATCAGTAGTATTGTTGCTTATCACTTGCTCTGTCCTCCTTTCACCTTTTGCTCTTCTGGTTTTTATTTAAAAGTGTTTTCACTTCTACCTTACCATGTAGCAGCCGCTTTTGATTTACCAAAGCACAAGTGGAAGCCTTCTCACATGTCTGACTCTGAGGAAGGTGTTAACATACTTTTCACTGAGAGGAAAAGAAAGGTGAACACAGATATATATGAAATGAAAATAGAGCATGTGGAATATTGAGAAGTGTGAATTTAGGAGGATACATGAGCAGCATGTTTGTAATGCTTGCCTTTCTGCAAATCCTCTTCCATAACAGAGGCTTCCTCACCGTTTATAGATGTGAACCAGTTCTACTTGTCATCACTTTTCCAAGGTGAACTCAGAGTGTTCTATCCCGTTCTTTTCAAAAGGCAAAACTGAGCTTTGGAAAGGTTTAGTATCCAAGGCCACACAAGTCTGAGCACAGACGTGCATCCTCACGGACCCCAAGCCTCTGGCTCAGTGGTAATCTTAATTTTTTCTCTTGTTCTTTGATGCTGTCTGTGATACAAATGAGGTCAAACACCTTGTTGTTATGATTTAGCAGACATTTGCATGTCTTTTTTTTTTTTTTTTTTTTTTTTTTTTGAGAGAGAGTGTGTCTTATAGTTTACTATATCCTTTGGGATTCAGCTGTGTTTTAGTGCAGATTCTTTCCATTAAATGAAACCAAAATGTAGTTTCATGCTTATAGTTTTGAATATTTTAATGATAAAAGAAATCTGGCTGCTTTTATTCATACTTAATACACCAGTGTCCATTGCTCTTAGCTTTTGTTGTCATGTAGCTTGAGTTGTTTTAAACTTTCATGTACTGAGCCGTAAACTCTGAATCAATTCCAGCCTTTTGCCACTTGTTATAATACTTAGGTCCACAGAGCCCTGCTTTTAAGTTCTGTTCTTCCTTGAGAGCATCAGTTGAATTTGGCACAGTTTTCTCATTTCTAAATTATGTCCAGATAGGATGTTCCAGTGGTGGTAGGCCCTTGGGCATTTGTAACTGTTGTTAGTGAGTTTAACCTTCAGGGAATAAAACTGCTTCTTTAAGTATTTGTCAGAAGGGCATATTTAACTAGGAGCAGAATCTCATGCTTTACCTTTGAGGAGTGTTAGGAAGCAGGAAAATAAAATCCTCAGATTGCTTGATATGGAAGACACCCTCCTTTTTACCGTATTCCAACATCCATTGCATACATTGAATTAAACTGTACTTCCAAACTCTTTTCCAGTGGTGACAAGGAATGATATACAGAAAGAAAATATAGATAATAAGAGAAAGATAAGAGAAAAAGGCTGTTGCATGTGGTCAAAGCTGTAGCTAAGAAGAAATAAGGATAGTAAAGGGCAGAATGAGGTAGAGAAAATGTAGGCATGACATGAGTTAAGGTAGTGTTAGGGGACAGTGGAGGTGGCTGAAAATGCGACTGATACGGTTACTGGTTCATTTGGTTTCCTGCTTGCAGTATCTCCTTACTGCTGAATGGTGTGAAGCAGTGCTCACTTATAGACGATGTTTATGTGTGTGCTTTGCTGTTTTTCACCCTGCCACCTTCAGAAGCAACTCCTATCTTTTAATCCCCTTAAGCCTCTAGTCTCTCACCAAAACATGTCCCTCCTGAAATGTAATCTTCTTACTTCAATTCCAGTGCTATACTACAGTTATGCATGTCTGCTTTAGAGCGTGGGCAGCAACGTTTCTACACATGCCAGAAGTTGGAAAAATTAAAATATCAAAAGACCTAGGTGAGGAGTTCTCACAGAACTAGTCTCTGAAGTAATGTGCTTTAGTCTTGAATCCCAAGAGTAGTTAACTTTTTTGGAAAAGCCTGTAGGTGCCTTATGCTGTGATGCCACCACAGTTTTCACCTGTGACCAAAACATTAGGCATGGCTGAACGTTAATTTATTAGTTATATTATCCTCAGTTTGCTTGCCTCCATACATAGGAATGAGATTGTGGACACCGTTGTACTGCCAGAGAAGTGCAAGGAGAACTTGGGATCATGTTTACAAGCAGTGAGGACAAATATTAAAGTTGAGAGAAGGGGGAAGTCTTCTCTGATGGAGAAGAGTGTATTTTTTTTTTTTTTTTTTGGCCTGTGAGGAAGCACTTAAGGTGTAGCATTTACCAGCTGACAGGCTACAGTAGGCAGCTATTCAGTCATATACCAAATTCTGCATGATATATGCATGATATTGCATATGAAACTCAATGTTCAGACAAGCTCTAGGTTGGAGATTAACATTCTGCTACTGAGAAAATTAAAATGGGAGATCTTGATCATGTTTTCTTTGCATTGGCATAGTCTCACTCTATATGAAACTCACCTCTGTGCAGAAGTCCTGTGCAAAAATCACATGCACTGTTCAGCCATATGCCTGTTATGGTGCACAGCTGCTGTCTGTAGCACTGAGCATCACTGTTTAAGAGTAAGACAAGTAAGGGTGATCTTCACCCGGGGCAGCATTATTTCCCAGTGCCTAAGGTTTCTCATCTGCCTCACGTTTGCCTGTGTCAGGACAGTGAAGCAGAGCTCTGGCAGTATTATTTTGCTCAAAAGTCTTTACTTTTTGATACAAACGGGCTGTAACATTGCAAACTGGTCTATCATTTCCCTCTTACAGTTTGTCTTAGATACATGTAGTCAGCTCTTGGTTTTAGCTGCTTGCTGCTGCTGTTCAGTATTGGATAACTGCTATATTTCACTTTGAAGGGGCAATAGTGTGTAGGAGGAAAGATGTTACAAAAATACAAGAAGCCTGCTCTTTTCATGTTGCGGGCCAAGGTTTCAACTCTGTGATACAGCCTTGTTTTCAGGTTTGGGCACAAGTTGCCTGAACACATGTCTGCATTGAGAGTTTCTTCCAATTTAACATCCCCTTCTTGATGACATCCATTCTACCCTCTAAGTTACTAGCAGCAGATGTTATCAAGGAATCTCACAGGAAAAATGTTCAGTTTTTCTACTGCCTTAGAGCATCTGCCCCTTGTCCCTTTGAACTCTTGCTTTTGTAATTTACCACTATTCTTTACTACTTTGTTTTTGGCTGAAGGATAAAACTGCCTGTGACACTGGTCTAAGAGCTGTTGTTAGAGTGACTGGAAGAATTTTGTCCAGCTGCTTCAGCAAAAAGGAGATGGTTTTTATCCCTTCCGTGTGCTGGACAAGAGCTTGCAAGGGAGGCTTATTTAGATGTCCCAGGAAGCACTTCCAGGGAGCTGCAGACCTATATTTAAATGTCCCCATCTCCCCATTTTGAGAGGTATTAAAAATTCTTCTCTGGAGATTCATGGATAGCTGTTGTGACTACAGGGTAACCTCTGCCTCTTGACCCGCCTGTGTTCAGCTTTGAAGTGGCTCTTTCCAAGTGCCGGTCCTTGCTGCCATCCTCTCTGAGTGGCTCCCACTGCTCATCATGCTTGTTTCCTTGGAGGAATCACTGCTCACCAGCCTCAGGTCTTCCCTGACCTAAAGAATGATTGAATTCTGCCCATGAATTACCTCCTGGATGCCTGTGCAGAAAGGGTGACATTTGTAACTTCCTCTAAACAAAGCACTCGCGTAACCGATTGTGACAGAGAAGCAGAGGGATAAAATACAAAAGACCTTGTCTAAACTGTATCTAAACTTTAGCCTTTCCTTGCAGATCCTGCTTGTCCTTTCTTAACACTGAAAATGCGAACTGGAAATGGGGGAGTGTGAATTTGGATGAGGATGCTCAGATTTGAGCGTTCATGCTTTTAATAGACTTTATTTGAGAACGTGGTCGAGTTGTTCTTGTCAGTCGCACCCATATGCCGTGGTACGGTTTCCTCAGCCCGGCTGCCTGCACTGCCAGATGCAGCTCAACAGCATCTAATCCTTCCCCCAGCACCCTCACCTTTCCTCAGGGTGGTTATCTCGTCAAAACATCTCTCTTAGCTCTTAGAGATTGCCTGCACTGTATCTGTTCTTTTTTTGCTAGTTGCCTTACAAAAGGCTCATTAAAAGTAAAATCTCAGGAAGAATTTTGATGTTTTTGTAATGTCCAGATAGGCAATATTGCTTGTTCGGGTTTCAACTTTAAAGAAAAGCAGATTTCCAAAGCAGCTGTTATTTATTCTTTAACCTCCTGGAAAATACTTCAGTCATCATTTCAAACTGGAAGGATAGTATTCTCCTTTAGAGATAATGTTTTCTTTTGTATTTTCAAAACTCAGAGAAATCAGAAATACATATTTCCACCCCACAAAAAGTCATTAAGTTCCAGTTGTGGGTCAGAACCTTGTAATGGGATCAGTAAATCTTGTATCAATGCAACGCCTCTATGGAAGTGTAGAGTCTAAAAGAAGACTTGGTTTCCCTCAAGGTCTAGCTTTGTACTTTCAGAAGATATGCAGAAATGTCTTTAATCCTTTAGTGATTCTTTGTGACTTTTTAAGAGTTATCTTTAGAAAACAAAAAATATATTTTAATTAAATCTATTATCTTCTAAAACAGCTGCAGATTTTATAGATGTTCAAGCTTTTATTTCTGGACTTAATGAATATGTAGAGAAGACTGAAACTGAATTTTTAAAATCTTACTTTGGTGGGAGTCAATATAAAGCCAGCTTGACAAAAGCAAATCATATAAAATAATGTACTTTTTCTGAGAACTTTGATGCAATTTCCTGTGTCAAAAAAAACTGCCCTAGCTCAAAGCTCTAGGGAATGAAGGGCAGGAGATTTACAGTGAATATGAGGCTTATTTATAACCCTTTCCCCTTGGGAAATAAACTTTAGAAAATGTTGTGTCAGCACGTGTGCAGGAATGCAGCACAGTCCCCAGCAGGTCAGCCAGCGTTCTGGCAGCTGCAGTTCATTTTCTATTTCATACAAATAACTGAGAGAGGCAGAGGAACCCAGCTAAGTGAATTGTTTAATACTACTGGCATAATAAGAGTATTTTTGAGCTAATGCGCATGTGTCTCCCTAAAACCTCTGAAACAAAGTAGGATTTTACTGGAACTGGAGCATGAGAGTTTAGGAAAGAGAATGACTAAATGTCTGCAGTTAAGTGGAAAAGCTTCTATTTCAATAAGCTAATGGCCCAGAGATTTTATTTTAGCAGAAAATGCAGGCGTTCTGGGACGGTGGTGATAAATTTAGAGTTCTTACGCAGCTGCTGGCATTCAGCTCATTCAGACACACCAAAAGCTCAAGCCTCCTTGTTAGACAGTGGCTGCTCTGAAGTCTCCCAACTGGAGGAAAAGCTGTTCTGGAGGACTGCCTCTCTTCAGCCAGCAGGTTTTCAGCTGATTGCTTGAGACAGTTTTTTTCCTGTAATTTGACATGATTTTAAGATTACAAAGGTGGGAAATCAGGCTGCCTGTATGGAGCATCCCTTTTGTATGGCCCTACCCTGCACAGGAGCAGTGGTTAGAAATACACTGGGCACGGTGTATCCCTTGGGCCTGTGCTGCCTGCTTGGAAAATGTCAATCCTTCACTCACTGCTCATTGGTATTTTGGTTGACCACTCTCCTGTGCTGGGGCACTGGGCTCGCCCCTGCTTTGCTTACAGTGAGTGCCATTGGCTTCAGTGTTAGCATTGCACAGCTGTTCATTCTTGCACGGGAGTTTCTTTTAATAACGCTCCTGCCTCTCCCTTTTGAATTTGAAACAAATGTAGATTTCCGTGTACAAAGAGAAACACGTGTTTTTCTAGCTAACTCTTATTGCAGTTTCTTCTTTCTCTGTTTCTCATGCTGTAAGGCAAATGGTGTTTTTAAGTATTCCAGACTCTGATCCACTGAAGTGTACCTAACCCCAGATGAAATATTATGATGTTATTGAAATATATTTTTGTAGGTCAGGATGTTGTTAGTGGCTCTGATGCTTTCTGATATCAGAGGGGTTTCCTGCTGCTTTCAGTGGGACCGCTAGGTCTATATGAAGTGCTTTCTCCAGGAAATAGCCCTCTGTAAGAAACATTAGGAGTGTGCTTCTCAGCCTGCAATAACTGGCTTGAATTACCTGCTTCCTGGTGGTGTTCTAAAGAACAAGCTGTAACTTCATTTTGCCTTATTTTTTCTTTTAATAATCTGTTTCCTTTGTATCTTCATATAAAGGCTTGTCCAATTGTCCATTATCCCAACTGTTTGTCCCTGAACCCTTTGCATTTCTACAGCTTTTCGTTTTAACAAGGCAGAACTGCTGACCTGTTTAAGATTGATGATGGAGTTCCCCTTGACTTCTGTAAAGCCAAGACATCATCTCTAGTGACCATACCTGTAAGATGCTGGTGACCTTTTGATTTTTAAACTGTTTCTGTATTTATATTCACCAGTTCCTTACCTATGACCCGTGTATTTTGTTCGCTTTGTTGACTGCTGCTATGTTCTGAAGAGAAAACAGATAAGGTCTCATTTGCAAGAAGTACTACTACAGAACTAAAAAAGATGCCCCTGGTGCAATGGCGCTCACTGTTTTGCTTGCTGTGCCTTTTGTATAAGACTTTCTCTCTCTCTCTCTCTTTTTTTTTTTTTTTGTTGTTTTTTGTTTTTGTTTTTTTGTTTTGTTTTGTTTTTGTTTTTTTCCATCATCTTCCCAAGCAAATGTAAGGCTCCCGTAGAAGGGACAGAATCAGGACTTTTTTCATCCTATTGTTTCTTGAGACTAGAAAGAGTATCAAAAATTTAGAGAATCTAAGTCTTCTGAGAGCTTATCTTCTACCAAAAGTTTTCAAATGATTTTTCTTCATGGATATAAGCTATTGTGACAGTGAAGAGGGCAGGAACATGATGTAGGCATGTACTAGTGATTCACATCAGTAAACTGGATAGCATCAGCTGTTAAATAGATACGAGTCTAGGTGGTGGTAACTGATCAGCAAATAGATACTGAATTCTTGTCCCACTGCTCTGTCAGGGCCCCAGTTAATGAATGATATATAAGAAAGGAAAAAAGGAGCCCTGATTAAAACTGCTTCTGTCCTTTTCTTTCCCTGTCTTTTCTTTTTCTTTTTTCTTTTTTTTTTTTCTTGCCCTTGATCTCTGTGGTTTACTGAACGTGTGGTAGCATGCAGGCTGTTCCCCTGGCAAGCGACTGAGAAAGGCCAGCTCTTCTCAAAATTTTCTGGGCTGCAGACTTCCTAGGTCTGTTGGCAGCTTGGAAATTCCAAATTTCTCATTGCCTAGAGGTTTTGGGGGTCTCTGAATGTTTAAAATAGTCAATTGCTTTGGCATGCTCACATATTTAGTGTGCCATGAGAATTTCAGCAGTTGCGTTAAATGCAAGTACTTTCCAAATGACAGAATGTTATTCTTTTTAATCTTTTTATAATTATTGACATCCTCTGTGCTTGTATGCTTCTTACTGCTATTAAATACACAAAATTGTTTGTAGTGGCATTTCCACTCTCACACAGGTAAGCTTAATGCATACTGCTTCCATTATAAAGAAAGATGCATATTTTTGGATCATACCTTTTGTAGTTCATATAATTTGTTCCCTGAGGGGGAGAATTCATTTTTCTGTCTTGCATTGCATAAAGACATGCATCCATTCTAGGTAGGTTGTCTGGCAACAGCAAGATAAGAATATCCATAGAACACCTTGGATGCCAGACTCTACCATTTACATCCTGTATTGTGAATTGGGCATATGACATGTGAATTTAGTAGTATGCAAGCTAGTGTAGGGTTAGTGAAATGTACCACACTGATGGTCTTGCATGAAAGTTAAAATTTGCTTTTCTAGTATAGGCAGCCTCAACTCAGCAAGAGGAAGGCTTTTGTTATCTTCTAGGTCAAACAATTAAAGAGGGGAGATGGAGATCAAGTCTTAATTTTGAAATGGGAGCTGGAGGCGTGTGTTGTCCATAATCAGATGCACTTTGTGAATAGCCTCTGACAATAAAGCCAAACAATGCAAAGGATTGTAAAATGGTGTGGAAGAGAGTATGGAGAATAAAGCCATGGAGAAAAGTGGCTTTTTGAAGAGAATGCTGTCCTAACCTTGTCCAGTGCCCTTCTGGTTGGACAGTAGAGAATGCATCCAAGCACTGCACCCATGTGCTCTGAAGACCACTGGCAAGATCAAAGACAGTGAATATGGACTTACACACAGCTGGAACGTATCTGGAGCCTATGTGTCCACCAGATTTGCATAGCTACAGGCAAATCTGTGCCAGGTCTAAGAGCATTTCATCAGGTAGACAGGAGATGAGGTGCATTGTGCTTGTGACCGCTCTGGTACAGATATAGATGAAAGATTCTTTATTTACTTCAACATTCTGCTCTATTTGACTTTTCATTTGAATTGCTTCTCGTTTGTATTTCTTTGATCTTTTAGCCTCACTTGGGCTAAATCTTGTTGTGTCCCCATCCCCTCTCTCCCCCTGAGGTACCTTTGAATTCTGCTATTAAAGCCATTTGGTCTTTTTTCTTTTCTTTCCTTTGGTCTTTCATTTCTGTTAAAGCCATATGATCCTGTGGTTTTATTCCTGTTGCTGATGTTCTCAGGCACAGTCATAAGTTCAACACTTGGAATAAAGCTTGTTGATTCTCCTGTTTGTTTTTTTTTCTTCCAGTTTGTTTTTTCCCTTTAAGTTGTTTCTTCCTCATTTGTCTCCTGCTGCATTAGGTAGCTGCTTGATCTAAACATGAATGAGTAAGCTAGTGAGCTTCTAGAAATCCTGCCCGAGTAGGATTGGCATAGGCTTGCCACAGTGAATTTGCTATAGATTTACCACTGTGATGGAAGAGATGAAATTTTATTTTGGGCTTCTGCACTCATTAGTGAATCAATGATTCCAGAAAGTCCCGTGTGATCATCCAAGAATTCGCACTTTAAACTATTGCTTCATTTTTGTGGTGGGAATTGTTGAATAGACGATACTGGACAGATTGGATTCCTTTTTCAACGTTTATTCCAGATCTACAAGAAGCCTCCTGCCCCGCCCCCCCCCCCAAAAAAAAAAAAAAAAAAAAAAAAAGGTTTTGCAGCCCTCCCTGCACAGCTGCCCTTGTCCAGAGGTAAATGCTCCACAGGAGCAAAGAGGCAAGTACAGATGCCATTATTCTTCCTTGGTCATTGATGAACCTTGATCATATTCATGGACAGAAATGGGAAAGGAGCAAGGTCAAAGTTTGCCAAGTGCTGACTTTCTAAACTATTAGCAGGTCTATTACTCTGATGATAATGTGGTGACTGTCAAAAAAAAGAAAAAGAAAGAAAAGAAAAAGAAAAAGGGCCATATTAAACTGAAATGATTCAAAATACCATTTTCTGCTGAAATAACGGAATGCTGGGTTCTGTGAGTCACAGTATCTAGTGCTGACAAAACCTTTGTAATTTAACAATCTATTAGTTTTGACAGAGGAAGAAAGCGATGCACAAAACATCTCCCATTTCTTTCCTCTGGTACAAGCCACATCAGACAATTGACTGCATATGCAAGTACTGTAAACAGCAGTAACAAAAAAATCCTCCCAAAATTAAAAGCATACATTCTTTTTATTTTCCACTGTTCAGATATAGAGTTACAGTGCAAGATTTGCATGAATTCTGAGAGATGGTTGCTAGGAAATCTGATCCCAGTTTTGAAATCTGAAACAATACCTGTTTCTTTATGGCTGCATGTTCGTAGAACAGCTGTGCCTTCATGACCTGGTCGTGGAATTTCATGGAAGAACCAAATTTCATTTCTGCCTCTGACTTGCTGCTTAACCATGGAAGGATCGTTCAACTATTCAATATTTCAGCACCTGATAGTTTCAAGCAAGGCTGGTCTGTGTCTTATTTTATAAGTCTTGTAAGAATGAGAATTGCTATGTGAATGGGAGCTATTATTACTTACTCATTCTCCTTTGTGAAGTTTTTTATTAAGGAAAACAGCCATTCATACAGAAGACTTGAAATTTTGTCTGTGCCACTCGCTGTTGGTAGTGGTAAGAGTTTTGCTGGGTACCAGGCTTGTGCTTAAACTACCATTATAAAAAGCAACCATAATGCACAAAATGAGATTCATACGGCTTTCAGATCCCAGGTAGAAAATCACAAGTAGGCAGTGCTCTAGGCAAGTATGTCCTGGCTTTTTGTTACTGCATCTCTGTTGGACTAGTACTTGTGGGGATCTGCAGCTAGGGCATTGCAGCAGAACGACATCAAAACAAAGTGCTTTCCTCTGGGGGTTGTCTTGAATTGTTCTCCTAATTCTCCACTCTTAATTACTGAGATTTTAGTTGGAGAACTCCTTTCCTGAGATGAGAATCTTAACCCATGTTATCAAGTTACATAACATCATGTAAGTTTTATTGCAAAATGGGGAGTATGATGCCCCATCAAATCACTGTGTGTGAGAGAGAGAATTAAGACTTCAGGAAACAGACATACGCTGAGTTCCTGCATACCTGTTGGCAGCAGATTATATAGGCAGGACCCTCCTCTGGTGCCCTGTGCCCAGGTGAAGTCCTTTGCCCTCCTCTCTCAGTGGGAAGAGAGAATGAAAATCACCTGTCTAAACTCTTGGGATAGATCTGGTTTTCAGTTTCTTCCCTGTAAAGAAGGGTTTAGTTCTTGCTGCCTTTAGGACTGAATACAGCTGTGAGGTCAAGGATGTAGCCAGCAGAAGGCTACACAAGCTGTAAGACCACTTCCCTATTATGTTCTGTTTGCTTACCACATTAACTGGGGGCAAGGGGGGAATGGAAACATGAAATTTAAGTCTGTTTACCAAGATATTTTTCTCCTTCCATCTTGGTAAGGACACTTAACTCATTTTTTAGGGTGCTCACTTAATTGAGGCTGTTTTAAATCTCTAGCTGAGTTTGAAGAAGAGGTGGTGTGAAACACTGATGTTGTAAGTTCACAAGGGCAGTTATGGCTGCCTGAGCTGCTGTCAGTGGGTGGAGACCCTCCTTCTGCCTCAGTTAATAGAAACTGGTGATTTTGTGTTTGCAAGCCTGAGTTCTAGTTTTGGCCATGTTATTTACATAGCTGTTGTATTTTGTGGAAGATGGATGTATTATTGTAGGGAAGCAAGGGTAAAATAATTTGCTGTGCTAAATATGGAAGACTGAGGTAAACAGGAGAATGGGAGGTGCCAGCTTTTAAATTTCTGGAGTGAGAGGAGAGAGCAGTTATGTGAGAGTATCTGAGGTGTGGTGGCAGAAGGGAAATGGGCCAGCAAGATGGAGAAAGGCAAGATGAAGAGCAGTGCAGGGAAGGCAATTCTGGCACGGAGAAGCAGGTGTGAGCTGAAGCAACTGCTGAAAGAGGGAAGCAGCTCTGCCTCTCTCAAGAGAAAGCAAACTCAAAGAGGCTATAGGGAAGAAGGAAAAAAAAAGAATTGAAGGGATGAGGCTGGCAAGGGGGATTCAGGCAATGGCAAGTGAGTCTGGAGTCTAGAGCAACACATGCCACTGTAGGAAGTGATAGCAGTTTTCCTATCTTTCAGTCATTTCCCTGCCTCTGCCTTATTCTTGTTTCCCCAAAGCCAGGATCTGGTGTCAAGCTCAGAGCAGCAGCAGCTGGCAGTGGCTCAGGAGAAGTAAAGTTCTGCAGCACTTGTTATTTTTGACTTTCTGATTTTCTTTTCTTTTCATTTTTTAAGTGCCTACCCAGTGGCCCTAGTTGAGTAGGATGCGTTTGAAAGGCAGGATGCCCATTATCCCATACGGAAGGACTGATCTGCTAAAGAAGAACTACATTCGCTTTGTCTAATAATCATATAGTCTGTGTTGGCTGATGCTGTATTTATCTTGACTTTTTGTTAAGTGCAAAGACTAATGCTCTTGCAAGAGAGGGGGATAGCATGTTTAGGGCTTTAATTACCAGACTAGAATGGATCTTGCTGTGCAACGAGAAATACTGGGGAAAAAAAAAATCTCTGAATACCTTTATTTATTGGGCAATGATGGTACCATAATAGAGGCTTAGCCTCCCATGTTAATGCTGATTTGTGAATTATCTAAAAGATTCCAGGATGAGTCTTCTAGTGATGGATATGGTGTGAACAGTGAGTTTCTGTTTGTTTGCCTTTTAATTAATTCATATCATTTAACATCTATTTAACATTTCTGTTCCTCCTATGGCAAGTCATTGCTGTTAAAATCCACCTGTTCCAGCAACTCCTTTCATGGCTTTATAGCTTTTTCAGTCTTAATGACTGGAAAAAATACAGAATATTTATATAGCACAGCATTTTTATATATCATAGTGTAGAAATCACCAGCAGATACAGCATCTGTTTAATGATTTCCACTGTGCTTTTTCCTTAACAATAAATCTTTATCATTTTATTTATAAAAGCGAATTAAAAGCACAGCTAGAACACAAGAAATGTATTACTTAGAGGAGTTTCTGTTGCTATTTAATGATGAAATAAAAGAAATTGTTATGGTGCTTTGCAGAAGCTGGGCTGGAGAGCAGTGTAGGTTATTTTGGAGGGGTGCCACTCAAGCATCATAGTGAATTGCAGATTGCTGTTTTACAGTGAAACTTGATTGTTTACCTATTATCAGCCCACCTCATTTTAAAGTCTATGCATGTGTAAACCAGGAGATTTGGAACTGTTGGAGTTGTTTCCAAAAAATCTCTCATTCAGTAAACTTAGCACAAGAAGACAGGCCAAAACAGGTTCAGCTGGTGGCCCGAATGCTGGAGCAATGTTACCTGGGCGCTGGCACTGCTTGCTAGTTGATAGACCAGCAGAACTGAAAAATCTGTGTGTGCACGTGTATGTGTTTGCAAATCCATATTGGATCTGGTGGTGTTTCTTGAGTCAATTGCAACTCCTTTATTCCTTAAATGAAAATTTTTAGGAACACTTTTTTTTTGGTTTAAAAATGACCACTCTTTCAAAAACAGAATCAACTGTACAGTGTCATTTACTGACTAGAACCTCTGATAGGTATGTTTCTAATGATAGATCAGTAAAGATGATATTAAATCTGTCTCTCAGATGCTCACAGCATCCATCAGATAAAATCAAGATCCTGGGAGCAGAGCAGCAAGACTAGTTGCTGCAGTGAGGATAAGAGTATGTTTGCTCTGCATCATTTACTGTGTTGTGCAAATATAGCTCTGGTGCTCCAGCCTGTTCGTGCTTACTGAATTTCAGCTCATCCTTTTCAACACAGGTGTCTGAATATGTTCAGTCACGCTTCCTCCCAGGCATTATCTTCAGCTAGAGAGCAGTATTTAGGGATTGTTGGATTAATGTGAAGAATCTCTGCTCTGTTTAGTTTTGTCTTCAGATATTTCATCCTGGAAGTCTTTGAAATCTGAGGCTGAATTTGAAACTGTCACAGGTATGTAGCTGTATGTATTGCTTCAGGCAGACTTCCTGGTTACTGGTCTCACTCTTTGCTATCATTTTCCCGTGTCCCACATAGGCTGGCTTTGTTTACCTCCTACGCAGCCCTGGAAGGCCGAGCAAGTACAGCTCCCCACTCCCTCCCGCTCACACGTATGCAGTGACAGATCTTTGTGCTTGCCAGCTTGTGTTGGTCTCCTTTCGTCATAGCTTAAGAATAAATCCCCGGCCCTCCTTCCCCCCCCCCCCCCCTTGCCTTCTATAGCTCAGTGAACTTTTTTTCTGTTGCTATAGTTACACTCTCTTTGGAATTTAGCTAGTTTCTTCCCTTACAGTTGGAGTTAATATGAGTTTTGGCACTAACCTAGTCCAATGTTAGTCGTCACATGGACGTCATGCCCGTATTCTTTGAGTTTTTTTAGCTGTTTGTTTTAATTCCAGGAATATTGATATACAAGTAATAAAAACTTGTTGTCATCTCTGTAATCAAAATGAGCCTTGTGCTATGCAAATCTGGCACTGAAGTCAGTGGTTAACTTTGGCCACAATTTTTCCAGACCTTAAATTGATCCTTGCTGATTTTTAATTTGGTCATCAGCCAAAACTTGTGTGGGCTCCCTGGTTACCTCTCCTCTGTTCTTCTGAAAGAATATTTTACTGCCTTCTTAGTACTCAAACTCCTAATTTAGAGGAATTCAGGACACTGTATTTCCCAAATTTTAAGGAAAGAAGTACTATTCATATCCATTAGCCAAGGCAATGTCCGTCACTATGTTGTGAGGCAACCAGTGCAGTCGCTCCGCTCCTTGCTAAGTGTAGCCCTGCTGCTCCTTCCCTGGCATGATTGGGTTGCCGTCATTTGTTTAGTGATGGTCAGGGAGGGAAGCAGAGAGAAGAACTCATCTTGTGTCTTTCTTCTTTGCTGATCTTCTGAGATGGCCTAGGTTTGAGCAGTTTGGAGAGAGAAGCACTGCTGTTAAGGAAGAGCCTGCCTGCTTTTAAAAGCACATACTGAAATCTTTGCCTTGACTTCCCTTTTCTCAGCACAGAGCCTTGAGCGGCTCTAGGAATGGGTTGCAGGAACAAATGTCTCAAAGGATCCCAGGGATCTCAAAGCGTGGGTACCACGTGAGCTGGCTCAATGTGGATTTTAGTCATTAAAGGTCACTTGAGTTGTAGTAAATCACAGCCAGCAGGCCTAAAACCTGTGTGCATAAATGTCTAAGCTGATCTAGAACTAACGACAGTTGACTTTTACGTGTCCCCAGTTGGTACGTATGCAGGACTTCTGTTCCCAGGCTCTGTCTGGTCTGCCAGTGCCAGTGAGAACTGGAAGAAGGTGCTGTCTGAGTTTGTTTGCTAGGTGATTTTTTTTGTGAGAAAGGAGTGAAGGTGAAACGGTTTTGTTCCTAAAATGCCAGATGAAAGAATGCACTTCAAGAAAGTCTTACCCAACATAGAGTTCATAGGCAAAAGCAGTAAATTTGCTTCATTTTTTTCTGTTCAAGGCAAACCACTTCACGCTTGAACCTCACAAACTTAGAGGAATGTAGATACTGATCTGTAACGAAATATCATGACTTGTGCTGTTTCTAATATTTGCTTAAAAGAAAGTGTTTCTTGTTGGGTTTTATTCAAAAAACCAAAGAACAAGCCTTTGTGATAAATTCCGATTTTCTTACCAATGGAAAAATCATGTTCAATTACACTTAGAGTAAATTGATAGTGTTTAGAAAGCAGAAGCCCTTAGCAGCTGAAACACCTTGGTGAAACCTACAGTATATTTTGATAGGAAGTGGTAAGATTGTCGTCCTTATCAGTCAGGGCTTGCACAGTGAAAAGCGATTAACAGCTACAGTCATCACTGATTTCAGTTTTAAAAAAATGCAGCTTCTGCAATTCTGTCTTATGTGGTGTTCCCAGATTAACTCAGAGTTCTGTGGCAAATGGAAAGTTCCTTAGTAATTCTGCTTTGTCTCATGAAATGACATGGGTGTGATTATTCAGCATCATTTCCTGATACTGCTGGAATACTTTTGTTTTAAGAAAGAGCTTACAGTTTAAGTGGTTCGATGTTTACTTTCTCATGTAGATGACGCAGGGCCAAGAAAGAGCCTTTTCAAAATAGCTGTTGTCTGAGGAAAGGGCTTTGCCGTATTGATGAAGAAGGTCATTGTTTCAATATTTTAGTTTGTATTTATCTTGCCTTGATTGTGGCAAAATTCAGATTGATGTCAATGAAGCAACATCCTTAAAAACCACAGTCATAACACGTTCTCCATGATATTTCATTTCTAATATCAGCTTTAAAATGATATCATAACTATGATATGTTGCTGCAGTGATTCTGTTCTTTCTTTTTCAGAGTGAGAAAGCTTTGGGGCATTCTGTCAGCCGTTCTAGTAACATCTCAAAGGTATGTTCTGCAACACAACTCAGTCTTTGATAAATTTGGGGGTACTGGGATTTCTTTTGTTTTAAAAGTGGGATGATAAACATGACAATGTGACTGGCAGAAAATGCTTCTTATGAGTATCTGTAGTTGATAGTCACTCTGTTGAAACATTAGAATTCTTTTATTTTGCAGACTCTCTTTATTGTTAAGGTCATGAAATGCATTTTTACCTGAGTGTGACTGTGCAAGTATCTAAAATATTTGATATGGCAAAGAGTGACCCTGTAAGGGATGCATGGTGGTCCACCCATTCTAGTCATACTTGAATATAACAGATCGACACCTTAAAAGCACAATTGCCTTGTTACACCGTCAGTGAAAAAATATCTTCTTCCCTGTCCAAGATAACTCATTGTACAATACATGCCCTACTCCCACCTCTGCTTACCAAATAAGAGGCTTTTTAATTAGCTGAAAGCATAACAGCTTTCTGCTTATGAAACTACAATTACTTAAAGCTTTCACACTAGCAATGCCACAGTAGTTGACTAGTATTTTCTGTGGGATGCGCGTCAACCCTTCTTTGCCATAGTTGACGTTCCTAGTGATGGTGACTTTTAATGAGAAACTGAATCATTATGGCTGTGATAGGCCTGCGTCACTTCCATTTTGGCTTCTTAGGCATGACTAGCTTCACATGTACTTATCTGCAGCAAAGGAAACAGTGACTGTACTAAATTTGTAGCTTACATGGGCACAGACAGCTTTCACTTTGGAGCAGAAAGACAGGATTACATAGCATCTTAAATAGTAAGGGCAACTGTGCAGTGTCTAAAGTATTGACCAAGCTGAAGATGATGTTACCATGGAGTGATACAGGATTGTTTTGTATTCAGCGTTAGGAAATGTATATTCACAAAAAGAATTTTGAAAAAATGTCGTGTGAGCATTACTTCTGATTTGTGCTTTCCCAAAACTGTGCCTCTTCCTTCTTACCTTTGCTCTTCTTTTCTCAGGTATTAATTTGATTTCCAGGTATTGTTCAGGAGAGATGGCTGTCCTTATCAGCAGGAGTCATTGCGCTTTTCCCAAGATGTATGAAATTCAGGACAACAAGCCTTTCAGTAGCAGCAGCAGTTTGGTACACATTAGGTTGTTGCTCCCAGTGGCGCCAACTCTCAGCAGAACACGCATACACAGAGCTAGCTGCACAGCTCATTCTTACTTCATCAGGAGCTGGAAGGGTGGTAGTGCAGCAGGAAGAACCTTGCACTTGGGCAGAGCAGTATCAGCAAGTGATACTTGCCGATATTTGCATTCTTCTTGAAACACTGCAAAGTTAAAGCGATTGCTGTGTGTTGTGAAAGCTAAAGTTCTCAAGGGGAGCAAAAGTCAGCTTTGCCAGTTCAACATAAAAGATTTTGATTCCAAACATGAGCTTCTTAGAGATGTTAGTACCCTTAACGTTCCTCTTTTGCTTCTGTTCCTGATCTGTTCAACCCCTCTGCTCTGGAGACAGTTTCTGACAAGAGCAAGAGGTGGAAGTTTCATCAGTGAAATTGGTCACCTTATTTGCCTCATTCCTCTGAATGCTGTTTTGTGCATCCAGACAATCTAGTGCTAAACTGCAACAATTTATTTTACAGTATGCAGTTGGAATGGCTGTCACAAAGTATTTGTAGGACAAATGAGAAAAGGTTCTAATAGTGAAATGCTGGGTGAAAGTTGAAGTATGTGGAAATTTTTTCATTAGTTTTGAGGTTTGAAAGGAAAGTTCTTTTTATTTAGAAGAGTACAGCAACCTGGCCAGTAATGCAGGTATTCCTCTGAGCATGTTGACATCACAGTATTTTAAGAGCAGCTATTTAACCAAAGTTGAATTTAATCAATTCTATGCTGCATTTCCAGATATATTAATGTGTTTGTGTACAGAAAAAATAATCATGCTTCCTGCAAATGACTGTTCCAGCTATTCTTCTTACACTCAAATGTAGCTTCCTGCTACAAACATTTGGCATCAAGACTTGATTTAAAGTCCTTTCTGGTGGTGATATGTCATTATGAACCTGCTGCGATTAATACTGAGTATCTTTCCACTGCTTTCAGTTGTACAGTGCAGTATGAGTGGGAAGGATTGAATCGGAACTCAGCCTCTAGCCAAGAGAGGATGCTGTGTTACTCAGTGTGACTAAGGAAAGGATTCAGTGCCCTAGGGCTAAAGGTGATCGAGGAGGAAGGCAGACAGATGGTGCTGCTAAAACTGAGATCAGCTGGTAGGGGTAGCAGGACCCAACTGAACATACACCCCAAGTGTTGGGGCCGGGTGGAGCCATCCCTCAGGAAGAAGGGGCAAAAAGGCAGTCCTCCAAGAGGCAGATGCTAAGAATGGCTGAGGAGGTGCTAGTATGTGTGGCCAGGCCAAGGAAAAAAAGAAGAATCTGAACATTTGGCTGGGGATGGAGGCCAGAAGCAGCAAAAAGGGAGTAGGGGATGAGATGTAGGAGGATCTTCATATGGTGCTATTAGGTTTTGTGCAGTCTGTTACACACTGGGGGATGTGGCATTCCTCCAGGCCCGTCTTTGCTTTTTGGTGTGTATATTTCAAACATTCCTTTTAAATCTGTTCCACAAGAAGTGCTTAAATTTCTGGAATCTTTTCTGTATTTGTTTTGAAATTAAAAAATAGCGTTGCAGGCAGGTTTAATCAGTTTAGTCATAGGGCTCGGACAAGGCCTGATTCCAAACTTGCTCTGTTCACGAGCAGTGACACTGATTGAAATGCTCCTGATTTGCACGGATATATACAGGGCAGATGCACATCTCAGCTGAGCCAGCGCTTTTGCTGAGGAGTCACAGAGGTTCATTGGTAAGTGCCTTCATGGTACAAGCCACACAGGGATATAATTAAGCATAATAGAAGCTTCAGTTTCTAAATATAAATAGATTTGACCCTAAAACAGGCAGACATTGAGAGTAGCTGAAAAGGGGGATTTTCACGGTGATGATAATTCATGTCCTCAGCTCTTGAATAAAGGAATTCTGCTAATGAACAGATTAAATGAGGTCATCAGCAAGGTTGGTCTGTAAACAGTTATCCTCTAATTAGTGGTATTGTTTTGCTTTAAAGTGTCTGGTAGACACTGATGATGTGATGTACGGAAACATCTTCAGGTCATCTGTGTACTGTTCCTGTCATCTTATTGCTCTGGAGGCATGATTATAGTGTAGTGAAGGAAGCTCTTGTAGTCTTGTTTTCGTAACCCTCTAAGGGGTAAGCTTTGAAAATGCAAATACTGGGATCAGAGCAAAGGAATCAAAAGTGCAGTCTTTAAAAAATCTAAATGCTTTGTCTTTTCTGAAGGTCTGTACAGTTTTATCTTTTGGGCAGAAGCACACTGTAAAGCATTAAATTATTCTTGTGCTGAATGGCAGCCAGGGCAGATGCAAAGTGGTTGCCTAAGCTTGCTATGAAATTTAAAATCCATTTAGCCTGTTCATCAGCTTGGAACAGATTTAGAAAAGCATATGAATACACACATCCGCTGTTGCCTAAAGCTTTGAAGGATTCAATGAGCGTCCATCCATAGAAAAGCAGTCCAGATTTTTCGATCACTGAGCTTAGTTGTCTTGTAGGCTATCAGATGACCAAGGTTTACTGCAAAGAACTGCTTTCAGAGGTGTTTTTTTCAGGTTTGTAAGCTTATTTGGGGGCAGGGGAGTGGAGCAGAGAAGTTGCTTACAAACAAACAAACAAAACCCTGCTTCTACTGAGGTACTGGAGAAAGGAAAAGACAGGAAAAATCATACTGTGTGAAGATGGAGGTATGCTCTCTCCCCACCCAGAAAGTGTGAAACTTGTGCCTGGACACAGTGCTGTAATGTTCTTTTAAGTATGTAACAATCTCCCTGTTCTCTGATGCTCCTTGTTGATGCTGGATTCTCCTTATTAGTATCATCACCTCATGCAGGTATGAAGGGCACCTTCTGAAAGAGAAACCTGGAAGAGTTTCCCTTCCCCTTGTGTTTCCCTCAATTTGTTCAAGGTATTTTAAAGATGATTCTAAAGTTATAAGGCTTTTTACCCGCCTCTCCTCCTCCCTACAGAACCTGTGTAGTTGTTCTTGATTTCAGCTGATGTAAACCCTATGCTGTGGACAGATTGAATTACACCTGGGGAGATCTTGAAAGGATAGATAGCCTCCTCTCCAGTACCTTTGGGTCTGGTATCTCTAGCATACATTCCTGCCAGAATCCTCTCCAGGTTTCTTTGGGAAGTCTGACTTCAGCTTCACTCCAGTTTGTAGATGTAATTTTAACAGTGGTCATATTCGTTATATAAAATATGGAACGAAGTTCTTCCAGCAGCTGACTCCAGAGAATTAGTTCCTTTAGAATTGTTATTCCATAAGATTATATGTTGGAGTTGACTATCCTGAAAATTTCAGATGCCTCTGAATGATGCTACCTCTTCATATATAGTTTTTCCTCTTCCTTTGCATACATACATTTCATCCTTGTTTACCAGAATAAAAAAAGATAATCTTAGATACTAATATTGTGGAGCTTTGGGGACAAACTTAGGAGGAACCTCTTTTTCTCTTGCAGTCAGATGGGTTTTATCAAGTAGTCAATTACATTTTTTTTTAATCACCCTCTATCCTTATAATACATCTTATCTCAGGTAAGGAGATAATACGTGATGGAAGTCAAAATGGCATGAGTCTGGTAGGAATTTTACTTGTGTGGGCTAGAAGTTATTGATGTTTGATCCTGCCACACTGGTGCTTAAGAAATGCTTTCAAGAACAGCCTTTGAACCTGGCCTGTCTACCTTTTCCCATGTCCATTCTGTCTGTATGTGGCCTGTTTCAGCTATCTCAAATTTCAAGTATGTATGCTCAGCATGACTGGTTATTCCTGTTGCCTCACTGCACTGTGGGCTGAGTGTGCTGGTTCAGTTCAAAGCCTCCTTTGGCATATGTGCAGCAAAGTGACAATGTATTTTCCAGAGATAAGTGCTAGAGACTTTATAGCTGCAGTGTACTTGAGCAAGAGCACTCAGTCAATACGTACATGGCATATGCTTGCTGAAAGCATGAAAATGCATTGCATCCTCGTGAGTATGTCAGTTTGGCTGATGGCTCTAGCTGGAGCAACACAGTTATTTGTTCTACAATGGCTCCGGAGAATAGTTGGATGTGTGTCTCGGGTTTAATCAAGACCTCCCTGCCTGCCTTCAGCCCAGGCTCAAGACTTCTCAGCAGAGCACACACAACTTAATTTTGCCACTGCCGAAGAGATGGAGTTGGGACTGCCCTTGTAAAAGGGAGAGGAAGTGAAAGGGGCAGAGGTGGCACTGAAATAGAGAGGATTGGAAGTGTGGAGAGGAGAAAGAGTCAGGCTGGTTGCTTCTGCTGTTTCCATTTTAATGCAGGAAAAGAAAATAAAAGAAACATAGCTGCCAGAACTGCACAGAAGTTTTGCTCGTTGTTTCAAAGCAAAGACTATATCTCAATGCACAGATCATGGTTAGTTGCAGTTTTGCCTGGCAAATATGGTGTACACATTCTTGAAGGCTGTGTCCCTTCTTGAAGAATGATATTCAGATTCTTTGGGTCTCTCAGTAGAGCAGCCCCTGACCTTCTTTCACTATCTGAAGGCAGGAGAGCTGTGCTCAGGAGGTTTCCAGGGAGTGCGTTGCAGTGACACTTAGTGATCTCTGTGGCATAAGTGACTCTCCAGGCGTAAGCTAAGCAGGCAGTAGAGCCCAGGGCTTTTGCTGCCTCAAGTGATGTGTTATGCAAGGTAAATGTCTGCCATGCCCGTGTCTAGAGGCAGTCTTACCTTTTTAATACACGTTTAAATAGGATCTGTGTGAGGAAGATAAAGCAGCTCTTCGGCAATGAGTTCTTTTGAAATACAGAGCATCATAACCTTTTATCTGATTCTGTGTCTTACCTGTGTGTTTCCACCACGTTTGTCATTGTGATAATACCAAGAAAGACAAATCTGATTTAAACAAAACTCCCAGTGGCTGTTTGCAGATCAGAGCTGTATTCTCGATAGTGAAAAAGCATCATACTGTGAAGGGATTTCTTTGAGTGGGGGATTAAAAGCAATGGACCTAGATCACTGCTGGTTCTTCATACACAGCTCTGGTGCAGTGGTGGGAGATGTCTCCTCTTAGCCAATATCTACTATAATTCTCTGTTGTCTTTGTAATCCCCACCGAAGGCCGGGAGACAGCTGGGATTAGCTCAGTGGAGAGGGCCATCACTGTGCTCATGTTGCCCTTACAGGAAAGGGAGGCAGGCAGAAATTGCTGTTATGGTCTAGTAACATTTGGAACATCTTTTAAATCAGTCCAATATTTGACAGCAGGTGCAGCTACCTTTTTATTTTTGCTCTATTTATTATTCCTCTGTTTTTTGGGGTTTTTTTTTTTGAAGCGAAGGAAAAGAGAGTGGTTTTGAAATAAGTTCATCACAGTGTAAAATAAAGGCAAACCCTTAATCAAAGCACTAGGTCGAAATTAAGGTTGTGGAGTGTTTGGCTCCTTGCTCTGTTGTTACTCTGTGTCTGTTTGAAGCTCCTTGTGCTGCAAGTTCGAAGTAAAAAGTTTAGAACTGTGCTTTTTTCTGCAGCTCTTCATCTGCCTTATCATCAGTTGTAAGCCCAAAGGAGAGAGATGCTCTATTGTTAAACACGTATAATGCTTAGCATGCTAATTCCCAGGTCCATAGTTGAGACTTCTAGATGTTTTTGTAGCACAAATAAAAGGGCAACAGTGTTGTTTGTAGTCATATGGCACCTACAAAGGACAAACTTCGCAGGTTTGAAGAAAACCTCTTTGCTTTCTTCCCATCAGACTTTTAATCAATGGAGGAATTCTTCTGGAGCTGAGCTGTTTTTAACTTCCTACCTTCAGTGCCTTCAGTGAGTAATTTAGTAAGGTGGTTAGAAATGTGACAGACCCTGTTCTTTAAAATGAGATATAATTGCTAGTAGTGAAGTGCAGCCCAAAGAGGAATGACAGGAACTATATACAGAAGTGCCTTCTCAGATGAGCAGGTTGTTTTGGAATATACCCAAGCCACTGACATTTGTGACTGTTCACTGCAAATATGACTCTGTTTTCTTAGGGAACCTTTTTTTTTTTTTTTTTTTTTTTTGATAGGCAGCATGTTGTCACAAGCAGGTATTTTTTTTAATTAGAAAAGACTGACTTCTTTCACCAACAGATCACACTTTTAATGGAGCAGAGAGAGGATGAGAACTACCAGCTGCAGCAGCTTTCTTCCTTATAGCAAGTCTAGAGAGAGCTGTAGGATTCCAGGGATTGCCACCTTCAGAAACACTGCGATTATCTAAATGCTGGAGTAGAGGACCACGCTGTGACCTCACTGAATTGCATTAGATTAGAATGTCGATATACACAATTAACTGACTATTGACCTTTATTATGAGCTATTTTAGGCAACCCATGTGGCTGTACAGGGCAGCTTGCTAGCACGGAGTTCCCAAGGCTTGTTGTTGGGGATGATACTCACTCAGAGCAAGGACATGGAAGTCCACAGGCATTCAATATGATTGTTGAGTTTAGAAGAGTAGAATTTGAGTCTGTTAAAATTTAAGATACCTGTTCCATAATGGCAGAAACTTCATATAATGAGTGCTTTAAACCTACTGCTGTCCTCCTTGTAAGTAACCCATTTAACTAATGGTGGTACTTAGGAGACTGACTTCTAGGGGCTTTAAGGATGGTGTGTGCTGCTACAGTTTAGTGAAGGCTTTGAGAGCTCATCTTCCCAGCCTCTGTAGAGCTGTGTCCTGCATGAGAGATCGGGTCGTGCTCCATGTTTGCTGGTTCCACTTCTGCTACATTTGTCCGTTGTGCCACCTCTTCTTTGCCCTGTTCTAGGCCAGGCTGCCAGTGCTTCCTCTCTGCTGCTGCGCCTCTCTGCCCTATAGAGGCTGTGCCATGAGTCAGCAAATGCAGCTGAGCTGTGTTGACTGGCCAGTGCTCTCTGCGAGCACCTCTGCCTGTTCTTTCTAGGAACGGCAAAACTTGCCTTCTCGGGTTCTGAGCATTGCATTTTAGCATACTCTTCTCCTGTTAGTGAGTTGTGCCTCACTGATAGAGGGTTACAGCCTCATTGCTGTAACCAACTGATGCTCTACCATCAGCTGAAGCTAGACATTAAACAGACATGGAAAAAAATGGTTACTTTTAACTCATCTCAGTATCCTAATCTGTTTTGCAATGCAACTGTGTAAACACTTTCAGGAGCACAAAGCAAGGGACAGGGGAAGGAACGAGACAGGAGAAAAATTGAACTGTATCTTTCAATGGTAGCCACAGCTTCCCTCAGCTCAAACTGAGGTGCAGCGAGCATAGAGCTTCTTCAAACTTTTGCTGTTCCACTTTGTGCTGTATTTCCGGGTGTGGTGTCTTTAGGACTATGTTCATTTTTTTGATTGTGTTTGCATTATGTGTAAAGTTTGGAGCAAAAGAAGACCTCCTGTAGAGAAGCAGGAAGATACTGAAGGAGGAGCAGGAAATGTGCTTTAGATATGGTTTTGCAAGCTGTCCTGAGCAATGCTGGCATCTAGAGACTGATGTTTGACAGTGGTACCATTTGGAATAATGACTGTACTTCTCACTTCTATTTACTATCTGTTGAGCTTTACATGAATTCTGACAGTGTTTATATTGTATTCTTTGTTGTATGGGACTAGCTTTCATTTCTAGTTTCTAATACTATTCTTCTTGTCTCTCACTGGCGAATGAGAATAATTGGTAGTAGAGTAGTGGGCAAATTCACAGTACATGGTTGCAGTTTGGTGTAAGAAAGAAACAGAATAGTGCTCTTAAAATGCAAATGTTATTTCACATTCTCCTACCTGTCGTAGCCTTTTGATTTCCCAAGCATCATGTCTTAGACAGTACCTCTTAGTACCAGGCAGTTGAATTAAGAAACCAATACTATGGGTTTCGAAGAGAAGTTTTGGATTACTGAATCTAGTCATCTGCTATTAGATTGTCACATCATATGTAATGTTTTCTTTTTTCATTTCTAAAGTGTAGATTCTTTATAAGCAGGCTACCTTCTGTGCTGTGCATGTAACAGAAAACCTGAGACAGATTCATTAGTTGATTTGTGACTTCAGCTGTAACAGTATATGGCTCTGTTTCCATGGTAGAATAAAACATTCTGTTTTACTGGTTCAATATTTTGTTTTTAGAAGATTGCTAAATATGTCTTTTTAAATAATTCATTACTTAAGTCTTATTAATCTTCATTTACATAATTAAAGCGTTTCCATATGTCAGCTCTTTCACTAACTTGTCTTTCTTTAAAAAGAAAAAATAATCGCTATACAAACTCTTTTTGAGAGATAGAATTTAAAGTCAGGATTGTACCTACTTTCAGGAGAGACTTGAGAATAAAATAGAAAATTTACCAGTGATAGTTGAATTTACCTCACTGTATGGTCAGCATCCTTTATGACTAGCATGTGCAGGTGGGTAAAATGTAAGAACCATGGTTTCTAGGATAAAGCTAGTAACTGATTTTCAAGTGTTTTATTTCTTTTGTCATAGACATAACATTGTTTGGTTTGCTTTCTGGTCTAAAGTTATTCTCTTGTTTTTGTCTTATACCTAGCTGGGTAGGATTGGAAACAGTTTAAGGTCTTGCTGCAGATCCAGAGGTGTGTTTGGGTCTTGCCCTCAACTCTTGCAGACCCAGCTGTAAATGGATACCTGGTTCTTCAGTCTTGGGGGACCTGAGTCATCCAGATGTGAGGCCAGGAACGTTGTTCTCTTCAGTGCTGTTGGCTACGGAAACAGAACCTTGACAGATGAGTCATGTAACACTGAAGACGGTTGTACTTTTATTTGTAAAGTAGCATTCATCCAGTATATCCATATTCTCTCACAAAAAGTATGTTGTGTGGCAAAGGACCTTGCTTTTGCTAGCAGTTTGCTAAAGCCTGCAACAATCTTGTTAAAATATACCATAGAGGCTTTTGATGGATTAAATATGAAATCAATTAGACCTGAGTTAGATATTGTATGTGCATGCACTGTGAACAGAGATCCTCAAAACCGTAATGACAGAGCTAGCTCTGCAGCCTCCCGCTGAGGCACAGGGCTGGGCACAGTGTACTTCTGTGGCAACACTGCTTTTGTGACCCAAGGTAGCCTCTTGGGCTGGCTTTGTGGACTCGCATGGGTCTGGGTCTGTGCTAGCTATAGCAAGGTGTCAATAATTACATTGCTGCACAGACTGCACTGTTCATTTGTGGTTTTCAAGCTTTGCTTTGCAGATCAAAAGAGCTATAAACCTTTGCTTGAATTTTGAAATAGGAGCTGTTTTGTGGGTGAACTGCACAGCTTATCCAACATCTGTGGCGTATGAGAGAGCCAGGTCTAAGGATTCTCTGTGTCTAAAGATGTCATCATACAGGTCTCCTTCTCACCAAAACCTTTAGGAAGAGTTGAGGAGTTTCCATGAATGATCCACAGAATCTAGTGGCAGAAAAGGCCTTTAATAATAGGCAGTCTACTTCCAACTGATGCAGACAACTGAAGCGAGGTTGTTTTTACCATACTGAATTTAGAGATTCGTCCATTTGGTTAAATATGCCAAAAGCTTAGTTTTTTTGTTTGTTTGTTTGTTTTTTTGGGGGGAGGGTTGAGTGAGTTCAGCTGAATTCTGAATTCTTCAGCTATTTAACTTGCTGTGGTTTTGTCAAGTCTTGTAAATGTGTTTGCTGCCACACCTTTTCTGTAAGTAGGTGGAAGACTCTGTCAGAATAAGAGCAAGATGAAAGGCCTCAAAGTACAAAGAGTACTTCAGAGAATGGTCTGATTTAGCAGATGGTGCTCATGTGCATATGCTAGTACTGAAAATAAGTCCCAAACAGTGTCTGAGTTGCTGAATTACTGAAGGTTCTGTGTCAAGAAAAAACAAGCCTCTAATCTCTTGTCATCATTGTAAATGGAGAGATTAGCTATCATGCGGTAGCTAAATTCCAACTAGTCTATACACACACCTCCATCTAATTATTCTAATTACTGTACCATTTCTCATTTCCTGAGCTATTGTTCTGTGCAATATTTGACAGCTGGCAGGTTCCGCTCCAGAGATGGCTGTATTTGACCTTGGGGAAAAATGTTTGTATTCTGATTACTGCTTTTCCAAGGATGAGGTAGTGTGACCTCCCTTTCTAGTACATAGCAATAAAACCTCCCTTTCTTGCAACTAAACCTTGAGCATCAGATGTGGTGTGATAGCTAGCTCTATATGCTGTGTTTAACCCTGAAGTTGGCAACTGTAACATATACCAAACCCAAACTCTTTCCACCTGTGACTTGATTTTTTTTTTCTTCTTTTTTTTTTTCATTTCATTGCAGGCTGGAAGTCCAACCTCTATCTCTGCTCCTCATAGTTTCTCTCGGACTTCTGTTACACCATCCAATCAGGACATCTGCAGGTAAAGTGTATTGTTTCCATGGCTGTGATGAGGCTTGTGCAAGGTTTAAATTAAGAAAAAACAAAACTGAAAAAGCATGTGTACTGGGAAGTAAGCAATGTGGGGTTGTGATTGGAAATGTCCTGTTTGTTGACTTGATTGCTGTCTAACACTGCTTCATTGAACCCCACTCACTGTTTGGCCTGCTATGTTTGCCATTTCCACACTAGCCATAACTCTCATTTCTTCACTTTTAATTATGTGTTCTCTTACGTAATTGTTTTTTACTTTCTGTGCTTTTATTCCACTATTCTGCATGCAGTTCCAGTGCAGTGTTTTCTGAATGTTGTCATCACAGTCCAGTGCAGTCTGCTGTTGTCTTGAAAAATCCTCACTGCCAGAGCTCTCTGACACAAGGGTTCACTGTGACAGTAATCTGTCAGGATACATTACATGCAGCAAAGAGAAACTCTCATGGGCAGGATTGGGTCCAGGCACTCAGTTCTACCAAGAATATAAAGCCCACCTGCACTCTGAAATTCTCCAAATCCCTCAATGACGTGGACCAGAAGGCACAGAGCACCAGTGAGTGCTTTGACTACGTGGAGCGAACATGCTCAGAAGGCAAATTGACTCCAACTCAAGAGCAGTGCTTAAGGATTAACAAATTTCATCTTAAAGAAAGGAAATCGCTGAATCTCAGGCCTCTTTCTTTTAGCAGTTCTAAACATTCCTACATCCCTTCCCTTTCCAACCACTCGAATGCATCAGGAGGAGCAGAGAACCACAGCACTGTACATATCCCCTTGCTGGAGGACAAGGTCGACCATGACACCTCAAGAAGCAAAAAACTGCTGCGCTACCTTTTTTCCTTCTCCCACACTTCCAGCGCCAGCAGCCTGCATAAGTTCCTCGAACTGGAGAGCTATTCCAGTCACTCTCAAGCTGAGAAATCCTCCAGTATGCTGGTGGAAAGCACAGACTTCTGCTCTGATGATATGGGAGATGATGACGTCTTTGAGGACAGCACCTCAGTGAAACTGAAAACAAAAGAGCAGCGGGCGCCACTCTGTTCAGTTGAGAAGGACAGTGACCTTGATTGTCCTTCCCCCCTCTCAGAAAAATTCCCCCCTCTCTCCCCTGTGTCTACATCGGGGGATACCTGCAGGTTGGTTTATTGGAGAACCACCTACCTTTGAGCTTTCCCGTGTGTGGTAGTGACCATTCTGCTTTCTCTGCCCGTCGTGCTCTTTCCTTCTCTCTTTCTTTTTTTCTTTTTTTTAACCCTTTCACCTTGCTTTAATATGTGCAGTTTGAAGTGTGCAGCCTTCCCCCTCCTCTTTCTTGCACCCCTCTGATGCACTTAACAAGTCCACTAAGCAAAAGAATTTGCTTTGGAGTCAAATTCTGTTGCAATTTGTTTCAGGTTTGGGGTTCTGAGGTTGTATTTTTCTCTTACCAGTGCCCAAACTGGTAGAATAATGAGAGAATCGACTACACATATTAAAGACCAAGATGAACTTTTCTTAGCTTTTAGTGGGCAATGTGCTTTCTTGACAGTCATTGAGGGTAGTTACTGACTTGGATTGAGGGGTGGGGAGTGAGGAGGAAAACAGACTGAGTGCTGCTTCTGAGATCTGGCCAATATAGTTTTGATTTTTAACTTTTTCTCCCAGGTTGCATCTGTTTTGTTCACAAAGCTCTTTCTGGATGCATTAGTTGAAAGGGGGATTTAAGTGTTGAGTGTTAGTGATTGGCCTGTGTGATGTACATAGCATGAGGTCCAAAAAGGATGCGTGTCCTCCTTCCAGTCACAGAAGATTAATCATGTCCAGAAATGGTAGGAACAGGCAGCTCTGGCCTGTTCTCAGGGTGAGTTTTTGGCAAATCTGCCCCATCTGAGCTCCAAAATGTGACTGAGGAGCTAGAGACAGCAAGTACAGGAGGAATTATCTCACTGCTGTACCTAGTATTTTTCTATCTTAATCTTTTTTTCTCTGCCACCACTATCCAAAGCTGACTTTGTTACTACCTGCCAATATTACTTGGTTTCCCCCTGTTCCAGCAGAATCTTGTTTCTTATTGGCTTGTCGTTGATGAGATGCTCTTGTAATCCACCCACTCCTTCATTTCCGCTTACCAGTTATCAGCAAGGCCACAAGAAACAAGATGCTACACATCAGTAAGGGATTTGTGTAATAGACAGAGATGGCAGCATGCCAGGATATACTTCACACATGCCTAGTAACTTATATTCGTTCCCCAAGCTCCTTCCTATTCATGATCTCTATGGTTCCCTCTTCCACATGGTTAGAAGGACTTAGGTATGTTTGATGCAAACCAAGTGTATATAAATTGAAGCTGGAAATAGCACTACCTGGTAGTAACACTATATATCAGGTGTGCTCACTGTCTACTCAGGCAGTGAGGGAAATGGGGAATTTCACAGAATTAATGCTTCCTTGGCAGTTCTTGAATAGAGAGAATTGGAGAGCAAAACAATTATTCCATTCAGAATAGGGGTATTCTGGAGAGATTCAGTGCTCTAGCTTTGCAGTGTGGGTCTGTCTCTTCGCAATTGGCACTAGAAAAAATCACTTTGCTTGTGAAAAATCCAGACTAAATTAACTCTTCATGATTCTAGGGTGTGCTATTTCACAGTAGGTTTGGGAATTCTGTTTCTATCTTACATTTTAAACTGTAATCCACAAGTAGCTGTACATATCTCTGCATGTTTTGTATTGGGAAGTGCTGTCTGATTTGTTCAAATACTCTTCTCAGTGAAGTACTATTGTTCTAGTAGATGAGTTGTCATTTCTTACCCTGTTTTTTCTTTTGGATACTGAGTTTTTGTCAGGCTCTGTGTCCGCCTCATCTATTAGAAAGAAGCTGTCTAGTTGGCAGTGTCTGTGCTCAATTATTTGGTGTGTGTCTGTGCATGCATGGCAAGGGGGTTCTTAGTTTTAGCTCCTTTTGTGGAATACATTCCTTTGATCTGTATGTCAAAGGATCCTCAGTGGACAACGTTATGTGCGATCACAGATATTACATGCCTTTTCCACATCCTTTTTGCTTCCTGTGCTCCTAATGAGCAGCTTTGTTTCTGATTCAGGATATGTCACTGTGAAGGAGATGATGAGAGCCCTTTGATTACCCCCTGTCACTGCACGGGGAGTCTTCATTTTGTGCACCAAGCTTGCCTGCAGCAATGGATCAAGAGCTCAGATACGCGATGCTGTGAACTTTGCAAGTATGAGTTCATCATGGAGACAAAACTGAAGCCTTTGCGGAAGGTAGGCACATAGAGAAGTTCCCAAAGGAACTGCTTTGTTAAAACACAGCTCTCCTCTGAAATAGGCTGTCCTTATCCATGGTCCCATGGAACCCACAATTATTTATCATGTTTCTGCAGCTCTTTGTTAAGTCTGGTCGGTTTTGTATGTGCTTAAAAAGAAACTGTTTAACCTTCAGCCTCTCAAATTCAACATACTGAATCCAGCTCTGAGAATTAAATAAGAGTTCTCCTGCTCTCGGCCTTTGTACTGATAATTCCGCTTCCAGAATTCAAGGTGGGAATACTGTTGCACTGCTCAAGCCAGAAATGAATCCCAGTCCTTTTTCTCTGATTGCAGGGAGCTCATGCTTTGTGGTTATCCATGTTTTTTGTTGTTAGGTTTTTTGGTTTTGTTTTTTATTTTATTTTTTTTGTTGTTGTTGTAGCTCTGAGCTACAACGTTAACTGTCATAGGCTGTGTCCACAGAGACAACCCTTTGCACAACCCAGCCATAAGGCATTAAAATATAGAAAGTGCTCACTCTGCCTGGAGCGGGTGGATAGCATTTTCTGAATATTTGGTCTCTGTGAAAGAAAGCTAGTGGGCACTTTCAGAACTGAGTCACGCAACATCATTAGTTATTTCTGAACAGGTCATCTGTAGGAAGGAGACCAGATGTCAGAAGACAGAGACAAAACTATAAACAGAAGGAAAAGAAATTTAACTCCTAATACATCTAAGGAGTTTTCCAGAGGCTCAGCTGATGCCAGAAGAAAAGGTGGCATTGTATCTTTAACTCATTCTTTGCAGAATCTTGTCAGTCAGGAGAAAATAGTCTGGAGTTACGAACAGGATAGGACAAATAATAGCGCTCGTGCTTCTCTGTAGAGTGGAAATGGAGTTAGAGTTCCCCAGAATCTTCAGGCTGTATTGCAGCATAGCATATTTAATGGTCTGGAAAGCATTCAAACACTTCAGATACTAGAGGAATAGACTGAGGAACAAACAGTGCTACAATTCAAGTAAAGATGAGGGGACACAACAGAAGGATGCTTCCTTTCTAAATTTCAAAAACAAAAGAAAGCACTAAACCTGAATTTCTGCTGAATTCTTTTTAGTAACACTTAAAAAGGAAAATAAAAAACAAACAGAAATACTGACTATTTTGATTGGGAAATGCTGGTTGCTGCATCATCAGAATTGTACAGCAGGGACCTGACGATTCCGGTTTCCTCTTCGGGCTACTGTGTAGGTTGCAGAATGTCTTCTCTTTAGCTGTGCGGTCATATCACTTGAAGAAATGAGGCCTGGTTTGGTGTCTGTGATGCCAGCAATTCATCTGGGAGATACAGTTTAGCAAAAGAGATGAAGCTGAGGAGCAGAAGAGAAATACAAATTAATCAAAATATGAGTCCTTGTGGTGTTATAAGAGCATTCACAAATTGAACTGTCACACTTGGATTTTGACTAAATAAATGAATAAAATACTTTCTGTGGAAAGTAAACATTTTGGTTTAGATGTAAAATCACTTCTCTATTTAGAACACAAATCCAAAGGAAATGTTTTGATCTATCCTTTTTGAAGCAGGTTGAAAGAGTATAGTTTTCTAGCACAACATGAGTCCAGCGTATCATTGCTGGAAGTTCTCAGTTCTCATGCCATGATGAAATTTGGTTGCCTGCAGGTCTAGAGATCTGGCTTAGACTGGCCAAAGAGATCCCCTGTTGGCAAGGCAGCAAGGCTCACAGTGTCTCTGTTCTGTGGTTCAGCCAACCATCTTGTAGTTGTAGCAGTGAAATAATTCAACACGATGGGTGATCTCAGTCATACCACAAAGGTCATCCTCACTCTTTTCCACGTTCTGTCTCCTTTTTGAAGACCTCTTCTTTTCTCCAAATTGTTCCAGGAGGCATCAAATGCACCTCTCTAGACACACACGGATGTGGATGAGAAGCTTATGTGCCCCACTGTGTACTTTGTGAAAGTGTGAGAAAGGCTCATCTTGACTCTATATTCCAGCCAGACATACTGAGCGATGTGTAACCCTCACACCAAAGCTCTTTCATCATATACATAGAGAAATCACCTTAAAAAGCTTCCAGAGCTTCTGATCAGAAATAAAGACTGTTTCTTTGCAATTGATTGGAAAGTATAAGTATCTGTTATGATTGTCTGGTTTCCTTGTATCCTTCCTAAAAGACAGTGACCTACTTCTGTGATTTTTGTTGGGGCTATATAAACGTTAT
Source organism: Rhea pennata (assembly GCF_028389875.1). Lineage (NCBI taxonomy): Eukaryota > Metazoa > Chordata > Aves > Rheiformes > Rheidae > Rhea > Rhea pennata. The sequence continues at coordinate 21,315,130 of NC_084669.1, forward strand.
TGATAGATATAAATCTGGGGATTTAATTTGCTGCATCCTCTCACTTACAAAAACTGCCTTCTCCATTCTGCTGCCTATTCTTAGGGTATATGTGGTTCTGTGTTTTAGTACCTTTGAAACACTGAAAATAAAACAAGAGTATCACTGCTGTAAATGGTGTTAAATATATGTGAAGATTGAATGTGAAACCTCCAGAGGTAAAAATGTACATTACTGAGAGTTAAACAGGCTTGACTGTGCACCAAGGGCCTCTAACAGGGCTCAGTTGTCTTACACACATGCGAATGGAATCATGTGTGACCTTTATTGTAGCATGTTTTATTGAATGCCTGTCTGAGAAAGGGTGTACTTTTGCCATTCGAAATGCTTGACTCTGATTGTGGATACCCAGTGTTCAGTGACAAATGCACTAAGGAACAGCCTTGTTTGGGCTCTACAAGGCTTAGTGTTATGATTTCCTAGGCTGGAGCGAGGCTGCAAGGGTACGTGGGGTGTGATGATGCTGTGCTGAGGCCAGAGGTGAGATCCGAGCCCCAAAGTGCTTCTCCTGCTCCAGGAGAGCTGCCGTCGCAGCAGGGTGAGCCACCAGCCATCAGACACCTGCTGCCATCAGAGCAATTAAACTGTGCGTCTTTTAAAGTCTGTGTTAAAGGGAAACCAGTCACCTGCCTGTTTTGTATTCTTACCAGCGTTGTCTTTTTGTATGGATATACAATAGTAACCAGAATAAAATAACCAGAACAAACATCTAATTTCTTGCTCTGCTTCTGGATTTCTTGCCAGTGGGAGAAGCTGCAGATGACAGCCAGTGAGAGGAGGAAGATCATGTGCTCTGTGACATTCCATATCATTGCCATCACCTGTGTTGTGTGGTCGCTGTATGTCCTGATAGACAGGACTGCTGAGGAGATAAAGCAGGGACAGACTACTGGTATGTTGCTTGACTGTCTTCCCACTCTTTCTCTTGGACTACTTATTTATCCTAAATGCAGAGAGGACACCCATCAAGAGGGGTGCAGGTAATGTTTTTGCTTAGCCTGAGGTTGGGTTGATCTAAAAGCACAATTCTAAAATGATTTTATTAGATTAGCGCAATTTTTTTTGTGGGTGCTCTTACATCTATTTCTTGTCATTTTAGTTTGCACCTGAAGTGCACAGATAGGAGAGCTAATCCACTGTAGCCAGACACAGAATTGCCCTGGCTTAGCTAATTTAGTTTAAAATTGGAACAGTTTCTGAGTGCATAAGGATGTGAGGATTTGTTTGCTGCTTTGAGTGCCCTTAGGTGGGCAAAACCAGAACAATTAAAAAAAAATAAAAGAGGCACTTGAATCCAAATCTTTGAGGTAAATGAACAAGATTTTCTTTCTATTCAGTTATGTTTGAGATGAGTTAGCACAAATTTTCTGTAAGACATGTTAAATGGGAGAAATTTTGTGTTGATAAGTGTTGATGCATAAAGCAGAAGAAATTCAAGTTGATGCTTAAGACTCCAGTTCATGCACTAAGGTGACTTACAGTGGAGTTCATGCACTGGCTGCTACCCCACTGCTGGGATGTGATAACTGCTTGGACAGCAGCTCATTTTCTTTAATATGCCAGCAGTGAACTTACCAGACTGACATCTGCTTTTCTTGGTGTGCCGTGCTGCACTTGTGCAGCTGTTGCAGAACTCTCACAGGCAGCTGAGCTGTCCCTGACCACGGTGATGGGGAGGGACAGGGTACAATAACCAAGGCTGGGAGCCATCAAAACTGTTTTGAGGCAAACTGTGAAAATTGTCGGCCCTTCAATGCAAGGTTGCCATATGATAACAAAGAGCATATGCTTACAAATATTTATAGCCTCCAGGTTATTTTAGTCAGTAAATATTTTAGAAGAACATGAGCAGTGATGGTGTGAGTATTTGGTGCTAGTTACCATGCTGTCTTTGCTCCGTTCGTTTGGAATCTAAATGGGGAGTACGCCAGCAATCTGGGGGTATAGGGAGTGCGTGTGTATATGCTCATGTCCGCACAGGGGCAAATATGTGCTACAGCTGCTTACAGATGGGATCAGGTATGCTGACATGTGAATCAGCAGTTCTATGGTATTAATCATTGGTAGGATTTCATCAGTCGTCATTCATCAGCCATACAATTCCCTTTGTCTTTTGGAAGCATTTTCATTCCTCCTGTGCTACCAAGCATTTCCAAAAGACCAAGTGGCATGTATCTCAGTAATAACTTTGAGGACTTGGGAAGCCATAATTTTGTTACACTGCCGATGATTCTCTGGGACCCTTGAAAGTAAGTGCTTCAGCATGGTTTCGTATTCACCCCACAACATTCCTGCCTTTCAAGAGGAGAGAGACTACACACCTACATAAACAGAAAAGTTATAAAATGAATAATCTCTGATTTAAATGTAGCTAATAGAGATGTAGCAAGAGCCAATGGCTAAAAGTTCAAGCTAGATAAATTTAGACAAAAGTATTGATGCTTATTTTTAATACGGAGGGTAAGCTTGCCAGAATGCTTCAAAGACTCCAACACTTGCAGTTTTCACATCAGAAGAGATGCTCTAGTTCAACTACAAGTTATTGGATCTGAGGCAAATAAAGTTCTCTGACATAAAGAACATGTTACCACCAAGCTTAACAATGGCCCCTTTGACTTTAAAGTCTGCGACTCCATGTACTATGTGATCACTGAGTGGAACAGACTTCTTGGGTCAGTGAGTTGAGTCTCCTGCTGTCAAGAGGAACCCATATCATAAAATCCCTTTCATAATCTAATCAAATTTTATTTTAAAAACAGATGTAAGGGAACCCAAACTTATTACTGGCTGTTGTCTTTACTCTTCTTGGAGTTGTTCTGCACAAGGGCATAGACACAGGGAAACAATTGTTTTGTTTCTCTGGCAAGTAAGAACAGATGTGGTATATGAACAGGCATAGAAACCTGCATGCATTTGACTTAAAGGGGCAAGAGAATGAAACAAGAAAAATGGCAAAGTAAGAACAGTTTGCATGGCCTGAACTCTGTGACCATTTCCTTAAAAGGTGGGTTTTTTTGTTTGTTTGTTTGTTTTTTTTCCTGAGAGCTCCAGTGTACTGTAGCCAATATTGACCTGGTCTTTTCTCTTTTTTTCCTTTTTGTTTTTTTCTTCTAGGGATTCTAGAGTGGCCATTTTGGACTAAGTTGGTGGTTGTGGCTATTGGTTTCACTGGCGGACTTCTGTTCATGTATGTACAATGCAAAGTGTACGTACAGCTATGGAAGAGACTTAAAGCTTATAACCGAGTAATATATGTACAAAACTGTCCAGAAACTAGCAAAAAGAATATTTTTGAAAAACCTGCACTAATGGAGCCAAACTTTGAAAGTAAAGAAATGCTTGGGGTTCACCATTCAGATACAAACTCTTCACATTACACAGAGCCAGAAGACTGTGCTGCAGAAATCCTTCACGTCTGATTGCTGGGTGAAAGGGGTGTTTCTGTATGTCCTTGAGGATTTAAAATATCATTGTTTACTGAAAACTTCTCTACCTTTTTAAAATCAGCTAACAGCTGTCAGATGAATTTTTTTACATTTGTGTTTTGTTGGAATTTTTTAAATCCCCTTGGCGTATCTGTCAGTATGTTATCATGGTTGCATACCTCTCAACATTTTGTCTGTTGGACTGACTGATCAAAGAGCCACAAGATACCAGATAGAATGAGTCTTGGTTTTGGTATCAAGCAAGCCACTAGCGAACTGTCATCAACTCTACGGACTCTGTTACTTTAGAAGGTGACTCAAAATGAATCTAGAATATGTGTTGTCTTTTGTTTTTGTTTTTGTTTTTTCTTTAGCACAACAAAGGAGGTTGCCCCAGACGTGGAGGGAAATGAGAGACTAGAATCTAACCTACTGCTAACACTGCCACTAACATTTTGTCTTAGGCAGCAGATGTAAAATTATGCTTTACATATTGTGGTGAGACTTACAAAGCATATAGCACTTTTTAAAACCTTTAATTTGTAATATGTATGTCCATTGAAAGTGAAACTTGAAAGAATGTGTCATTTTCAAAACATTTCTTCATTCTTTACCCCATCAATTCTACTGGTACATAAACCTCTTGCCTTATATATATAAAAAAAAAAATTAAAAAAAATTCAACAAGTTATTTCCAACACATGCCCGCATTATCTTACTAAGCATAACACTAACAATTCTGCCTCTTTGAGTTTACTTTAAGGAGCAATTCTTTCAAAGGATATTGCACTTGTGACTTGTATATGGAGAGTAGTGGATGTGTACAGTGTCTGTTTTCAATGCATAATGGTTTCAGTGCTCTGTTGTGGGGACTGGTTTTGCCTTTTTTTTTTTTTTTTTTTTTTTTTTTTTAAGGTCTGTTATACCATCAAAAGACCTGAACAAGTATATCTGATGTAACTTTCATTCTAAACCATTGACAAAGGGTTTGATGCTACATTGGTAAAAATGTGAGCTGTTACGGAAAAGTTTATTAGTCAATACAGCTGAAATTGGTTTCCCTTCTTTAATGTTGTGTCATGTGTGAATTACCCAGGAATTTGTTGTTGTGAGATAAGGTGTTGAGAACAAAGTCTAGGAAGTAAATATTGCATTAAGTAGATGAATTTAAAATGACCTGCTTGTTTTCAGTCCTCATGGTGATGTATTACATAGTCAGAGAATAATGTGGTCTGTTGTTTTGAATTTGGCTTTTTAAACTTGCTACCCTAATGAGAAAAGGGACAGTTAAAATCAATTTCAAGAGGTTTAGACAGAGTTGCCTGAAGACTGGGATGTCTGTTGTTACTCACTTAACCAATCTGCTTTGCTGAACCAATGACTAGGTTCAAGCCCTCCTTTAGCTAGCATCTGCTGTCAGTGTGACTGGAATGGAAACGAAGCCCCAGTAAAAGTCAACAGATAAAGCCTCTGGCTATGAAAACTACACTTATGAAAACTTTCCCCACTGAAGCCCTGTCTAACAGAAAGCAAAATTAGTGATAATCTATTTGGTCTTAGTAGGAGTTGCCTGGACATCTCAGTTAGTTAAAAGCTTTTGTTACTTTTTGAGATACTGAGCTAAGTCCAACGGTCCAGTTCAGGTCTTACTTAGTTCTTTTTCAAATACAATGTTCATTGAGAAGAGATTTGTATAATAAAAACTGTTGCTTTGACTTATCCCCAAGAAGAACAGCAAGAGATCAGTGAATTTTCCTTAAAATGTGATATTAATTTATTTCTAGGTTAATGTCTGTTTTAAAAATCGGTGACTTTCTTAAGTTGCAGAGAGGGAACTAGGCTAAGAGAATGCACACTAGTGGTTTCTAAGAGCTGTTAGAGGAAAAGTATGTATGTGCGTGTGAGAGAGAGAGATCATGCTTGAAGCTTACTGGCTGTGATCTTCATGAACAACATGGTGGCTTGTTCTGGAGATGTTTGAAAAACCCCAGATCTCTAAACAGTCCTAGCAAAACTGCACTTGCTTGGGCTTGTGTGTTGTGCTAGTTGTCAGGATGCCCCGTATGTATGCTATATAAGCAGACAAATCCTGTATACCCTGCTAGTATCTGGGCAGCAGTCTTCATGACAGTGTGCATGTAGAGATTGTTGCGTATGCCATAATTCAAAGTGCAATTACTGAGGCCCTTCCCGGAACTCTGCTGTGATTGATCCTGTTCTATTATTAGAACCCAGATAATAATACAGTCTTTTTTTGATTTTTTTTTTGTTGTTGTTGTTCTGTGAAAAAGTTCACTGGATAAACTCAGGTGAGTTAAATATCAGGTCTTATGCCTTCATCATGTTCTTCTGAAGTGCCCATGTGTGCCACTCTTACGCATCTGCAAGATGCTTGTGTTACACCTGTAAGATGCAGAGAAGCAGCTGCTGACTGGTGTTGTGTGAATTCTCATCTGATCTGTGCCAGTAGATGAAATGAAAATGGACAACTTCTGATACAAAACCTGTTCTTCAGCTCACATGTGAGAGGTGCTGGTGTCTATGACTGGTGTTCTGATGAGTGTCAATATGATGTACAGTTACATGCTGTCCTGTTTCAATCACTGTCATCAGTGATTCTTGGTGAAACATTGTGAAATCTTGTTTGGCATTTTGGAAGATTAGCGTGGCATACTCTAGTTAGTGTTGAGCACATTCAGGTTACTGATGGCTTTTGCTGTGCCCTTGTGGATCTTGGGAAGGAAAATCATCTCCAATGAAACTGTCTGGAGAAAAAAAAGCAGTAGATGAAACTATTTCAGTCAGTGCTGCCTTTAACCACTCCCTTTTCCCAGTGCATCTTTTCTGAATGAAAATAAGACCTAGTATTTCAACTCTTTATATCTCTTAGAACTGCTTATATCAGTAAGGGCTGCAGAACAGATCCCTCTGTTGGGTACTGTCATTGATTTTTGCTTATGCTGGTGACACATTCCTGTTGCTTTTTGCTTGGTGTTAACAGAGGGCTTCTGGAGCTGTGGTTCTCTACTTATGCGTGGTGCCATCAAATAGTGTAAGAAGGCTGAATGGTGCTTTTTCCTTCTATATCCTGAAGGATATTCTGTTGATCTGTTTTCAGCTTCTTGCTGCAAGGCATTGATGCTAGCTCAGGTGAGCTCCGTCCTTCCCACCTGGCCACCAGCACTGGCTGTGACCATTCCTCAGCAGGCCAGCCATTCCCAACCCTTCTCTTGGCAACTTTTCAAGTGGCTTGAGTAAAAGTCTGACCTCTTTTGGCGATGGTTCCATGGCCAAAGTCTGTCAGGTTCACCAAGACTTCTGGGACACCAGCGGGAATTTAAGCTTAATATCATTTGCCACAACCATTCCTTGGATTGCCAGGGAACTTTACTGATTTGCCCCATGGAAATAAATGCTCTAGGCAGCAGACCAAACTCCCCTTCCATTGACATAGTAAAGTCCTGTCCAAAAACACACAGACTGTACCAATAAAATTTTCCTGCTGCATCATATTCAGTTTATCTGCCAGTTAATGAACATGCATTATGTTAGAAGTGCAGGCAAGTGCTGCAAAAGGTCGATCCACTTTAAGAGATCATGATATAATAAATTCCTATAAAATCTCAGGATTTTCTTCAACTATAACGTTGAATTTGGGTTTTGAAGTCTTGTCTTGTGTTCTGAAGAGATCGGCCAGACCTGGAGACTGCTTCCTGTCATTGATTGGATGGCTTTCAGGTTGACTTTGCTTCAGCGTGGGGAATTCAGCAAAGGTTACACAGAGCCTGCCAGGGTTGAAGTGTTGGGACTGTGCTGCAGCAGGACAAGTCCTGCGAAAGAGTAGTAACTGCCTTCCAACCCGCCTACAGCTGATGCTACCGTACGGATGAGGCTGTCGATGCCACTTGACCTCCCACCTGAGGAAGGGGTCAGGCTCCCTGTGCTGCCCTTCAGAAACTCTCGCAGTGAGCAGGTGGTATGGATGTGACCATGCGTGGGAGCTGGTTCCTATAGTCCTGTGCTCGGCCGGATAAACATCTATTACAAAGCGGGAGCCGGCTCTGCAATTCCTGTAGAGCTGAGGAGTGTTACGTATTTCAGGTGTAGTCTGCTGTGGTCAGCATTGAAAGGGAGGTCTGTCGTTGCATGTTGGGTCCCTCTCAGATATGGGCGAAACAGGGCAAATACAAACGCAAAGACGTTGCTGGCTGGATTTTCACAGGATTATCCTAGTTATGCAAAGAAAACTTCTAAACAGGACTTTTTATTTTGTGATTATTTTTTAGTTTTGAGATATTGAGATGTCTGTATATTCCAATGAAGTACTGAAAGCACTTGTCTTTGTATAGGAGATAACTGTTTAAAAAATTGCAGCTGATCTTATATTTAGGTAAAACATTTGTAGATAGGTAATTGTATAATGTTAAACAATTTTACACTGGCATGTGTTGTATAGTTTATACAAGACACTTCTGCAGAATTTTTTAGTTAGTAAATTTCTAGTAACATAAATGTATAGTTTTTGTATCCTTTCATGTATGTTCATTTCTCGGTATTACCACTTGCAGAATAATTTTTAGTTTCTTAAACTGTAATTGGTTATTTGTCCGTGGTTCAAAGGGTTACTGACTGCAGCAATAAAATGTTTCTATAAAAAACAAAACAAAACAAAACTGGCATAGTATCCGTTTTGTTTGGAAAAAAAAAAAAAGTTAGAGGCCTACTCTAGGGAAATGTTGAGCTCTACAGTAGTAGGATGATCGAAGTGAGTTACTTTTGGTGGAGAAAATAGAGGACTCTATGGCTCTTCAGTGTAGTAGGCCAATGCACTGTAAGGGTCAGTGACAATTTGATATTAAAACTTTTTGATAATCCTAAAGAGATAGTTTACCATCAAAGCCAGTGGATTCTCTTTCATTGCAGTGACTTTGTTCATGTGCTTTGGGGTCAGAGGCAGGAATCCTGTGAAGAGTTTTCTGGCTTGTGTCATGCAGGAGGTGAGGAGAAAGGATTGCAGTGGCTCTTAAAATCTGTTGGGTTTCTTGAACGGAAACAGTGTTGTTCTGAATGTTTCATGTCTGAAATCAGAGTATTCATGTACATTGTTTTCTATGCAGAGCAGAAGAAGCTCGTTACCATAATTCTGTTTCAAGAAGAAAAGTAATTTTGTATAAGCATGCAGTTATGAGCAGCTGCGCTTTGCCGGATGGCATGAGCACGGTTTAAGTGCTGCATGTGTTGGCTTTCATGCTGTGACCCAGGCTCAGAAGTGGGAAGTCTTAGCTGTTTTCTGTGGATAGATTTCTAGCACCAAGAGGTCAAGGAGAACAGCCATCTGTACAGCTGTGAGAAATAAAGCCACAAGTGCTGAAGAACAACAAAGATCTGGAGGCATTGTCTGTAGTGAACACAGGAGGGCACAAGGAAATGTTTTTTTCTTGTTGTTCTTGTGTGTGTGTGTATTTACACACACACGCACACACACACACATATATATGTTAGCATATGATTAGTTTTGAATTTTATTTTAGCTGAGAAAGGGGAGGAGGGTCTTAATATCGCAGCCCTAGAGAGGTATTTTTCATGATGAACAGAAGGCATTCTCCTATTTTCCTTGAAGTGAAGTAAGTCTGGTTGTAGTAAATCATGCTACTTGTCTAAAGTTTATAGAATCCACCAGCAAGGCCATTATACAAAAATACTTTCCTAGAGAGATCCTAAGACAGTTTCCAGATCCTGCTGTTTGATTGACAGTCCCTGGGATAAAGACTTGATAGGCAGCTTAAGGAACAGAGCCTGAAGAGCTGTCTGTCCTCTGGGTAAATGTGCTCCTCATCTTAGGTTCAGTCATCCCAAGTGAATTATAAAACTGCTTCTTTCCTCTTGCAAATTTTGTTTCCTCCTAAAAGGGTCTTACTATCACCCTGTGAAGAGTATCCATCTCTGAGGCGGAGCAGAGCAGTGCTCAACAGCACAGGGCACAGCAAGATGACTCCAAGAAATACTGAATTTCACAGCTATTCTCATGGAACTGGAGCGTGTGGTGAGTACACTTCTGTCATTTGACTAGCCAGACCAGCATGACTTGCCTCTGGGATCAGAAGGCAGGAGAGCAGCAGCTGGGTTGGTAAAATCCACCTGAGTGCTCTCTCGAGGCTGTGGAGGGGTCAAATTTTGCAGCTTTCACTGCTGACACATCAGTTCCTCCGAAAATCAAGCCCCGGAAGTCTCTGAGAGTCAGACTTCTGTCTGCTAACCTGTTCTGGTGGGAGCCGTTGTGGAGAGGTCTGAGGGAAGTGAAGGTGATAAAGTGAAAAAAAGTGAGATTCACAGAAATCGCCCGATGGAGGGGACACCAGCTGTCTGCAATGGTTTTGTCAGGAAGCCAAAGTCAAAAAAACAGCTGGCGTGGTGGTGACTCTGGCCAGGCATTTGTGGGTCACAACATGTGAAGCAGGAGGCAGATGTGCTGTGTTGAGCAAAACGGGCTGGCTTTTGCTGAGACCAGTAATGCTGAGGTGTAAGCTGGGAGGCTGAGCTGCCCCAGAGATGAAGCCTGCTGCAGGCCTGGCTGTTTCAGGATCACATATAGCCAGTAGCACTAGGAAGACCATGTGTTGCTGCTCAGTGCATCCTGCAGGGACTGTGCATCCTCCTCCAACCCTCCTCTTCCGCACAGCCACCCTGTGGACAGAGCATTGCCCTGTGATCTTCCCTCTCTCTTTCAGACTTCCTCATCTCCAGCCTATTCACGCAGATCACATTCATTTTGCTTATGCAAGTCCGTTTTCCTTCCTCTTTCCCCACTTCCTCTTTCACCACCATCACTATTTCTCAGTCACTTGGCTTGCTTTGGGCAAGGCTGGGCAGAGAGGACATAGGAGGCTTGCGCTAGAAGGAACCGAATTACATCAGCACGTGATCCATAGGGATGACTGTGGAATTGCCCAGAATGGATGCTGTGAAACTGAAGCACAATGTCCACCTGCTGTGTCAGTTTGTCCTGTAAATCCTCTGGATTCTGTTCTCTGTGTAGGACACTCTCTGACATTTTGCGAGATAGAGTGCAACGTTACCACAATGCAGTCAGAGGAGGGTGCTCTTTTACAACCCTAGGATGGATGGCCTCAGAAAATCGAGCAAGAATATCTCATTATAGAACAAGAACCAAACGCAAGCAAAATCCATTCCTCCTGGCCGAACAGAGAGAGGGGAATGTCTTTCAGAAGGGAGGTGGAGGAGGTGGAGATCCATAGAGCCTTGGGGAAAAGAAGCAGGGGCAAGTTCAGTGCATTATTTGGAACAGAATAATTTGAAATGTGATATTGCACAGAGAGGGCCAAGCGATGATGAACTCTAAGAATAGTTTTCAAAGGTTTTCACCGGGGAAAAGGCGAAGTTGGTAGCAGAGGAGTTGGGAGATGAAGACAGAGAGGAGACCTTACTTTGAGTGTGATAAGGAGCTGAATTAAGTTGTCTCAAAGGTTTTATCATGGTGGGGAGGTGAGGGGGGAAAATAACTATGCATAAAACAACTAGGAAGCCTCACAGAATAGAGGAAGAATACTACCACTCAGGAGGTGCTTGTTAAATCCCCAAACTTCAAAGGAGAAGACTTCGAATCCTTAGCATTTTAAGAGTGTGCTAAAATCAACCTCCCAGTCATTTTTCCTGGGAGCCCCTTGCTGTGCTGAGTGGCTCTGCTACTCCCCTTTCTTCTTCAAAGGCCACCTACAAGTAAGGCAGGCCAAGCAGATTTGAGAGAATCACCATTAGAGCTGTAGGAGAAGGAGCTGAAGATTCAAAGTCCCAGACCTGCAGCTGTAAAATGGTGTTTCTTTCCACTAGTTTGGTGCTCACAGTGGTCCACGGTGTTTTTTCAAAAGCAGAAAAGTGAGTTGGCCCTGGATCTGTCCTCTGCTTCCTGCTCTCAGGGAAAGTGTTCTGCCACTGAGAGCATTTGTGGGCAGATACTTTGGAAAGGGGCTGCACAGAGAGTCATCGAACAGCCAGGTGGCTCAGGTGTGGAAGAGTGGCTGGGGGCTGGACCCTCCAAGCTGGGACAGAGACAGACTTACAAACAAGCAGCTTTTTCTTGTTGTTCTGGTGGAGTAATACACAATTAGCATCCATATGTTCTCATAGATTAATCCCATGTCTCTTATATTATTTATGTTCCTTGGAAATTTCTGTAGGCTCTACTGATCTCCTCAATCATTTGTTAATTAGTGTGTTGTATCATTCCTCCCCACCCTCAATCTTTTATTAGCATACTTCAAGAGAACCATCTGCCCATTCATATTAGCTGTAGCCTCAGGAGGGCTATGAGGTATATATGAAATCTTCACAGAACAACCTTGTTTTTCATTGGCATGGGGAATAAAGGGAAGATAAAGAGGATAAAGAGCAACTGACGTCTGCTGTGAAATTACATGTGGTAAATCTGAGTGATACTTAGGGGAATGGGGCCTGTGAATAACAAGCAGCAATATTCATGGCAGAGTAGATGTGCCCTTTGTAGAAGACTGTTTTAACCCCTCTGCTGACATGGCCAGCTCAGGAATAGCAGCATTTCTTACTTTATGGACCCAGTTCTCAGCTCCGTGCTTGTGAGTGCGAAGATCTGGCTCCTGCCTTGTAAAACTATTTTCAAGTGAGAAGTGAGGTGGGCAAGACCTAGACAGGCTCAGGCTCAGGCGAGGCAGTCCTAGTGCTGCAGGGCATCGTTCCTCACTGCCAAGGTAACTGGCTTGGGGAGAAACAATCCCAGGCTCCTTGCGTGTGTCGGGTCTGTGACTAGGAGGGACTGCCCAGTTTTGCAAGCAGTTTCTAGAGGCCCTGTGCTGTGTCTCAGCGACTGCAGGCATGAAGGCATGAAAGGCATGAAAGTAGTTATTGACAATGATTAGATATCAGTTACTTCATGGTCTCTTGCTTTTTCCCTGCTGGTAGTGATCAAGCAAGGAGGTAACATTGCACTTCATCTAACAGCAGTCCCGTTGACCCTTCTGTGTACCCACAGTGTGGTCCGTGAGCTGCTGGCTGCAGCCTACTGGGCTTTGGCCCTGCTTCTCTCTGCAGCCACTTACCTGCTTTTTATGCCCATCGGCGCTCCACAGCTCCAGGGCTGCTCCTTGCTCTGTCCCTGGCGCTGCTGGAGGACACTGGCTGCACAGGGCCGGGCTGGGCGGCGCAGCGGCTGGCCCGGGGCGCTGCTACCAGCTCAGCATCCAGCAGCTGCCTGCCCATGTGTTAGTCATTTCACATTTCTGCATGTTTTCAGTAGGATCAAGAGCACCACAGTGCGGGAACAAGGTGACTAGGCACAGGCAGCACATCCGATTCTCAGGGCTCTGCCTCTCTGCCTCTTAAATGTGAGGCTACACAGTTTAGGTTTTGTTGTAATGGGAATTTGGATCTACCTGAAGCCTGGAGAGAAAGTCCTTGTGACCAGATGTGTTGGTGGTTTCCAAGAGCCTGGCTCACACAGGGCTATAGACCAGTGGTGCCTGGGCACCTTGCACGGAGCAGTGTATGGGCTGGTGCCTTGGTCAGGGTATGCCAAGGCTGCAGTGCTGTGTAGGAGACCCTGGACCAGCAGGAGGAAAACATCAGTGCCAGACCACGTCTCACATTCTGCACCTCCCTTGGCTTTGGTGCCCATCACCATCTTATCAAAGGGATCACCCTTCTTCCATAAAAAACAGCTGCTGGAAGAGAAGGGAGAAGCAGCAAGAATGGCTGTGTTTTTCAAGGGGGTTGGAGGTTTTTACAAAGGAAGCAGGGACACAGGATCAGGGTCCCCCTTGGCCTGAGCAATTCAGCAGTATCTCCATCCCCAGGACTGCTCTTGCCACTGGATCATGTTCTGGGTGCAACTCTATCGTCCTCTTGCGGCTTGATTGCTGCACTGGAAGGAATCCAGGGTGGTGCTGGGGCAGCTGGGGAGGAAAAACACTGTAAGGCAGCATCTGATCCCATGGCCTAAACTTTAGGTCACTCCCCTTGGATCCAACCGCAGGATCCTGTTGCTATTTCCCGGAGTGGTTTCCTTGTTTGACATTAAGCAGCCCCGTGGCAGTCCTAGTGCCTTCCCATGTTCCCCACTGCCAAGGTAAGTGTCTTGGGGAAGGCTCCTTGCATGTGTCGGGTCTGTGACGAGGAGGGACTGCCCAATTTTAGACCTCAGCGTGATTCTGTTCTGGGTTTTGGTACAGTGTGGATCTCCCATGAGAGAACTAATGTTAATAACTTGATAAAGTGGCTGCTTCCACTTTTTATAGAGGGAAATAGGATCCATCTCACTTCTCAAGATTTCAGTAAAGTGTTTGAAACTACTACTAATAAATGATATTAGTAAACCATCACAGCTGGAAATAAAATGGAGAGATGTTAAAAAGAACAGACTGAAAAGAGAGATGTGAAAGGAACTGGACAGAAGTAACAAATGCACTTGTATAAGTTTCAGGAACAGGACTGAGCTTATCTAATACATTCTTGAATGATTTTGGTAAGAAAAGTTGCAATAATGTAGGGAAACGCCTGAGTCACACCTCCATACAAAGGTGGCCAGAACAACTTGAAAAAAGAACTGATGACCCAGGGAAACAGGAAGATGTTGAAAAGCTCAATCAGAACTGAAACATGAAGAAACATGGAAAATCATGAGTGGAGATATGGACAATACTTTGCTCCACATTTTCAGCAAAAGTGAAGGTGGTCTTGTCTGACAACATCTAGTTCTGAAGCACTTGATGTGTTAAAAGGTTTTTTCAGGTAACTCTTTCAGTGAAGACTAAGAAATTTGGTGCTGGCAGCACTCACATAAAATTGTCCTTGGAAGGGATCACATTGTAGTAGCAAGGATCCCTTGCTGATTAAACCTCAGGATGAGAAATCAGATCTCTGGGCTGCAGCTCGCAGCTGCCTTGGGTGTGTCACGGCCAGTGTGCAATCTTGCACTTCTGAATGCTAATTAAAAAGCAGCGGCAGACTAGAAATTCACGCTGATCAATTCAGCAGAGCCAAGGAAGGTTCAGTGAATTTCTTGCATGTCTGCATGTAAATCTCTGCTCTGAGTATGGAAGAGCCATGAACTCCAACAGAGCCACAGTACAGCAAATGGTTGAGCCTCCATTTGTATAGAAGATAGGATGTAGAAAATGTAGGAGACCTTTTATGACTCGTCTGGGTGAGTGTATCTTGGTATCGTCCCACTTCTGAGAGAGAAGAACAGGACTCTTTTTTCAGAGCATCACAGGCTGCCCATGTTTCCATTTGGCTGTGGTGGGTAAGTAAGGCAGGCCACAACACATTTGGGGTAGCTGCAGTTCTCGAAGCTGAGCTAGAAACACAGTGAACACATCTGGCAGTGTTGCCCAGCAGCCCAATACACGGTACAGAGAAGCAGCTCACCAGCCACACAGGAGCGAGTCCTGAGGCAATTTGAAACTGGGCTTGCCATAACAGAAATGGGCAAAGCCAGTAGTAACTTCAAACTGTTGACTTTAATCCCTCTCTTCCTCTATTTTTGAAGGTTGAGAGCTGATAATGCCAGCCCAGCTTCTTGTGTGAGACAAGCTAACGTGCATGGAGTGTCTCAGCTGAGAGCACTACAGTAATATCTTTAGTAAATGAGGTGCCTAGCACCTCGGGTGCAAGTGTGCCCTTAGTAAAGCATTTCTGGGCAAGTTTTAATTTAGCTTGTTTTGTGTATCTGTTACCGGAAATTCATGGCAGCACAGAGACTGACAAGGCAAATTGCCTAAGGAAACCTTGTACACCTCATACAGCTCACACCACCGTGAGTAATTGCTACTGTTGCTGCTAGTATCTTGTTCAGCAGATAGCTATATTAATTTGCACATTGTCCAAATGTGCTGCAGGTGCATAGAGGGGTTTCAAACTGGTTCCTCAACCCAGTGATGGGGATTAGGCAGAATTGCAGAAATTTGTTTTGAAATAAACATTGAAACTATGTAATATAACTCCAGGGAGGAATCCGTGAGATGTACGAGACAGGCTAAATACATTTCACTGTTAAAAGCCTCGGACAGTGTGAAATGAAGATAGCTGTTGAGTATCTGATGGTCTTGCAGAATGTTGAGTTTGGAAGAGCTTGAACTTCTGACAGCCAGGAAACACGAAGCTTGGTCTTACCACAGAGCAGTAGTGGAAGGACGGCAGGACCTACGTACTGTGAAAGGCCCAAACTTTCTGTTTTCAGCACAGGATCAAACAGCTACTGCTGGCAGCAGAGTGAAGGGAGGAATCATCTGCTATATAACAGGAATGAGAGTGTGTGATATTTTGGTTGTCTGATAAAAACGTAGGAGAATAGCATTACCTAGTCTTGATGCCTGAGCGTGGAAGAAGCACAGGCAGCTCCTCTGTCATCTTAATGACAGCATCCTTTCTATAGCAGAGATATGGTACTTGCTACGTGCAGGGTGCGGATGGTGAAACTGTAAGCTTTTTAGAGTGATTTGTGGAAATGGTGCTGGGGTGTGTGTACAGTTCTGATGCGTAGATATGCTAGCGGTTAGTGTTATGCATAGGTGACAGGGAGCCTGACAAGATAACAAAAATGCAGAGAATATAAAGGAGATCATACAGATAAGGATTTGTGGGTGTCTAGACCCAAGAAAGAGATGACAGACATACGTGAATTTGCACATTTGTTATACAATGAGGGCAGAGTATGCTGTGAGGATATAGTGAGTAGAGCTGGAGGATACTTTAGCGATAGGATATATGAAATGTGCATGTCGGGGTAGATGATAGCAGTACATTGAGCTGGAATAGTGTACACATAGAGCTAGGTGTAGGACTTGGACACAGAGCAGTGAAGACGCCTGCATACTGGGGTGATTAGGAGAGGAGATTACAGAGCGTGGAGCAGTTTGAGGGTGTCAGCGAACAGCTGTGGCGATGTGGCGTGGAGGTGCGAGGCTCACTGCTGAGTGAGGTTGAGCTGTGTAGCTGCGCCCGGCAGAAGCGCGAGGTTGCTCTGGAGAGCAATGCACAGTGTGCAGAGCTGTGTGTGAGCGCTGCGCTGCACCGTGCAGCTGTGGGGAGGTACGAGAGGAAAGTGCTGTGCCCAGGTCCGGGTAGGGGGTGCTGGCGTGGAGCTGGGTGCAGGGACGGGTGCCCTGAGAGGGCAGTGTGCAGACTGCGGCACAGGGGCGCAGTGCAGGTGTCCTGGGGTGGGAGAGCCGGGACAGAGGTGTCGCGCCGGGTGCTGGGTGCCGCGGGGTGCGGAGCAGCAGCGCGGGCCGGGGCCGCAGTAGAGCGCGCGGGGCCAGGGGAGCGGCGCGGGCGGCCGCGCAGCGCGGACCGCTGGCGGGGCGGGCTGCCCTGGGGCGCGGGGCGGGCCGGGCCGGGCCGGGCCGGGCCGGGCGGGCGGGGGCGGCGCTCTGCGCGGCCCGTGCCGAGGCAGGAGCGCGGCTCCGCAGCGGCAGCCGGGTCGGGGCGGTGTGGCCGTGCCGTGCCGAGCCAGTGGGGCCATGCCGTCCTACACGGTCACCGTGGCCACGGGCAGCCAGTGGTTCGCGGGCACCGACGACTACGTGTACCTGAGCCTGGAGGGGACGGCGGGCTGCAGCGAGAGGCACCTCCTGGACAAGCCCTTCTACAACGACTTCGAGCGCGGCGCGGTGAGTGGGGGCGGCCGGGGCAGGGGCCTCCCCGCGGCGCCCCGCGGAGCCCGCAGCGCCCCGCGGAGCCCGCGGCGCCCGGCGGCGGGGCGCTCACGCCGTGCACCCCCGGCGGCAGGTGCTTCGCGCCTCCGTCCTTCGCGTAACCCCGCAGCCTGGGGAACGAGGATCTCCCCGCGCTTTCCTTATGAGTGCGAGGGGAATCTGTTTGCTGATACATTATTTGCGACTGACGGCATGTGCAGATACGGTCCCAGGTCATTTATAACCCAAATTCTGAGGAAGATGCTCTAGCAAATTCAGAGGTGTGCAGACTTACTAGCCATTACTGTTGCTCGCCCTCACGATTAAACATTCATTATTCAGAAATGTTGTTATCCAGATCTTCCAGGTGGACATCCATACAGTCTTTCTTATCCTGTGAATATTCCTGTATTTTAAATAAAGCTTAACAGCATTAGCAAGAGAGGTGGATAAGACCACAGAGTATCCTGCAAACTTGCAAACAGGAACATCCTAACCTGGCTGAGAAGCTCCGGGGTCTCCAGCAACTGAGCACTCTCTTATCCCTTCATTACAAAAGGGGGTTCACTAATAGAGAGATGGCCGTGATGGAGAGGCTTGCTGTGAACCTCCAAATGAATTAGATCCTGTAGCAGGGAGAAAATGTCATGATCTGGGCATTAAGTATATGGTCAGGCTGCAGGGCCAGTTCCAGCAGGAGCAGATATCTGTAGGTGCTGGACTCCCTGGGTGAGGAGGCGATGCGTGGAGGTTTGTGAAAATCAGTAGCATTACAGCAGCGGATGTGTGCACCTAAAAGGATCACTTCACTCTCTTTGAGGATTTAACTTTTAAGCACATTTCAAAGTTTTCCCCTAGGTCCTAGCATTTTATATAAAATACACTGTTAGGTAAGTACACTTTCTGAAGTAGAGACAGCTGCAGATGTTTCCTAGAGGAAAGATCCTTGACTAAACCCAGATCAGTAATTTTCTCCCTATCCAGATTAATTATTTCCTTTCATTTTATGTGTTTGTTTAATACTACAAATGTACATTCATTTTTTGAGCATATATTTGTGGAATAAATCTACATTCTATAAAGTCTCTGGCTTGTTGGAAAGTTGCAGTATGATGTGCTAGGTTTTGGTATTGAGAGCAGCATTTACTTGGACAGTGTTGTGTGTTTCTTCAGGCACCTGTTCCCAGAGCTCTGTAACTAATAAGTTGCTCAAAGAAAGAAAGAAAGAGAAAACAAAACAAATACCCCAAACCTAAAGAAGACCAGAAGACTGACAGGTTGTTTGTCAAATGCAGCAATTGAAGTTAACTCTGTTTTAGTATTTCCTTCACTAGCATCATTCTTCTTCTGCAAAACAACCAGGAACACATTTGCAAAAATGTACTTTTTCAGTGGATGGCAGGAATTCTATGGTACCGTCTTATAAGGCTTTGCCAACTTTTCTTATTTCTTTTCTAAAGGTTGGGCTAGGCTCAGTAATTCCAGTCTCCTGGCAGTGGCTTCATTTGAATTAATGCAAATTGTGGCTATTGCTAGATATGATGAATGAAGGCTTGGACAGATTCTGAGTAAGAGATTTGCATATCAAATGTTGATTTGGGAAAGGGATGTGGAAAACCCAAAGGGACTTGCACAATGGAAGCTCAGTTTTCATTTTTATTAGGCTTTCTGCAAGTACTGGACACAAGCAATTTGGAAAGTCCATAATTGTTTTTCTTTACTCAGTGACTTTTGAGTAAGTTCCTGTCGGTGCAGAGAGATTTCAGTGAGTGTCAGAGTGCCACTCAGTTCCCTGTTGTTTTCCTGTTTCCCCTTCATCTGCTTTTTGCAGTGGTTGAAAGAAGCACGCTCTCCAGGATTTCCAGGAGGGAAATAGGTCTCTTCCCATTTAGAGTTTTGTGCTTATGGACAGAGCTTGTCTGTGTCATCCCTTTTGCAGTATCAGGCTGGTCAGCAGGAGGATTCCTCAAAGAGGAAGAGCTGGGCTTTTGTGAGAGATTAAGTTGCTTGGACAAGATGCTCTGGGGGCTTGGACAGTTCAACAGTCTTTGTTACTTCTGTTTTTTCATTCAGAACCCAACTGTTTATAAATTTATTGTCTGTATTTTGACACTATAAGAAGCAAAGTTGAAGAAAAGAGATAATGACAGAGGAAGGAAAAACTGTAAGAGAGCTATAGCACATGGCAGCAGCAAGGCTTAGGAAGCAAAACTGCGTGTTTTTTTTTTTTATTAACATGTGTCCTCACTGGCTTGGATGCAGAGAATGCTGGATGAGCAGTCAGGAGAGGACTTCACTTTCAGCAGTGCCATTAGCTTGAAGACTGTAGTCGGAAAAAGATTAAAAAGATATTCAGGCATATTTAGGCTAACTGATTCTCCTTTTTGCATTACACTTACAAAGACTTATGCAACTAATTTAGGACCCTCTTAAAGATGGTGAAGAATTTGTTTGCCTGAGGAATGAGTATATGCCAAAGGACTGGCTTCAGATGTGACATTTCTATCGACTCTTTGAGTCTGATTCATCTGCTCTTCCGTTTTAAATGTTAGATATATTTACATCGGTGTGAAGTTGCAGAAACTATAGAAATGCGTATGTGTAAATGAGGACTTTTTTTAAAGGAAATTGTTAGCTGAACACTTAAAGAAGACAAAGGCTAGTCAAGTATCTCAGGCAATGAGGAGTCCATGAGAAAAATAAGACTAATTTCAAGCTTTCTGTGCCATACAAGTCACTTGATAGCAATGGGTTTTCTTCAGGACTTGAGCTAAAAATAATGCAATTTCCTTTGTCCAGATAATTGTTTCTGTTCACCTCATTCCTCCTCTCTATGTGACTAGCACAAGAATTGGAACAAGAAATGAGTGAGATGATGGAGCAAAAAAAACTGAGATAGCCAAATACAAAGCAAAGTTGATCTGTGTGCAGTTTATCATTTGTTTCTGTGGATTATGGCATTAGTCTTTGTGTTTTAATTTCCTTTTCACTGATGAACAGAAACAGATAATGATTCAGGTGGGTTTGTCGATTCAGTTGGACTCTGCTGCTGCGAGGTGGACTTCTAAGAACAACAGGACCATGATAAAATGGAAAGAAAGAATTGATGTTGTGTTCGCAACTGCATGTAGAGTTGCATAAGCCAGAAATGCTTGCATCTGAGATACATGGTATGGCAGCCTGCAACTGCTGATGATTTTGCTAAGTATTGTCTAGACTTTGAAAAGAAATACAAAATTGCAGAAGTACTGACTCAGCCTGAAACCCAAGGCTTTATTGTTGTGAGCATACGGTCACTGTTTTTATTGAGAAAAACAGAAGCTGTGGAAAAAATGAATGGGAAATAGGAAGGATTCAGTATTGCCTATTTCTAGAAAGAAAATATATAGCATGGGAAACAATCTGAGCATGTTACTCACATTTTCTAGCTATCACCTAGGATTCTTTGTGCTAATCGACAAGGGTGAAGCCAGAAAGAACAGACCTTGGGCAATAGACAAAGATCAGGGTGGCATCTGAAATCAGCTTCTGTGGGAGGAAGGAATCTCATCTCCCTTAGCCAGGAGCACAGGAGGTATGTCCTACATTCACCGAGTGCCACAGTTGTCACTTAAGACAGTGTATTATTGTGATTTTTGTTCAGTTGAAAAAAGCTTCTCAGCATTTTTCAGTGTGTATGGCTGGTTCAAAATCATGAATCATCAAGGGAATGAATTCACCTTTGTGCATTATCCTTTTAACTGCTTGGAGACAGGGTGTTAAAAGGGTAATGCACGAAGGTGAATTCGTTTCCATGAGATCTGGCAACAAGTTTTTTTTTAAAAAAATAAGATTATTAAAATTTACTGATTCTACTGAAAGAAGTACTTCTGTTCTACTGTGGAGATGCAAAGAAACGAGAGACATCGTTTTAATATGTTCGTTGAAATCTTAGCTCCAGGGTTTGGATCCGTCAGTTCAAATCCTGGCAGACAGTTGCTGTCACCCCAAGCTTGCCAAGAACTGCCATGCTATCTGAGAAACACCGGTGGGCCCAATTCCCCTTCTTTGAGCACCTGCTGTGTATGAATGTGCTATTGACATCAGCAATGCAAATTTTGATTTGAGATATGATAAGGCTCCTTTTTAGAAGAAACAATTGCATTTCTTTTGCTTTAAGAGCAAGGGAGGAAGACAGCTCAGTCTGAAATTAGTCTGATAAGTCTCATCAAATCAGAATAAGCAAAGTTGATGCCATTTTGAATATTTGAGCCTAAAATGAAATGAGGCTGAATGTTACAAGAACTTCCAATATCCTTGTTAGCATGAAATAATACCACTTGAGTTGCAGTCTAGCAGTCACGTCCTCAACAGTTTCAAAGTTGATTAGAGCACGTCACTGGGGGAAGACAGGCGAGGACAATTTTTCATTCTCTGCAGAACGGACTTCAAAGCCTAAATTTTTTTTTTTTTTTAATTTTTCTTCAACTTCTGTGAGTCAATTAGATGTGACTAACTTTTTGAAAGCTGACAGTTTTATGTAATGGATTATGAGAGAACTGAGGGTCTGCCATCCCAAACTTGATGGATAGGTAGATGTCTTCATCCCAAAACAATCGTTGCAGCTAGTAAATCGTGCACAGCTCATAGAAAAGGGTACTCTGCATTGATCAGGAGACTTGAGCTAAAGTGGGAGAGGAAGGGATGCCAAGGGATCCTCCAAATTAAATGTTTTCTTCTAATCATGTGGGTGCAAGTTGCTATGAATCTTTCTTTTTTAACAGTTGAAATAATAGGTGCTATCTAAAGGCATTTTAAAATGACTTTTCTTCCTTTTTTTCTGGAAATCTTTCTTAATCTTTCCTCAGTTTTCAGAGTTGGTCCTTATGTGAATTAGACTTTCCCTAGCAAATAATACAGTAACGGTGGGTATACATCAAATGCCTGTCAAGGGCTGGGAAAGTGCTCCTGAAAAGAACAAACAGACTGTGGTGTCTTGGTCCAGAGCTAAATGACAAAGTTGCAGGCAAGTGAATTGCTACAGACCCTGCAGCATGTAGAGGAAGAGTGTCTTGTCCTTTTGATTTCAGCAGCTGGCTGGTTTCTAAGAATGTCGATTTCGTTAAGAAAAACCACAAGAGAGTGAAGTCTCATCTTGCAACGACATTATGCTTAGCAGGATTGTATTCTGAGCAAAGTAGGCTTTGCCTACTGCTCTCGTGATTACAATAGCCAGTTCGGCTTTGTTACGATGCGCTTGGCAGCCCCCATTTTGTCTGAGCTGTTTAAACTGTTGAAGAGTCGATTCTTGTTCTCCTGAAATGCCTAGCTCTGCATGGTGCTGTTCTGGTGATATGTGAAACGATTGCTCATTTCTTTCTATTCTGCTATTACCTAATAGTGCAAGTGCAATCAGAACCGTAGTACGCTAGGTGCCGTTCCGGCATGTAATAAGACACTGTGCGCTTCTCAGAAAGGTTAGCCCCAGACACATGAAGGGGCTGAAGTACCCATTTTTAGGATAAGAGTTCACAATCCTAAACCTATTAGGCAATTTAGTGAGACACTTAAATAGTCACTGAGTCCATTTAGTTATGCACTTAAATTCCTTGTCGAGTGAATAGGCAGAGTTCAGCACTGGAGAATTCGTAGCAGGCACTTTGCTGAGCAAGGCGTGCTTAACACAGGTGAGAAGTGCCACAGGGAGCAGCTGGTTCACAACCGTCCTCCTCCCAGGCCTGGCCTCTTGCTTGCCGCACTGACGGCAGCGCTGCTGTTACGTAGGATTCGCACACTGAAACGATGCTTCACTTTGATGGCGGAAGTCGCCTTATTGTGTGCAGGTGACCAGAGCTCTGTGGCTTTCAGCGACTAGAGCACTTAGCTGCTTAGTTTTGCTGTTGCACTTGCCCACAAACACACGCACCCTGGCAGAGGCAAGCGGCTCTACACCCATTTCAAGCCATCTGGGACGTAGATTCAGGACAGGTCTACCACTTGCCAGGAGCGCTGAACTCAGTAGTCAAAGCCATTGCAATTCAAATGGAAGAAGAACATGTTTGCTGCTACTCCTCTTATGGTCCTGTGACCAGAACAGTCAGCAAGATATTGAAATAATGGCATTTGGTGGCTTCCTCTGTCAGACCAGGTTCAAATCCACTCCTCTGGCACCACCACCACAAAGCCTGGGCTGGAGGCAGTGCTAGGATAGGTCTGCTCCTCACCTGGATCATTGCACACCCAGTCACTCAGTTTCTGGGGCCTGTCCCTGCAGGCCACTGATGATATGGGTCTTATCCTTCACTACTAACTTGTCGCAGAGCCCTTGTGACCAGACCCTTAGCATGGGCAAGGACTAACCAGACTAACTACTGTGCTAGTCTGGACTGAAGTTCCTTCACATTGCAGGAGTCAGGTCTTCGAGCAACTCCAAACTGAGCAAGGAGCTAAGTCAAGTTTCCTCATGCTGTCTGAGGAAGTTTTCTGTGAAAACATGAATGCCTAAAGACACTGAGGTACCTACAGAGCTAGATGGGGTTCTTGTGAATCTCTGTTTTCAGTTAGTTACTTAAATTTTTTTGTGAACCTGAACCCCACAGACAGAGAAGAAAAGATCATTGTCCTCATTTAAAAAATGGAGAACTGAAGATGGTAGAGAGAAGGTCAGCCATAAAAAACATGAGGCCAAAGGAATTTAGGTATTCTGAATATAGTTCTTACTCTGAAACGCATCTGACTAATATACACAAATCTTTTCATTCCTAGCCCGGTATGTTCATCTCATTGCAATCCTGCTTCAGTGGCAAAAATAGACAAGTCCTAACAATACCTCTTCCAGGTACTGCTATAGTAGTAGTAATTACTTTCATGGTCTGCACATTCTTCTCAGGCTTGCATACATTTCAAGGATTAGTACAATTTTAGCTTACATAGAAAAATGTTTCTCCATTTCTAGAGTACTTTGCATCTTCTTATTTGTTCTTTTATCCATCTTTCTGTTAGGTTGCAGCCTAACAAAAGATCTTTCTTTTCTCACCTAATGCAAGCAAGAAAGTTCCATGTGCTGATGCCATACCCATCCACAGCAGATGTCAGATAGGTTTATGAAATACTGCTTGTGATTTCTGAGGGCTCAGTGGATAACTGATTGTATTTCTGCTCTACAGGTTGACTCCTATGATGTGACTGTGGAGGAAGACCTTGGAGAAATTCAGCTAATAAAAATTGAGAAACGAAAATACTGGTACCAAGATGACTGGTACCTTAAGTATGTCACTGTAAAAACGCCACTTGGTGACTATTTGGAGTTCCCATGCTACCGATGGATTACAGATGAAAAAGAGATTGTTCTCCGGGATGGAAGAGGTGAGAGCCATGAGAAAACTGATGACTTGTAGAGCATCCAGGATTCCTCCACTTCTCCCTCCCTTTTCCCTGCATACCAACCTTCTCTCTCATGTGCAGATCCCTTGCCAGTTCTCTTCTGAATCCCAGGGACTGGCCTCTCCCTGCTGGCCAGGACTGGTTTATGAGCAGTTTGTTGGACTGGATGCTGGCTGTTGAGTTGGATATCTTGGGAAGCAAATGTAAGGGAGAGTCCCTAGGCTGGCTTAAATATGAAGGCTGACTCCAATAGCAAGGTTCTGTCTGCTGCTTCTGGAAGCCCTTTTGGTCTTTGAACTAATGTCTTGTTGCTACTTCCTAGTGAGCCCCTAAAAATGTATTTTTCCCATAATTAGGTGTATGGGAATTATCTAGTTTTCTCAGGAGTAAAATAAAAATCCAAAAATAGGCTGCTGAGCAGGCACCAGGACTGATTGGAAATAGCAGTTCCACTTTTCTCTTTTATGCTATTAAGTCCAGGAGAAAGGCAAGATGAGATGGATAGAGCTGCTGTGCGTAAGAGTGACCAGCTGAGGAAAGTGTTTCGGCACTTCTATACTCTATTCAGAGTGGGTTGTTGGACTTGAGACTTGTGTTTTAACTGTCTCTAATTACTCACATACCAGTGCTGCGACAGGAGATGGGGCAATCATTTGCTACCAAAGTTTACTTTTTCCCCTTCATGTTTTCTTGGTGTAGCTTGGCTGCTGTAGTGATCTGCAGCACAAGTGCCTGAAAACAACTGACACAGTATATGGAGTGGTGGGAAATAATGCATTTTTTGTCCCAGCAATTTGTTGGTTGCCTGGCTAGTACATGCTCTTAGCTGAGAAGTTGTGTGTTTAAAGCTTTTTATGTTATAACTTTCAGTTTCCTTTTGGTCTTCAGAGGGGCTTTCCATACTTTGTAATTTGATTTATAAAAATTCTGGACTTCCAAAGAAAGCAGCTTTCCGTGGACTTCAGAATATGGTGAGGTAAAGGAAAAAAAGCAAGTGACACCCTGCTGATAACTTAAACAAAGCCCACTGGAGGCCTCTGGCCATATGTTATCATTTCCATTATCTCCAACATTTCCAACTCCAAACCCCAAACAGCTATTTCCATGAAACTCTTTCTGACTTTATTTGCCTTCTCTTTTGTGTATGTAAAGTGAGTCAGATCCTTCTGCTCTTTCTCCTGATCTGTTAGGAAGTTTCTGTGTTACTTAATGTTATTATGAATACATGATCAGAAGAGCAAAGTGTCAGGGAATGAAACCTCACTGTTTTTTCTTTCTGTTCTCATAGTAAGAAGAACTGCTTATTCCTCCAAGCAGATAGGGGAGAATATGGCTCAAGGAGAGGAGATAGGAGATATTTCCTAATATATAAAAATAAGTCCTCTAGACACTGTAATATAAAATTCATTCACATGTCACTATTCAGACCATTTAATGCTAAATACATACAGCAGGTGTCTACTGTAGGTATGCAGGTTTTATATACAGTTGAGACAGATATTCCTAACTTAAGTGAATTGCCCTTTAGAGGTGCTAAGTTAGGATGTTATCCACTTCCACAGACTGACTGGGGACCTACAGTTCTAATTCGGGTATTAAATAGCATTGTGTGACTTAGTGAAGATACAGTTCAAAAGTTTGAATATCTGGAAACATTCTTGTTCTCCTCAAGACCTGGGCAATGATAGGTAGAGAGACCTCATAATCCTGTGTCTTTCTTCTGTTTCACAGCAAAGCTCCCCCGGGATGACAAGACCCAGATTCTCAAGCAACACCGACGCAAAGAACTTGAAGACCGGCAAAAAATGTATCGGTGAGTTTCCCATAGCTCCCCAGAAAGTCCAGGCCCTGTTCTCATCGAGTCACCATCTAGCTCCAATCCATTACTATACTGGTGCTAGCTGGCAGCCATAGAGAGGGATCAAACATTGAATGGGTGACTCTGCGCCTAAATGTCAGGGTTAAAGCAGAGCAAGAAGTAGCCACAATATGATGTGTCTTGGGGCATACGTCTTCCTCGTGCACGTCCTGGAGTGAGTGTCACAGCCAATGGTCTGGGAATGCTGCAGTGGTGTTAACTAGTCCCAGCAAATCCAACCTGGGTGAGATATGGCAGAAGCAGAGTACATTCAGCTTACCTTTTTGCTGTAAATACTGGACTGTTGGATAAGCGAAACTGTCAGTTCCCATGTTGGCTGTATATTGGTTTTACTTATATGGAATTCATTGCAAGTGAAGATCATCCTGGTACAAGGGGTGTTACCAGTTACTTGAATCCCAAATAAGCCTGTCTGGAAGGCTTTCATGTGAATTCAGTGTTACAGTCTGTGTGTGGGTCCTCTGGCACACAGTTGTGCTTTCAAGGAAGAGTCAAAGACAGATTTTGTTTGCTATTTGTATGCGGTACTTCATTTTTGGAACATGACCTAAACATGTATGTTGTTACCAGAGCTTATCTGCTGCTATAGCAAGTTAGTTTTTGTTGTTTCTTGCTGACAGGTTCAGTGGGTGGTCTGACTCCTTTGGAGTGAAATGTATTGTGCTATCAAAGCAAAAGGGGAATTTTCATCCTGAGAGGTGCTTCCCTGCAGTTGTTTCCCACCTTTGTACTTTCACAGACTTTTTCTCCTGATCAAGAGAAGTCACAAATGGAGAATGCTGTCTTTTAACAATGGGTAACTCCAGAAGACAAAACATTTCCCTTTCCTAGAAACATATTCTTCCTTAAAAGTACAAGAGTTTTTTGTACTTCCATCATGAGAATAAGGAACGGAAGGACAGAGGGTCCATTCAAAATTGATGAACTGAGCCTTGGTGTGTGTGTTGTTGATATCATTTGACTAAGAAAGAATCTTTCTTACAAATGGTGGACAAGGAGCAGAGTAAAATATATCTCCAAAAAGATGTATGGCACAAAATTTGATTTATGTATGCAAAAAGGAAGGCAAAATCATTTGTAATTCCAGGGAAACAACAATTTACAATTCAGATGCATAACTGAACACACAATGCAGTCTGTGTGGCAGGCAATTTGGCAATACCACTGAAACATTTTTCCCTAGAAATTGCCGCCTTTTGTTTTGAAGTAACAATTCTTCCACATCAAATGCCAAAGTGAAGGACACAGTGCAAGAACATATATTACTGGGAACAAAAAATATGTGCCATGACAACTAGGAGGTAATGTTCTTCTGAGAAGCTAAGGCAAGGTTATATGTGTCTCTTGTAGAATTGCCTTTTGGAGAAAATTCATGGAGTATGAATTGCCTGAGCAATTTTAGCTGCTGTTCATTCTACAGTATTTTTTGCAAATGTGGGACAGATGGCATTCCTGCTCAGTGATTTCTGCATGTGTCTGGCAGCTGACTGTCTCCCTCCCCTAAATTTGAAGCTAGCCAATTTCAACAAAATATGACAAGTGTTTGGAAATATCACAGATACTAAGTTACTTCAAGTTTTGTGAATCTAGGTGCCCAAGTAGATGACTTCAGTTGTACTTCAGGAATCCACAGGATACTGGGAAGTACTCATGTAATATAAGTCATTATTATTGTCCCAAATTAGCCTACTGAGTCACAGAAGCAGTGTAGGTAAAGGAAGGACACATCTATCTTGCTAGTAAGTTTATGCAGCTAATCTAGCCTCCTCCTCTTTCTTCAGCTGGAAGGAGTGGCATCCTGGCTTTCCACTGAGCATCGACGCCCATTCTCACAGCGAACTGCCCCGTGACATCCAGTTTGACAATGAGAAAGGAATTGACTTCATTCTGAACTACTCTAAAGCGTAAGTGTTTGTGGAACTTTGGGAGTTCTGAAAAAAACATTTTGGAGGTGGAGTAAGGATCTGATTACCTTTCAGGTTAACATCTCAGAATTAGATTTTTTTTTCTCCTAGATGGATCTTCAGTTAATGAAAATAGGAAAACACTGAAGGAAAGGATATCTGTTTCCTTTTTTCATATCAATATTTTAAGCTTTTCAGACTTAGAGCTGGCTGGCTGAGCCCCTGCATTCTCATTAGGCTCTACTCTGGTTGTAGAAGGAAGGAGAGGCTGCTGAAAAGCAGAAGTGTAGGAGATAGGGTTATTCACACCTACTACTTCAGGCATCTGACTAGTTTTCAAAGTTGCCCCCTGGAGATGCTCCTCTCCTTTGACTGTGTAGGGAAATGAGATCTTAAAATCAGACACCAAAACAAGATGGTATGTGTTTCCCCATAAGACCCTGTTGAAGAAAAGTTGTGCCCTGCAGCTCATCACTTAACCACAGGTGGGTGTATTTTGCCTATGGCAATAAAGTCACTGTGCATCTACTTGCACTTGTCACATCATTGAAAAAACAGTCTTGGCTGTGGGGTGAGCATGAAAAATCTCACAGAGCTCCCTCAGATATTACAGGATTAGTGAGACAAATAAGCCTGCTGTGGTCTCTGAGTCCCATTTTGAGCGGTCACAGATGCCCAGGTCACATATTAGCACATGTGGGGCAGTTGGAGAGGAGGCGAGAGTGCTCCAAGATCACCCACGACTTCTCCATCTCTCTAGTGACTCTGCTAGTCTGCAGGTCTCATTACATTTTGGAAAGGTGTGCTTCTCATTGGAATGATCCAATGGTGATTAGGTCATCACATGTAGACTGATATGAACTAGAGAGTTTAATAGCCCTATCGAGAAATTTGCAGCTTCATGTGATAGGGAATCCTTGCTTATCTGAGTTGGTCTGAGGAACTGACAATGGCTCAAACCTTACATGGTAGGAGACCCTTATTGGTGTTATGTCTGTGCAATGCCTTGCTGATCTTCACTACGAACAGAGTCAAATCCTTTGGCTTCTTCTGCTAAATAGATACCTACCTACTTGTTTTCTGAATTGGAAAGTTAGAAGCTTCAAAGAAAACATGTTTTGTTTGACTCCATTAGCTCTGCTGTAGATCTCTCCCTTCTCCCCTCTCTCCCCTACATGAGGATCTGTTTTTAACAATAGTATGATGCTTTATAATATTAGCATTTTTTTTAATATCAGACATTTTTTTCTTTCTTTTTTTTTTAAAAAAATAAGCAGTGGTAATCTCTAGCATGTATGAATAAGGTGATGGGTGTGCTTCTGCAGTACATATGGCAAGTAGACGTAGGTCTTTCAGAGTTATTTGGAATAAGGCAACTCAATAACTTTTAAGAGTAGGGGTCTCTAGCTTCCTATCTTGTGCAAACTAGGATGATAGACAAATGGTGGAATAGACAGTGGAGTACAGGTTTTTGTGGACTATTAATACTATAGTATTGATGATACCAGAGAAGTGGCTGTGAGGTCATACAAAGATTTAAATTAATGGTGCAAAGCACAGACACACTCTCCATGCTCCCCCCACAAGCTTACCCCAGGCACAGTTTAGCTCGCTTGAGCCCCAGATGCAAGGGATGAAATATCTGTCTTCTCTCTTCTTCTTGTCTTATTCTAAGTGCCTCTCTCATCTGGAGATCCCAGAATAGTTGCATTACCTGAACTTTATATCTATGCTTAGACTTTTGAAGAACCAAATCTGCCACCATTAACATGAGCTGGAAGTTGAGGTCCCTTCTCACCTCATGAAATATCTTATTTCTCATGTGAGCCTTTTGGACTCAGTGGGATTTTTAAGAAGCTTTAAAGGGTTTGAGACCTTGACTGTAGGTCCTTGAAAAATCCTAGACTCTGATGTTTCTCTTCACCAGATAGTTATTAGGACCCAGACCTGCAGAGTTTTTAGAATATATTTTTAGTTAGCAGTGTAATCCTGACCCCCATGGGACAGACCCGGAGATGAGGCCAATCATGTAAGAGGGAAAAGCCCATCACAGCTGCACTGTGGTCCCTAGTGAATAAACTTGTGGCAAACACAGGGAAAGGTTCCAGGTAAGGGACAAAAGCAAACACTCTGCCACTCTTTTGGTCTAGCTTCAGGAAACAGTCTAGCTCAAAAAAAAAAAAAAAAAAAAGCAAAGAAAAACTCCTTAAAAGGAAGAAGATAGATGTGAAAATACACAAACCTCATGAAAGGTCATTGAGATCTTCTCTTCTTGCCTCAACAATGGCATATTCTGTCAAACTTCTGCGAGGCTTCTATTTCCTGAGTGTTGCTGCTCTTGGTACAGTGTTAGCCGGTGCAATACACCTACTTCCAAGTCCATTTGGGATATCCAGGTGATACAAGAGCATCAGCAGCTGAAAGCCAGAGATGACACAGTCTGCCGTTAGCAGACATTACCAATGTGAAGATGACTTTCCCCTTCACTCTTCTAGCAGTTCCATTCTGCCAGTCTGTAACATATTGTCCAAGATCCTGAATTGCAGCCAAGTAAAACTTGCTAAGCAGTCAACAGGGTGCGGAGGCAGCTATTTTTGTTTTTGGTTGTAATGACACCTCCCCATGAAGTAGGAACCCGAAACTTTATTGCAGATAGCCAGCCATTCTGGAGAACTGGTGTGACACAAAAGAGATTTTTCCGAGGAACGTTGATGCTTCCTCACTGGCACACCGAGCTGAAAATCCAGACACGTGTTTTTTTTTTTTTTTTTTTTTGTATGGACTCTGAAAAGCTTTGAGGAGTGAGTTTGATAGCCCTTCTGTAGTTACGCTGCTAAGCTGTCAGGGCTGGGGACAGCTGTTTATGCAAATGGCATGAAGACACACAAAGGCAGGCATGCAGTCTTCCTTCAGGTTGGGTGCAGTAGAGAAAGACACTGAAGTGCATTTGGGAACCCAAGAGCAGGAGCAGAGTTGCAGGGTGTAGGGGTGGGCTGAATATGCACTCAAGAAAAGACTTGATGGCAGTGAGAATTGTAAGAGACTAGGAGGTAGTAACCCATGGAAGAGGGGAGGGGAAAGTCCTATTCTTTGGAACATCCAAAAATGAACTTAGCAAGTGCAGGATACATCTGAGAGATTGTGGTGATGCAAGGTTGGCTTTTTCAGCATCCAGCAAACCAAAATCCTCATCCTGGATTCTGTGCCAGAAACACCGGCTTACGTAGCTGTTTTGGACCAGTATTGCATTTGGGCAGACTCTGCCATTTCTTCCTTGCTCTGATCTCAAGCATGTACCATGGAGACATCTGAGAAATACTTGATTTCTCAAGGAAAATGAGTTTATTTTGTAAATCCTAATCCTTTGGAAAGTTCTTCTGAGAGAGGAAATGTGGAAGATTGCTTTCTAGAAAGTGTTCTTTGAAACATCTCAGAACAAACTGATGCCACAGCAAGTTTGTGTCATAGAGTGTCATAGAATAGGTAAGGTTGGAAGGGACCTCTGGAGGTCATCTAGTCCAAACCTCAAACAAGTGGCCCATACGGGGACTGAACCCACAACCTTGACATTATGAGCACCACACTCTAACCAACTGAGCTAAACCTAACTGGATCTTGGGTGCTGGGCCTGCTGCTTTGTTTGACCAGGCTAGGATAGCCCCAGGTAGGAGCAATCTCCTAAGGAAGAAGGGAGCAGCAGCTACTGGCTCTTGTGTTCGGTGTTTCCCAGTTGCAGAGAATGAGGGCAGAAGCTCTACAGAACCTTAAGTGACAGCTCTCCAGTGAGACAGGCTCAAGCAACTCCTCTCAAGCTATTGAGTTTTGCTGTTTAATTGATTTAAACATCTGCACATGATTGTGCTTCTTCTTGATGTTCCTCTGTGATTTGGGCAGCTCAGCTCATTCAGGTAAAGTCCTGTCCTAATATCTCCCCAGAAAGTCCTGCCCAGCAGTTACCTTCCTTTCTTGATGCTCCTGAAAGGTCCTTCTTTGGTTTGTATGATCCTTTTGTGTCCCTGTCAAGTGTCCGAAGAGGTTGTCTCCTGTTCCAGCCTAGAAAGTTGCATGAATTTTGCTTCCTAACATTCCTCTGGGCACCATTTCTTGTGTTGACCTTGATCTGCATTAGGATAAACATCCTTTGCTACATCTCCCCTGTCTGGGATCCATACAAAAGCCTCTGAGTGATTTATTGTCATCCTAGTCCAGATGCCGCCTTTGTTTTACTGCTTGCTGTTTCCCTAGGCTTTCTGTGCTGTTTGGCCACTTCTGATCAGTTCTTCTCAAAGTACCTCAGTCTAAGTTTACTTGATAGTGAATCTACCCTTCTGGGGTTCTCCTTCCATTGAATTCTTAAGATTTCCTGTGACCTTGTGACCTTTCTTTGCCCCTTTATCTGCTCTACTTATCTTTGTGTGGTACACATGCTTCTCTTTGCACTTTGAAGGGTTGGTGCAAAGCCAGCTTTCTTCTTCAAATCCATTGTTTGCCTTCCAGTCAAAATAAATGTTTAATAGTAACAAGTGTTGCATTTACATAGTGATTTAGGCCTTGTTGTGTTCTCATACCAGGTAAACTTGCTTGACTTTGTTGTAGGCAGAATACTTCCCTGGGTTAGAGCATGATCAGATGATTCTGGCTTCCAGCTCCACGTTCATGCGATGTGTGCAGCCAAGTGACTTGGTTCCTAATGTTAAAGTAGACCATCAAGTTAACTCCCTGCTAGACAGTGTCTGGAGTGCTATTTTTTTTGAATACAGATTTTGTATGACATAGCTCTTATAGCACTGCCATTGTGGACTGCCTAGAACAACTCTAGCATGGAATTCAATAAATGCAGTAGCAGGTAGTAGGCTCTTGAGATGCCTTTCATACTTGCATGTATAGCTGGAAGATTTTATTCTGTCGGGTGGCCAATATAATACATTTCACCACTAAAAAAATTGTTGTGGGTTGGTTTATAGAAGGGTGGAGAAGAATGGAGAAAGGCATTGGGGCAGCCAAAGATGGTTTTTTCATGAGGGGTTGTTTGTTTGTTTTTTAGGATGGAGAATCTTTATATCAACCGTTTTATGCACATGTTCCAGTCCTCCTGGAGTGATTTTGCAGATTTTGAGAAGATCTTTGTCAGAATCAGCAACACAATCTCTGGTGGGTGTATCTACATTTGCTCAGGCTCCCAGAATGACTAAGTAGCTGTCTTGATCGTTTCTGGTTAGGGTGGAAGTGGCTGACCACACTTCTGATCTCCCCTGCCTTATCATAAATACACTATAATCTTAGTCTGTCAATCACACTAATAGCTTGAAAGACTATTAGTGAAGACTAGAAGTGAAGCTATGATCTCACTCCAACTAAAATTTCTGATGATTGCTCAATGATGTTCTATATTCTGTGCTATCCTGGACATGAGCATCATAGTCCCTTTTGTTTTTTAAAAAGTATTTTTAGATATGTGTAAGGCCTATAAGGATACATTTTTGAATTTTTTCCCGACAGGGTGATTTTGACAGAACTTCTTTCAGGTGTGAATGTGCATGCTGTTAGAGCAGCAGATCTGGGTACAGGTAACAAAAAGCTGGGAGTGACCCAGGAGCAGTAACTTCTTCACGAGGTCCCACTGCAGCCAGAACAGGCAAGTGGACCACAGCCTGAGCAGCCCTAAATTTGAATGGAAATTGGTGGGAGTTAGGTCTGAAAAGCCTTGTGGCATTTATCTGAAATTTCATCTGTTTCCAAAAATAAGTCAGAATTAGTTGTGCATTCTGCCCCTGCCACTAAATATTATGCTGTGTTTGCTATTTTGCAGTTGCATCTCCTTAACAAAAAAAAAAAAAAAAAAAAAATCACCCTTGCGTAAGAGTGTGAGTTTCACTTTTATGTTCATTGATGTTCAGTTTCTGGAGTATCTTTCAAACTGTTAAAAACTCCATTGGTGTAACATTACTATACTGGGGACAAAATATTTCTTTTCTTTAATTCCTTTCAGTATGGTAATCTTGGCTGTTACTTGAAAAACAAGCAAAAAATTTCGGATAGACAAGCGTTTTGAGGCTGATGGGTCATTTCTGTAAAGTAGGACTAGAAAGCCTTTGATCTGTGGGCCAGACCCAACCTTCTGTTATGACCCACAGCAATATAGTTTTATTTTATTTTACTATATTATTGGATGTGGTAGATAAACACTGTACATTTGTTAGGATGTGGCTCATCAAATGTGTGTGAATGGCCAGACTCTACCAAGTCTTTTCTCTGCCAAGAAAAAGAGTTTTCCCTCCTGCTTTGAAGTCGTGCCCCTCTTCAGGGTAGCTAAGGGCAGTTAACAGGCATAGGAGTAATTTCTGTGATCTCTGGTGTAAAATAGAGCACATAAGGTGGCCAGAACAATAAAAAACCTAGTTTGTTACGTGTAATAAGATTGCTTCCTGAAGTATTTTTAATACATAATCTAGATTAATTTCATTGATAACATTTCACACTCATGAGTGAAGCTCTAATTCTGAATGTTTTGAAATTTAAGCATCAGCCTCAATTACAGTAATGTAACTCTCAACCTGCTTATTTGCAAACCTTTGCAGAAACAGAGCTAATGCAGGAGCTGGTTCAAGACTTAGTTTTCAGTCATACAGTTTCTGGTTGCCTGGTGTAGACTTCAGCTGCATCTGCAGACTCATTGTGCAAATTGACAAAGTGTCAATTTTAAGTAAGCTGTAACTTTTTCCTCTCTGTTAGAAAACATTGCAAGTTCTGAGACCTTTCTTATTTCTTTTTTTATTTTTTTTCCAATTATCACTACGTTCCTCTAGGTCTCTCTTCTTCATCCTTTCACTTTTTCTAGAAAAAATAAGTTGCTTTCAGAAAGAAACTTCTGGTTTGGCTGAAAATGAGCAGTAATGGAAAACTTGCTTTGCTTCATTTTTCCTCTGAAGAAATCAATGGGATTTTCACATTGATCATATTTTTTTCCCCACTCTGAACTCGGAGGCTGAAATGGTGGCATGGCTTTATGAAACTGAAAGCTACAACTGTGGAAAACATACTCTAGTACTACATATCTTATAGTGAGGAGGCTTGAGTATCTGAAACTAGCTTTTTTTTTAAGAATGAGATGTTAACTTGGTTTCGTATTAGCAACTGACAAACAGAGGGATACCTCTCACCCAGCTGTGAGAATCATGCCAGCTGCTGCTCTCATTTCCCTACTCACATTACTGTATATTTTGCTCCCCCTTTCTGTGCTATCTTTTTGTGGGTTGTTTCCCTGTGCTGCATACCCTGGGAATTTGAAGAATGGGAATTAAAAATACTCTGGAAGATCTGAGAAAGTGCTCTGGAGACAGAGAGAGTATTTTTCATAGGAGTAGCATTTTTTATCTATCATTGCTGCTGGACATGGAGAAACTGCTGATTATCAATTTAATTCATTTTGCAGTGGAAAACAAAGATTACATGTTGATTTATTTTAAGAGAATTTTTTAAATTCTATGGCAACTTTTGAATCTTTTTCTTGCTACTTTAGTTAGTCAAAATTACAGTGTGATGTAATAGAAAAGTAGGGAGGAACCTCACGATGCAATGATACTGATGCTGTGGGCTTGTTTTTCCTTTAGAATATGTGATGCAGCACTGGAAGGAAGATTTTATGTTTGGATACCAGTTCCTGAATGGGTGCAATCCTGTACTGATCCGGAGGTGCACAGAGATACCTAAGAAGTTTCCAGTGACAACGGCTATGGTGGAGTGCAGTCTGGAGAGGAACCTGACTCTGGAGGAGGAAGTGAAGGTGCTGCTCCAAGCAAGACTTCACTCCAGCCTTTCCCTCCCATCTTCCCTAGCCTTCAAACCCTTTCCTAACTGCTTTCAGCCACATCTGCTCTCTTCAGGCTGTACAGTGTGTCATGGCAAAGCTGGTTACTGCTGCAACTTTCTGTTCACCTACTGGCCTGAGCTGCAGGCCGCGTCTTGCTCCAGGTTCAGTTAGAAAAATGTCATCAGGAGATGAAGGATCCTTTTTAATGGTTTCATCTGAATAATTTCGGACTGACTGATTCACAGGAGCAAAGCACCTCTCTTTTCTAGCAGGATTTTACCTTCTGTCATATACAGAGTTAACTAACACGCCAAGGAAGGGTGAGGGAGGGCAGTGGCTTCCTTTAGTTTTTATAATGAACCAGGGAGTCTTTTTTCCGCTGGCAGCATGAAGTTGGTGTTTGCATCAGTGTCACTGCGTGCATGCAAAATAAATAGTAGCTCTTTGCTGAAAGGCTCACAGTTGGGTTCTGCAGGCACAAGCCACCTAGTTTACACCAAGGTACGTGTTGTCTCAAGGGCGTGTATCGTCCCTGAGGCATTACAAATAAGGGTATGGTGACTGCAGGCTTGTAACCACAAGGCACCAGCCAGCTGCCTTGGCCTGAACTTGCCAGCTGTTTTGTTCTGAGCCTTACATCTTGCACCTCTCTGCTTTTCTTTCTGCTCCTCTGCTGAGTGCTATCTTTCTTCTCTCTCATCTCTCTCCTGATTGCTGCCCTGTCTTGTTCTTTCACACTTTTTGCTGTATTCCTTCCTCTTTTCCTCTCTTTCTGTTAAAACATGTCACATCCTTCATTTTTTCCAGCAAGGAAACATTTTCATTGTGGACTACGAGCTACTGGATGGTGTGGATGCCAATAAGACAGATCCATGCACAATACAGTACTTGGCTGCACCTATCTGTCTACTGTATAAGAATCTGGAGAATAAAATTCTACCCATTGCAATCCAGGTGTGTTTGCTGTCATGATCTTCAAAGGGATACATGGCTCATTGGCTTGGGCAGCCCCCTAGCATGAATGACTTGAATTTTGTATTCTTTTTATACCTTTCAGCTTGGTCAAAAGCCTGGGCCAGAAAACCCCATATTCCTTCCTTCAGATGCCACGTATGACTGGCTGCTAGCCAAAATTTGGGTTCGCTCATCTGATTTCCACATCCACCAGACGGTGACCCATCTCTTACGGACACACTTAGTTTCAGAGGTGTTCAGCATAGCTATGTTTCGGCAACTGCCCGCTGTACATCCCCTCTTCAAGGTTGGTTTTTGTATTAAGAGGTATGTGTGGGTCAGGGAGCTTATCACATTAATCTGACAAACCAAAGGGAAGCGAAGTCCTGGTGATAGCCCAGCTGTGATAGCTCAGCTGGCTGCACTGCAAAGCAGCATGCATCTAGCTGCTGTCTTCCAGGTCTTTAACCTTTACACTTGGTTGCTGTAATATTCAACCATGAATATTTGCCTTTTTTTCACTGCTTGTCCTGTTTCACAGCTCTTGGTGCCCCACATGCGGTTCACAATAGCCATCAATACCAAAGCCCGAGAACAGCTTATCTGTGAATGTGGCCTCTTTGATAAGGTAAATAACCGTCTTTTAAAATCTTCATTATTCTTCATACTCCCCACATGTTTTTGTCCTTTAACCATCACATATTGCTTGTTTCTTGACCTTTCTACTAACAAGCAAACACTGTCAATGCAATGTACCTACAGGCATACAGTTAAGTGTTCAATTTTTTGAAGTACTCAGTTACTCATCTTGGGACAGGGTGTTAAAACAAAATAATTTCTGATTGCAAAATGAAATTCACCTGGTCTCATAGAAACAGATGGAGGATATAAGGTAGATTTCTAAGCCACAGGTACTGGGCACAGATTCTAGCCACTGTCATCCTGAATTACCATAAATAGCAGATCTGCAGATATATTGAGATTAAAATTCAGTTTCATGTGCGTTAGTGAAACACTTTTGTTTTTATCATGGACTATAGTTCAGATCGTGGGTCAGAGCTGAATATCTAAGCATGATTGCGTAAGTGTCTAACATACACCCAGCTCTCCTGGCTCCCCAGGAAAATGATGTGCTGCATTTGCACTACAGGTTGGCATGCTGCAGTCTCTGCCACAACATGCCAGCATCCATGGGGAGGTTTCAGAAGCCTTTTCAAAGAGAAAACTTTGGCCTCAGGACAGCTTTGTCCCACTTGCACCTTTGGTACCAGCCAAAGAACAACATCTGTACGCCAGTGTTACTTCCCTAAGAGAAAATGGAGGTTAAATCCAGGCACTCCCTTTGATTTTTTGTACACTGCTGCAGACTGGCAACCCAGCAGAGGCTCCCATCCATCTGAACAGAAGCACAGTATCTGTACCCCATGCGTGCAGTACGAGCATGATATTAAGAGCTGCCCATGGGGATCCCTGCAGCTCTAGGATTTGACTCCAATGTAGGTGAACAACCAGCTAGAGGAAAATAAGTATAAACTGAATACTGCTACTATGGTAACAGCATATGATAGAAAAGCAAAATTTGGGAGCTTTTATGCAATGATCATCTGAAGAGTTTTGCAATACTGTCTGTTGTGGACATGCTTGCTGCATTTTCCAAATGCTGTTTGTTTCGAGATACAGTTTTCTGCTGGAAAAACAGGTGCTTCATCGTTCTAACTGCTATCTCCTGGGAATTTGCAAAGCTCGGTATAGGGTGAAGATGTTCATCTGCTGTTCCTCTGTTGCCATTCTTACAGGCAAATGCTACAGGTGGAGGAGGACATGTACAAATGGTACAGAAAGCAATGAAGGATCTAACTTACAGCTCCCTCTGCTTCCCTGAGGAAATCAAAGCTAAAGGAATGGACAGCCAAGAGGATATCCCCTACTACTATTACCGGGATGACGGCATTAAAGTTTGGGAGGCTATAAAGAGGTAGGAGATGATAGATGCTAGTTTTCTGTAGAAGAGAAGCATGGTAGATGGAGAGAAGCACTGAAAGAGATCACATGGAGAGTCTGAGAAGTCTCCAAGGGTGGAGCTTCCTAACACCAGTTTATATAAATAATTTTCAGGAATTGGCTTAGGTGAATGGCTTAGGAAGATGATCCTGTCCTATAGCAGGGAATAAACAACATTGCTTTGGTGAAAGACAGTGTACTGATAGCTTTTGAAGCAGCTTCCAGCCCCTGCTAGGTTTGCTGTTCAAAGAGTGCACAGACCCAGAGGCTGCTGCTTCGCCCAGATCTTGCTTTTGTGAGGCACAGCTGAGGCAGGGCAAGATACAGCTGATCGGCTGAATAATTGTCTCATACCTGCAATGCATCTTTGGCCTCGCTCAGATCTCAGCAGATGCTGGAGCCCAGTCGCTGTGCCACTGACCATGGGGAAACATATGTAGTCAAACATACACCCCTGAAAGATTGCTACTTCCAGCTCTTTTCAGCCCTGTTCTCTAGTACTCTCTATTTCAGAGATATCTGTATAATTACATACTCCTGTATAGGATTTCACAGAGTTTGGTGAGCTGGAATTTAGGTCTGCAAAGGGAATTTGCTTAGTAACTTTTTCAATGATGCACAAAACAAAAGAGGACCCAGCTCTCTTCACCTGCCACATGAGCTCTGCAGGGTTGATGCAAAAATGAAAATGTGAACTTGGTTTGCAAGAGAGAATTCTATTTAGAAACCCAAGCAAATATCTTGGGTTATAGCATCAAATAGCTATTAGCTCATTTGAGCAAAACTATTCTTAAAATGCCTTAAAATTGCAAGGCCCCCAGTTTTGTCAGGAAAGGCAGCAATTCTGGATCTGGAGATGTAATGTAAGTCTGCTCCATCAGACAAACAGCTCCTTTCAGAACTGAACTGCAGTCTCAGAATGGACTGATTTGTATGCTTTTTACCCACCACTGGCATTTTATTTACCTCCCCCAAAAGTATTTTTGTATTGTATAAGTAACTTGCTAGATATGCAGCTGTTTCTGATCACATAGCTTTTGAAAAATCTATCCAGTAAAAATCAAATATTTTATATACACAAAGCTGGATGCTTATCATGCAAGCTTAATGTTTAGATACGCCGGTTATGTTTTTGTCTCCTGTGCTTTCTGTGTTTGGGGGTTATCTCGCAATATTTCCTGCAATTGTTAGTGCCCTTTTGAGAGAAAAGGAAGTTAAAATTTTATGTAGTTGTTTTCTTGATGTTCTCTCCATGCTTATGTGTGTTGTTCTTACCCCTCTTCTTTCCTGTGTTTCCTTGTGCTGATTGAGATCTGATATTTTTTCAAATGTGTTAGTGTGACTGTAGTTGTTAGCCTAGATGGAAGGAGACATTACAGTGTCTCGGACTTGGCTGAGAGATTATTCACAGATGAATACTGTGGCTTACAGAAGATGTGGGAAGTTCTCTTTTCAGTGTCTGTGATGTCCTGACCGATGAACACCATCATGCATGTATCTAGTCACTATGACGGTCACACAGCAAATTTTTAAATGTCTTCTGTGATACTCAGGTTCCTACTTCTAATCTAAATGCAGATGTTTCCAAAGATATTCCAACCCCAAAGGCCTCATCTGCACGTCATATGGTAATTTATATCCGCACTGGAGGATATCGAACATACTGCCACATTGTAAGAGAAGGAGTACAGTCTGTGTGCATTTGACACAGATGCCAGGTGGTGGAGGAAGAATGCATGTAAAGCAGTATCTCTTTCTGCATCTTTCTGTTTGGTTGCCTGTGGAAGCAAAAATTTTGTAAATATGTTTATGCAGATGTCTGTCTGTCTCGGTAATAACTTTTGACTATTAGCTGATAGCAGCCACATTGATGGAATTGCGAGCATCTCCAAATTGCTGTAAGTTAATAGCTTATTGGGGAGAAATCAGGACTGGATAGCAATTCTTAGGCCTATCAGTGAGGTTTTGTAGTCAAATGTTTCACACTATGAGTTGCTGTCAAGATGCTTAGAAAGAGATTATAAGAACTGGCAGAGCTAATGGAACATCTCAGTGTAGCTCCGTTAACTAGTCATTCAGTCGTGAGATGCGCCCCCACTTGGGAGTGTGCCACTAGGTTTTTTAAAAGGTATGTGTGGTCAGAGGGCATCAGCCATCTGAGTGGCGTTCAGGGGTGCTCTGAGGTATCCCATGCACAAGGGATGGTGCCTGTGTCACTCTTTGGTATTCCCTGTTCCCAGCATGAGAACTGCATGGATAATGCCAGAGGGAGTTTTCTGAGTGAAGGAAAGGTTATAGATATGGGAGCAGAGGTCTGGGCAGGAGCAAAACCTCCAATAAAAGAATAAGGAGCATAGAGGGAAGCAAGGGGGCACAGTGCTACTCAGCATCTTTTCGGTGGAGGAAGAAGTGACACTGCTCTCAGCAATGAAGCAGAGTTGCCTCTGTGAATTCCCATCACTCATGGGGAAGAGGTAGGAGGGTGTCAAATCCTCCACGTGCCCTCCCCTCTTTCCTTATGCAGGAGCTGCCCTCTCTGCACACTCAGCAGCAGGAAGGCCTAGCTTGCTTTCTGTTTTTTGGTTTTTGTTCATTTCTTCCCTTGGCTGCAGTTTTGCAGAGGATGTGATTCACATCTACTACGAGAGTGATGAGGTCGTGTGTGAGGATGTGGAACTCCAGGCTTTCGTCAAAGACATTTACGTCTACGGGATGAGGGGTGTGAAGGCCTCAGGTAAAGCGTTATGGCCTTGCCAAGTCTAAAGCTTGTAGGGTGCCTGCTGCTATTGGAGCTGCAAGTGAGCTTGTCTTGAACTGCTGGAGACCCTCTGCCTTCTTGGCCCAGCGATGCACGGTTTTATGGATGAGACCCTGGATCAGGCCCACCCTCCCTCAGGAGACTGTCCTTTCCTGTGCCACAGAGCCTCACCATGACCTTGAGCAATTCACATAATTTCTCTAATTTTTCTGTGCCTCAGATCCATTCCTGTACACTGGCAATTGGCCTTTTTATCTTCTCTGTTCAGACTCTAAGCTTGTTGGAGGAGAGGCTGTCTTTATGTATGTATACAATCCCCAATAACTAGGTATGTGTCCCTGCTGTTGGGACCATCAGACCAGGACTGTGATAGAAATCAAAAGATAAAGCAACACTTCCTTGAATCATCTCATCAAAACCTTGCACCAAAATAGAAATATCTGACTGCACTTCTCATTTGTCCAGCATTTGTGTAATCATCAATCTTTCCGCTGCCTTCAAGATGAGATATTCGTAATTCTTTCCTAGAAATGTTTTCCTTTGCTCTGTCTCCTCTCACTGCTTCTCATTTCTTGCAAGCCATTGCTTGACTGTGAGAGCTTTCATATGTCACATGGCTCTATTCTCCCACCTGAGTTAACTTTCCTCTGCCCTTCCCTAGGCAGAGAAGGGCGGTTT
The DNA here is from genome assembly GCF_028389875.1 of Rhea pennata. Classification (NCBI taxonomy): domain Eukaryota; kingdom Metazoa; phylum Chordata; class Aves; order Rheiformes; family Rheidae; genus Rhea; species Rhea pennata. The sequence continues at coordinate 21,357,619 of NC_084669.1, forward strand.
CTTAGGCATGTTCTTTTCTTCCTTCCATGTGTTTTGCCCAAGCAGATTTTCAGGAATTAATAAAGCTGAGTGGGATTCTTCTTACTGGTCTGACTGCTTTACATCTGGAAACACCTGTTAGCCAGTGATATGGGCATTTTGGCACTGCATGCACACATATATTTGTGGAGAATGCAGGCAGAACTGTGATGGTTCCCTCCATTACCAGTATGCCCCGATGTGTATATAACAGCCTCCTGGGCTCTGCCTGCCTAGACTAGCGAAAGACTGGGGGGACAAAGACTGGGGGGACACCTTGTTGTTATCACTTTTGTTTATCAAGCTGTATCAGAGTTAAAAAAAAAAAAAAAAAAAAAAAAAAAAAAAAAAAAGGCTAGGATTGGCCTGCTAGAAGGAACCTCCTGCTGAACCTAGCATTTTAATGTGGGACTAACACCGAGCCTTTCCAGGGCTGCAGCTGGCTTAGTGCACATAAGCACTCTTGGCGGCAGGGCTGCCGTTGTACCAGCTGTGCCACAGATCCTCACCATGGGTTAACCTGCCAGGCCTGCAGCTTCCCTACCTGCTGCCTCAAGGACTGGGACAGAGTGAGGAAGGGGGTTGTCCATGGGCAGGAAAGAATGGGAGGAAGATAAATGGGGGAGGTATTCACACCCTGGGCTCCCCTCTCCAGTCACCCTATTACTAGGACAACTGGTCTGACTGGGAGCATGCCTACCACCTTTAAAAGATGAGCACAGTGTGTTGGAGATGGGAGGATGCAGGAGGGGAGGGTGCTTCTTCCCCTCTACAGGCTCTGTGGCTGGCCATAGCTACCATTTTCCTCTTCCTACCCTCAGCCTGAGCTCATGTCTGTGTCAGGCTGGCAAAGAAGACACGACAGCAGCTGGTCCAGGCAGCCCAAGCAGGGCATCTTGCCCCAGGGTGCCAACAGCTCCTGAGGTGTCCTGAGACTCACCACCATGCCAGGCTGGGGCAGGGACAGGGAACTGGAGCACAGGACCATGATGTGGAGGGAACAGGAGACACAGGCTTTGCAGTTCCTTGATGTCAAAATACTTCCATAGCACTGACCATGCTCTTGTTTGTTTATATAGTTCTAATTATTCCTCTTCAAAGAGAGCTTGATGCAACTATTTCTGTTCCTCTTTCTCTTGTTTCTCTTTCAGAAATTCTCATTTCCTCACTTCCCATTTCAGCAGATAAGCTTTCCCTGCACTCTTCCTCACTGTGCAACTAATCACCAAGCCTGGGACCTTTTTAAACGCAAGCACATAGTCATTTGCTCTTTGGCATGAACTTTCCCTGCTTGCATTGCAGACTGAAGAAAAAGGGAGCATCTGAGGCCCCTGCCCTGTGGTTCCTTGCTGCAGGGTAGGTGGGTGAAAGGACAGGGATACAGTATTTTTTGAAGATATAATTAAGTTTTGCCTTTCCCTTAAGGAACTCTAAATACTTTGCAAACAGTGGCGATCCCTCACAAACCTTTGTGAGGTAGGGCACTTCACAAAGTGAAGCCACTTCTTTACAGCTGGATGGCAGAGACATGGAGAGATTGGGTAACCACATGAAAAAAGCTGTAGCAGAGATAGACGGAGAATGTCCTGTTTGTGATGATTGCCATGCTGTGCTCTAGCTTATGCCTTTTTAGTCAAAAGACTATCTTGGATCAACCTGGTGACTCTGGGGCTCATAGCTGGGTAACTGCAGATTTTCTTCTTCCTCATTTAGGATTTCCTAAAATGATCAAGACACGAGAAAAGCTGGCAGAGTATCTGACAGTGGTGATATTCACCACATCGGCCCAGCATGCAGCTGTGAATTTTGGTCAGGTAGGAATTTCTGGGAATACTGTTCCTTCTGGGCTGGTACCTGCATTTGCCAGAGCTAAGTCTGAGAAGTGTTTTTCAGTAGATGAACAGGCATTACATTACTCTTTCTTGCCAAAATAACTGCAGAGCCATCTGTAAATCCCAGTGAACCCTGTGGATACTGGGTTCCTTTGGAAGCTGGGAGAAGCATTTTGACTCCTAGATAGGTAGCAAAGCTAGAATTTTGGGGTTCTGGCTTGTACATTTGAGTTTTAATGGTTTTATTATGGGAAACATTTTTTTAAAAGCATTTAAATGAGTCACTAAGACTCATTTCAGAAGTGCTGAAGGGTTCAGGTGTGCAGCTGAGCTACCACATCAGCACACTTGTCTAGATATCACCTGAACTGCCTGTGTATGTGCTGGCAGTCTATGTCTCATTCTGCAATGAAGCACAATGAATTATGCTAAGTAACTTTGCTTTTCTGAGAACCTGAGCTTTTTCAAAAGTGTCAAGGTGCTTAGTATTCTTGATGCACAGACAGGGCTTTGCTACTTGTTTCTGGAGTTTGTGAGCCACTTGGCAATTCTGAGCTACCTCTCTGAGGTTTGATGTGTCACATGCTGATAGCTTGAGGCCTTGCCTGCCTTTACTGACATATATATGCCATGAAACTGTAGCAGCAGCTTGCCTTTCAAATGCTGTTTCTTCCAACATCAAAGCACTTCAGAAAGCGGACTCCACAGCCAGAAGCAAAACTGTTCCCCATTTTGCACAGATGTTTTATTAGCTCATCTTGTATTGGCTTCAGGAACAGATAATCTCAGAGATAAACAGGGAGACCTTCTTTCCTACAGCAATCATTTCCAAATGTGTGCCACATGACTTTCCATGCCAACCCTCCTGCCCTCTCCTACAGCTTAGAGCCATGGAGCCAATTGTTTCATAGGCGTAGTGCCAGGTAATACACCTGGAGAAAGCCCTCAGGGTTCCTGGCAGCCCCATGGAGCTTGTCAAGGAAGAGCACAGAGATGCCAGCCCAAAGCTTGGTATGCAGGTGGGAACACCTCTATGAGCACCACCGAGCACTGGGTGCTCAATCTTCCTCTTGAAAGAGAAGTTGAATCTCACTAATGCCCCTGACTCTGAGAAAAAGAACCCGAGCTATTCCTTTGCCATAGTTGTGACCAGGGATGTCTCAGAGTATTCATATCTAACCCATCATTGCAACTCATTCCTCAGGAAATCCTGTCTATTCAGCTAGCACTCAGAAAATGAGTGCAGTACCTTTGGTCTCTCTGAACTCCCTCAGGTGAAAAGTCATGTTTTAATATCACCCATGCTATTAAGGGTCATCAGAGAGCCTGCAGAGAATGGGGGGGGAGGGGGGAGAGTTGACATGCACAGGATAATCAGCCCATCAACAAAAGGATCTTCCATAACAGGAAAATATGGCAGGGAGATGGGGCCCTGATGGTAGGAGGAGATGGCTACACACTGGGGAAGAAGGAGATTGAGACAGTGTAAGTAAGTGTGGCTCACGCGGGCCGGGGACTTTCCATCAGGCAGGGCTGAAAATATGCAGGGAGGCATTTGTCTGAAGAGTTCTGCATTTCTTTAAGGCATTCCTTGGTAGCCACTACTGTGACTTTTCACTATACTCTCTTGCCTCGCTGTACAGTATGACTGGTGTTCCTGGATTCCCAATGCCCCACCAACAATGCGCTGCCCTCCTCCGACAGAAAAGGGGACAGTCACCATTGAGCAGATTGTGGAGAGTCTGCCAGACAGGGGACGTTCTTGTTGGCATCTTGGAGCTGTCTGGGCCTTGAGCCAATTCCAAGACAATGAAGTAAGTCAACTGGCTCGTGTCTGGCTGATGTGGAGTGCAAACGGAGCAAGCCTACCAGAGGCCTGACAGGCATCCTCTGTAGCCACATCCCTTGTGAAGTGGGATCATTGGTACTTTGCTGTCTCACCCAAGGGCAGTGCCTAGAGTAATCCTTAAATGGAAGATGCTGCACAGAGGATACTTCAAATGAATTTCCCTTTAAAAAGATTGCAGGTCTTGACTGAGAAGCTAATAGTATGGGAAGCCTCATGGGAAAGAGTTACTTAACAGGAAAGAGTTACTTAAAACAGAGAGATAAATATTGGCAATGGGTTATTCAGTGCATCTTTGGAGTCTAAGGAGACTGAAGCAACTGTCAGGTTGAACTTTGGACAGTCTTAAGTTGACGTTAACTTCCACCATCACTAAAAGAAGCAATCTTATCCATTTCTCATTGTTAACTGATCATTCGCTTCCCATGCAGCTTGTTCCTTGTATGTTCATGCTAATGAATGTTTAGAAGGCTGCACAGTGAGCTGACTTGGGGAACTGATCTGATTGACAACCAGCCTGAAAAAAGCACTTATTTTTTAGTGGATCAGCTTTCTGCAGGTGGAGGTGATGTCACATAAACACAGAACTGATTCAGCACTAGGAAAGGAAAGATGCAGAAATGATAGCAAGCAGCCAGTGGTGGAGGGAGGATGAGCATCTTTCGTTGGTGTTGCCAACATACGCTAGCTTAAGCATTGGTTGTACTTAATATTAGCATTCCTGAAACTCTAGATATTGTTCTGATGCATGACGTAATGTTGAGACAGAACAGCCTTTGCTTTCTCAGAGCATGATTTCTTGATATCTTTTCCAATTAGCTGTTTCTAGGCATGTACCCAGATGAGCACTTCATTGAGAAACCGGTGAAAGAAGCTATGACAAAATTCCGCAAGAATCTCGATGAGATTGTCAGCGCCATCACCGAGCGAAACAAGAACAAAAAGCTTCCTTACTACTACCTTTCCCCAGATCGGGTTCCCAACAGTGTGGCAGTCTGAGCAGATATCCATGGGTATTCAGAGGAGTCTAAAGCTAACAAATGCTTTCCTGTTAAGTATGCTTCTTATCAATGACCTTTCAGGAATGGGTAAAATAAGAAACCTGCTCTTTCCATCAAAGCTGACCCATAGTTTAGTTTGACTTGAACCTGGACGAACTTAAACAAACATGCTTTTGAGTAATCTTAGAGATGATGTCTAGCTGGCAACCTTCCAGGTCACATTTGTTCTGGAAATCTTGGGAAAATGAGCTTGTATTAATCTTAGAATCAATATGCATGTTTCTGTCAGCTTTCCCTCTCCTGGTCAAAACAATAAAATTCTAGAAAGTATGAGTCAAGCTGAGTATTGCCATATTGTATGTGAGAGCTGGACAAGGACAGTAACATGGAACTGAATGAAGATAGACAGAATATAAAAATATTCACATTTCAGCCATCTGAAAATAAATAATATTGGGAGCAATAAGGAAGTCACATTTTTTAATTTCTTCTTGTTTCAAGGATACTTAATACCACTGGCATATGAAACCAAAGTCTTTAAATTTTATGTATTGTTTTTAATCCAATTAAATGTTAAATGCTTTCACTACAACTTGTAATGTCGTGATTAGGATGGAGGTAGAAGCAGGATGCTTTCATGGCACAGATGAGAGATTTTTTTTTTTTTAACCACTTTCTTACTGATTTCGTGTGATATAAGATAGCCTGATTCATAGAAACCAAAATTTTGTACCTACATAAATTTATATATTTTTTTCTATAAAACTTATAAAGTTTGCTTCAGTCTGTCAGCGGAGTTTGCTGTCATTCATATGTACAGGCAAATGTTTTGCTTAGCACAACAGCAACAAAAGCAAGCCCAGCAGTGCTTACACAGGATTTCTGTTTCATTGCTGAGGCTGATGTTTCTGTGGATAGTCTATTCTGTTTAGTGGGAGGAGAAGCGGTTAGCTTTGCATAGCGATAAAGGGCTGTGGAGAAGGGTCAATGGACAGCTTCTAAGGGGAATCTTTGGATTTGGCTAAATAATCACAGTCTGTCTCACCTTTGTTAGAAACAACTGAGTTTTGCTTGTGTTTTCTTTGGACTTGGTTAGTCAGAAACTAGGGCTATGATTAAAGTTGAGGAGGAACCCAGATGTAGTGAAACTGAAAATGAGACTTCAGGAATTTGAAGAGTAGTAGTTTGGTTAATAACACTTCATTTATTTTTTCCAAAATATGTTCCTTGTACCAGCTTCTTCAGCCTGCAGCATGTTTGTTTTCTCAATAGATAAAAAAGCTTCCTGTGCTAATAAAATAGAACTAAACAATAAAATCTAGCTTGTATTTCTTAATTCAGTATCTAAACTGTATGTCTTGAAAACCTTGTAGAAATAAGTGCAATGTGCTGTGTAGAGAAACAAAGCTCCTGCACTTTGAGAAAGGGTGTCCCCCAGGGCTCAGTACTGGGTCCCATCCTGTTCAACTTTGTCATCAATGACCTGGATGAGGGGACAGAGTGCCTCCTCAGCAAGTTTGCTGATGATACCAAGCTGGGAGGAGTGGCTGACACACCTGAGGGCTGTGCTGCCATTCAGAGACCTGGACAGGCTGGAGAGCTGGACGGAGAGGAACCTCGTGAGGTTCAACAAGGGCACGTGCAGAGTCTTGGAGCTGGGGAAAAATAACGCTAGGCAGCAGTACAGGCTGGGGGCTGACCTTCTGGAGAGCAGCTCTACAGAGAAGAACCTGGGAATGCTGGTGGATAACAAGTTGACCATGAGCCAGCAATGTGCCCTTGTGGCCAAGAAGGCCAATGGTCTCCTGGGCTGCATTAGGAAGAGTGTTGCCAGCAGATCGAGGGAGGTGATCCTGCCCCTCTGCTCAGCCCTGCTGAGGCCTCATCTCGAGTACTGTGTCCAGTTCTGGGCTCCCCAGTACAAGAGAGACATGGAGCTACTGGAGAGAGTTCAGCGTAAGGCTACGAAGATGATCAGAGGACTGGAGCATCTGCCCTAGGAGGAACGGCTGTGAGAGCTGGGCCTCTTCAGCCTGGAGAAGAGAAGACTGAGGGGGGATCTTATCAGTGTGTACAAGTACCTGAAGGGAGGGTGTCAAGGGGATGGGGACAAACTCTTTTCTGTTGTCCCATGTGACAGGACAAGAGGCAATGGGCAGAAATTGAAGCACAGGAAGTTCTGCCTGAACGTGAGGGGGAATTTCTTCACTGTGAGAGTGACGGAGCACTAGAACAGGTTGCCCAGAGAGGTTGTGGAGTCTCCTTCTCTGGAGATCTTCAAGGCCTGCCTGGATGCAACTCTGTCTAACATGCTCTAGGTGACCCTGCTGAGTGGCGAGGTTGGACTAGATGATCTCCAGAGGTCCCTTCCAACCTTACTGATTCTATGGTTCTATGAAATACAGTTATTTCTGTCGTTCATGTGAGTTTCAGAAAAGGGTGCTATGTAAAATATACATCCTGTCTGTTACATGTGAAATAGAAGTGGAAAGCTGAACAGATTTAGACACTTTATAGTAGGCTGATTCACGCTTTTTCCACCCAGCTTAAGAATTTCAGCAAAAATGTGGAAGGTAAGACCACTTCCTTTTCTTGAGGAAGTACACTTATAACTTGTGGGTCTTCCTTCTACCACAGCCCATGAAAAGTGATGACTGTAGGAGTCAAGGCATGCAATTGTTTAGCAATGCTGGAATTCACTAGGGGATCGGAGACTGTAACGTGAGAGCCATAAAAAAATCAAACAGCAACCAAATTACACAACAAACTGACGCAATGTACCCAACTTACCAGCCTTAACTCATGTTTTACCCCCGTGTATGTGCTTTTTCTTTGGCTTTCATACAATAATGATCTGCACAGTCAAGAAACTATCTAGAGAGGCTGATGTCTGTCCTCTTGCGTTTGTTCCTTTGGCTGTAGCCTGTGGCTCCAGAATACAAGTAAAACTGATGGGAGGTTTGGGGAATTAATTTTGCAGCTTTAAAGGTTGGTATTAACCTTCTGATACAACTGTAGCAGAGATTGTGGAAAGAGATAAGAAAGTGCAAAGTAACTCTGGCACCAAAAAGGAAGCAAACATATCCAAATAGTAAAGCATTCACCAGAAAGTCTCCTTCCTGTGAATGGACCATGGGTTGCTCCCCTACCCCCTGCTTAGTACCAGTCCTTAGCTGTGATTTGTGGATTCTCAAATGACTAGAAGATCGAACTGGGAAATATTCCCTTCAGAAAGTCCTGGCATTGGCTTGGGAAACTTCGTTGTCTCAACCTTCCTCTGAACATTTGGTTGCAGATGAGGAGAATCCAGCTGTAAAATACCATTAGTGCTAGTGAGAAAAGAATGGGAAAAGGTTGTCCTGAAGGGATTCCCAAACCCCAAATATACTTGTCAAAAAATCATGATTCTCACTGCCACTGAAAACACAAATTGCATCTATCTCATAGTTGTCCCATGAGAACCACAGCTACCTAGTTCCTTGCAGTCAATCCCCATTTTTACAGGTAGAGAAATGCAAAAAAGAAAACACTGAAAGTTAACAGGTCAGCTCTGATTTCAGGTGCTTCCTTTGTAGGAGATTGTCAGAAAGCTGATTATCTGCAGTATGCTAATTTTAGTCTTCTAGAGAACAAATTTCTTGTGTTCAATTCTGGCCACTCAAAATTACTTGCTCTGTTGCATCTGGGGCAGAACAGGGAACAGAGTCTAGAAGACTTGTTTCTAAGTAGCAAGTTTTAGTCAACCTTTCCTGCCATACTGGTAGCTAAGTGGTATCTTAGGAAGTAATTGCACGTACTGAGATGGTAGCACAGAATGCTTAGTTTATTCTATTTGTATTATAAACAGGAATAAATGTTGCACAATCAAGCTTGGCTGGTAAGTTTGGAGGCAACTGTGTGTCATGGGTTTTTTTATGGCCAGAAAACATGGTTATGGTCGCTTGGGCTGATTACAGTGTAATATAGGTCTTTGGGTTTCCTTGAAGCATTTCTCTCTTCAGCTTCAATAGACGTACTAGATCTTGGAAAATATATTCTGTAAAGACACCCAGTCATGATTTACTGAATTGCAGGAAGCAAAGGTTCACCTCAAGTCATTTGCCTCACCAGTGAATCACTCTTGCTGTTAAAAAATGCATGCCACACTTTTAGCCTGTGTGCATTCAGTTATTGCTTCCTGCAAGGGACAGTTTCTTGCAGTAGCTTTGCATGACTGGAGAGCTTTCTCTGATCGGTTCCTCAGCAGATTCTTCCCCTTTCTTTTGGTAAATGGACTAGATGATTAATTTTCTGGAGTTTTCCTTTTACTGCAAGACTTTCTTTAAACTATTATCCTTTTCCATTGCTTCTCTATTAACACTCTGTGGCCAGTTGACAATACTCTTATCAACGCTATGTGGACAGCCATGACAACCACCACAATTCAATGGCTATTTTGGTCATTATTTCCTATGCTTCGTTTTCCCCTACCTGCAACTACATATCTGCTGTTTGTCCCTAGATTTTGGCCTCTGATATATGAAAACAAAACAACAGATTGCTGTTTGCTTGCAGACAAGCTGGGTAGAGATCTCAATGACCCAGTCACGCTAGTTCCAGTTAGCAGGCACTTGTGTTTTTCTGTGGTTTGTCAGCAACATCTTTTTCACACTGGTTTCAACATTCAAGTTCAGCTGCTGCTGCCTTCTCCAGCCTGTGATCACTGCTAAACTGGTAAGTTGTAGCAATCAAATTTGAATGTTACTGCTGATACATATCTCTGACAGTGAATGCAGAGGGTGCAGAAAGTCTGGGTAAGTGCATCAAGGAAGCCTTGTTCCTAGGACCTTGCATCACTGCTGGGACCAACTAGCAGAGGAGGGGAGGGAATAGCTACTTACCAGCCTGTCTTAATTTGCATACACACAGATACACATGTACAGATACAGTCATTTAACATGATAGGAAGTGCAGCTTTAGATGGTAAGCCATCACAAACACAAGAGGAATTTCAAGTAGGGAGAAAGTTGCTACCTACATTTGGATTTTGGCTAGACAGTGAGTCTAAAAGACTTAATAAAAGGTAAATCAGGCTTTTTCATGACTGAGAGAAATTAGTGCCTCCTCCAAAGGTGATGTATACAGTGGTTGCACATCTCAGAATACGAGTTGGCTACACAAAAAGAGGGAAAATGACAGCTATAGAGATTTGTCCATAACCACTCAGCAAATTAGAGGTCAAATTCAGAAAAACAGGAGTGTCAGTTCTGTGACTTGCCCACAAGGCCTGAGCTTATTTCCCTTATCGTTATATTTTCCTTACAAAGCAAAAGCTGATATTACAGTTGCCCAAACTGATCAATGAATGAAGTACTGTCTGTCATCTTCAATAGCAGGAGAGAAGACTTTTGCCAGTGAAAGAAACTCCAGCCAGAGTATGCTTTTATCTGAGGAACGCTGGACTTCGGAAGGTTTATTGGCGTATGCAGTGGCATGTGGATGCTGAAGAAGGTGTTGCTTCTTTTAATACCTTTCTGTAGACCCCAAAGGTGTACAGTTGTAGTTTCTGTGAAATGAGTTCTAACACAGTGTATTTTTTGTAATTGAATGAATATGGAACAAATTGTATTTGGGTGGAAGGGGAGAGAGAAGGCTGCTGAAACAACTGTTTCATGCTGCTTCTCAAAGATCTGGGTTATCATTTTTAAAATCATAATCAGCAGAGTGGTTTAAGTGTTTGTTCATTTGTTTCTTTAAAGCAGAGATCAGTGAGATTACTTTGCACATAGTTTATTTCAACAAGCTCTCTTTATCCACAGAACAGACATAACAAAGGCAGAGGCAGTTCAAGCTTCCAGCTATGTGGGTGATATTTTAGGACGGTGAAGGATGTTCTGACTGCTGACCTGAATTTACCACTGGAGTCAGAAAATAGTATCTATATTAGATTAACACATCCCTATCCCTTCTGTCTGTTTTAGTGCCAACAGTGGTTTTAGGTATTGTGAATTATTGGCCATTGAAAGTTTATCTTCAGTAACTATCCGTCTCTTGATGCAAATCTTTGCTTCGGACAAGGTAAAGGGAAGGCAGAAGACTTATTTGTTGATTCTGGAAACAAAAGTAGGCAAGATTCTACGGATGCTCTAATTGACGTAGTTGTAATAACCTCTGTTTATGGCAGGTAATTGTAAACAGATTCTTTTCCAAAGCACTAGAGGGCAGCAATAGTATATTAAAAATCAATCTCTCTAGCCATGGGGAGTATAAAGACCACGAAGATGAGCCATGCTTCCTCCTTCTCTTGCCATCCCAGAAACCTTGTTCCACTGCAAATGGATTGCATGTGTGTGCTCCTAGCAAGTTAGCTGGTTAAAGGCTGTTAAAGGACAGCCCTTACTGATACTGAGCAAGAATGACATTACTGGGCTATTGCCATCTATTTGGTAGTATCAGACACAGCTGTTGTCTTGACATACTCAGTACTTACAGTTTGGCATGTTGGGCTCCCTTCCACTTGAAGCCTGGAGTTGGTATGAGATGGAGGCTTCGGAAGGGATATTTGGCTGCCAACCCTTGGCCTAGAGGGAATATCATCTCTTTTTAAACCCCTCTCCTGCTCTTGAGATTTCCAAGGTGGAGACTAGATGCTCTCCCAGTTATCTGGCATTACTGGTCAGAAAGCAGAATTTTGAGAGTTTCAGCTTTTTCTGTTTTGTATAAAACAGAAAGTACTCTTTGAGGCAGGCAAGGCCAAACTAGCAAGAATTTAGCATTTTAAATGACAAAAGTGTATGTGAATTGAGTTCTTAAATACTGCATGGGCCTAAGGACAATTGCAGAAGGTTTCATAAAGCCTGTGCTTACTCCTCAGTCATTCAGAGCTAAAAAAAAAAAATCAAGCTGGATTAAGCCCTTTCTGCTTCAGCATGTGACTGAACATCTGATCTACTGTAACCAGCAACAGCCTTGGTTCAGTGAGGCATGTGCCAAAGCCCCCATTTTTAATTTTAAGGGAGGATCTGCTTGCAGAGATCAGTGCAGCAAGGTAATGTCAAGGCAAAAGAGTAAGATTAATTGAATTTGACTGAATAATGAATGATATGGAAACACAGATGAAAATCCTATATCTGAACTCTCATGGGCTTTAGGTAAATCTGGCTCTAAATCCAGAGAGTGTCTAATTTTATAACTCCAGTCCATCTGTAACTAGCTTCATATCTCCGAGTTTAGCAGCACTTCTACCTGGGTCGAGTGTATTTCAAAATCAACAGATTAATAGGATAATAGTGTACTTTTTCATGGGTATTTAGTGCTGCTGAAACTATCCTGTATTGTCTGCATTAAGGATCACATTCTGCACTAGAAGGACAGATGATTTGGCTACATAATCCACACAGCAAATCTATGTGTTACTGAATAGGCTTTTTATCTTACATTATATTTTCTATTTGTATATATGTAAATGGTGGAAAATGTTTGAATACCTTTAGTACAATGAGAGAAAGTTTAAGTGAGCTGCTGTTCAAGTATTTCCCTGTAAGAGCTAAACTGGAACCAAATATCCTTGTTCTAACCTCTGTTCTAACTTTATGGCTCTCTCCAGCTCTAAATTTAGCTTCTCCAACGGGTGCAACCAAAACTGTTCATCCAAGAGCCTTTAACTTTAGCTTTGTGGTGTTTAATATACAGTATTCAGTGTCTAGGCCCCATCTGTAATTAAGTTACCACCTCATTAAAAAAAATAAAATAAAAAAGAGAAAGTTACATGAGAAACCAATAGACTCAACAGTTTGTGGGCCAGGCGTGTTCTTGGAAGACCTCTGTCAAAACCAGGAGAGCTCCCTCAGATGACAGCAGGGCCTGCTATGATTTGTTTACCTACCTAAGGAAGAAATATCACACTGGGATTCTTGGCAGGCAAGTGCAAAGTTCATAGCTCCACCTTTTCCAGTAGTTAGCTGGATGCCAAGACTGGGTGAAAATACTTGAAATAAGAGCAAAAAGCCATGTTCTCAAGACAGAGGCATGTCCTGAACTGAATCATTTATTCACATGCCAAGGGATAAGCTTCAGGTGGGCTTGCTAGCAGACACCAGCATTTTCCACTGCTTTCCCACACAGCCGCTGACATAAGGGAAGAAAGAAAAGGAACCGGAGAGGGGGAGAAATCAGGAAGGGTATTTCATTCCATCTATAAAACCCACATACAGGTGGAAGAAAGGGAAGAAGCAGACATCTTTGTGGGGCTTTTAAGTGCCACATGGTAAGTAATATTACTCCTGTTTCCTGTGGTGGCTAGTAAAACATGAAACACTATCCTCATCGCTGAACTCCCCAGTGAGTTCATTTGAAAAAATGATTTTTTTCCTCCGGCTTTGCTAGCTTCTTTCCTCCTTCCTTTCTGACATGCTTTCTGCAGAATCAACATTACTGTTTAGCTCAGCTCCCTGGATCCAGGCTGCTTTTAATGTTATGATAGTTTGGTAATTGCAAGACAAACGTTCATGGGAAGAATGCCACTAAGGAAGACTAACTATCAGGTTCAGTTAGAGATCCAGCTGTAATTAGATAGGCACTTGTTGGTACAGGCTATGCTTTTCTTTCTTTTTAGACTCTCTGGCTTGAGATATTTAACGTTTAACACATCATAGTTACTACTAATAATGTATTCACCTGCTTAGACTTATCTAGTCCTAGATCTATTTTGCAGCTGTTACACCAGCAATTTCTTTTCCTTTCCAAAAAATAGTAGATCTTGTGACTGCAGATCTCTTCTCTCCTTTTTGCCCGCTTGAATCCTAACAACATTCAGTAACAGAAAGCTGTAAGAAAGAGCAGTTAGTGATCTCTCAAGTTACCCATGTTTCTAAGCCACTAGTGAAATCATGTTATCTAGGAGAAAGTGAGACATGGGAGACATAGGTGGTAAAAGATTCAAGGTGGTAAGGGATGCTCTGGAACTTCGGGGATCTAGAGGCTCTCAGGATCTTCACTGTTACTAATAATTTCTTTTCCTGGATTGGGCTCCGTGAGAGGACACATAGGAAATCCTCAAGGTTTGGGTTTGAAGTCTCCGTTCACGGAAGTGACGCATGTATCAGCTCTCTCACACCACAGTTATCTTTCATACATGCCTCAACAAACGCGTGCATGTAGAAAGCAATATGTCACCTACTGTATTCTTGATTTGCCTGTGGCAAAAGATAGTATCTGAAAGAAGTTTACCCGGCCTTGTTACCAAGCAGAACTTCTTGTTCATATACTGACAGAGCAGGATTGTTTCATCTGTTACAGGATATTAAGCATTCAGTACACATTAAGAACAAGTGGGAGCTGGAATTTGGCAAATTTCACATATAAGGACTTGTGGAAAGTTCCCATTGACCCAAAGAGGAACCATACTAACACAATCCTATTGAAATGCTAACAATATCCAGCCACCTACAAAGCAGGATTTAGATTCTATAGGGATTGGACTTTTTTTCTGAGATGCTGAATGTCAGACAAATATCAGCCTTTAAAATAAGTTCTCAGTTCAGTTGCTCCTTGTTTTTAGTCCTCTTCTCTATCCAGGAGCTTTGTGGTGAGATCTGTGGTGATCTCCAGATCTCTCTGGTGGTGAGAGATAGATGCAGAGAGAGACTGAAGAAGTGAGGCGTGGTGTGTCAGCTTTCCTAGACAAGCAGTATGTGGTCGTCTGTGTTGCAATGTGAGTGAGATGATACTTGTAGAGAGTGGAAAAAACTGCCTGGTTGGGAGGGAATAGAAGAAGGCTGTGAGAAAGACCTGGGGACCAGGAACTGTGAACCAGCAGGAGAGAGCTGGATAGTTCCATCATGTAATTATTTTGAGCTTCAAATTAATAAATTATGATCCTAGTAAAGGGAGGGTTACTGGAAAGACTCTTCACACTGCAGTATGGCTAAGTGTTGGAAAAGGAAACTGTAGCAAGTGTACCTGCAAAGGCAGCAGTGATAGATTCTACTATAGTGTTAAAAAGGCACACCTTGCTGTATCTTGTTCTGTAGCTTTTCTATTATTGGAAGAAATATACATTGTCAGATATGAATAAGAGCAACATTTCAGAACATCATTCCCTGGGCATTTTGCACAGATGCATGCTGACATCCTCTAAAGACATGCAAGCTGTCTTCCAAGCATCTATGTGGAGATATTAGCAAAGCAAGGCAGGAGAACAACTGAATCCATCCTAGTAGTGCTTCTAGGGGAAGGCAAACTGAACCTCCAATGACAGGAGAACAGCGTTGAATTTAGCCAAGTAATATTTCTGTGCACTATATTGGTGTTATAGTCCCTTTCAGGAGGTAAGATACATCAAGGGAGTCTTGTAGGCCTTACTGGAGAAAGCACGGCACCTTTCCCTCCAGGAGGAACTCATTCTTGCAGCTGAAGGACAGAGTGCTTCCCCTCACAGGTGCTACTCCTGCGCTTACGCTTCCATACACAGAGGGCTCCCACCCAGTTGCCACAGAATTTAGGAACTTCCACATCCCACACAAAAGGCTTCTGCTTTTGCAGTTGTGCTCTTGCTATGCAAAAATAAAGGTCATAGTTATTTGCATCAGAGTAAATGCTGGAAGATGAATCATATAGGCATACCCTTTTATCCAGTGATGGTTAGTAAATGGCGCATTGGAGCTGGAACAAAAATGGATTTTAATGGAGCAATATGTAAGCCAGCAAACTGCAAAGGAAATTGCTGTGGGGAAAGCAAGCATGAACTGTATCTTTCTTGCTTATGGCATGAAGTGTACATCTGACTGACTTGCAAAACTAGCTGAACCATAAAATACAACTGAAGTAGTTCTGTTACAATTCAGTTTGAGTCTCAAAGGGCTAGATATCCTTAACAGTCAAGAATTAGCTAAAATATGGATTGTCATTCATGTATGTGTAGTATTCAGCACTTCTCTGAGCTGGCTTCAGGTCTTATTGAATCAACAGTAAGACTTCTCCTCTTCCAGTTCTGACCTCCAAGAGGTCAGTAGACTGATTCTTTTATAAATACACAAGCTGGAGTTAGTTAGGTTTTGGCTGTTGCACCACATTCAGGATGAGCATACAAATTTGCATTCTGGGAAATCTTTTAGGAGTATTGTGTGCAAACTGTGGCTAATGGGAGGAACTGGTTTTGTCAGAACACCTAACAGGATAGCAAAGAGTAACTCTGTTCTGTACAATGTACATTTCTGACATTTTGTAAGTGTGTGCATTGCTACTTTCCTGATATCATCCTAAACGTTCTCTTCTCTGAGGACAGACACACTGAGTAGCAGTCCCTGAAGGCTGTGATTCAGTACAGAAACCAGCTGGAAACTATGGGAGGTTTTAAGCTGATAAATGTTTATTCTGTGTTCTATCCAGAAATTGAAGATATCCTGAAAAAAATGTTCTACACACCTTTTCAAGAGCAGGGCAATTATTTTCTGAGATACTGGGGTGCTAGCAATGAGTGGATTAGACAACGTATCTGTCAGGTATTGATCAGAACCATCAGGAGGGACTTTCTGTAAGCTGGCAGAGCTGGACAGCTTGGCTGAGAATAAGAAATCTCATCCAATGCAACAACTCAACTTCGAACAAGGAGCTTTGCATTCAGAAGGAGAAACTATATTGTTGGATTCTGTCAGTGATGTTTGTTTGTTCATATCTCCACAGCAAAAAAGGTGAAGCTGAAGGCCCTGCTGAGGGCAATGGTCTTTGCAAAATGCACTATTCATTCAAGGGAGAGAAAATATGAGTATCTGTGCCTTAGTGAATCCCTACGAGAAAATCAGAGTGGCCATCTCCACTGCCGTAAAGAAACAAAGGCCCTAGCCAAATTTCACAGAAACATATCCAAAGAACTTGGAAAGTTTCCTTAGGACACCAGAGAAAAGAATGACTTTCACAAATCAGAAGGTCCTGCAGTTCCAGTCCACATAGAAGCAGCCCCAGAGAGTATCCTGGATGATAAGACATGTCTTTTTTCTTGTTATTACTGAAAAGATGAGTAACAAGCCAATCAGATGACCCTAGTATTTCTATTATAACCCCTGACTTGTCCATCTCTCCTTGGTGTGATATTACTCCTTGGGAGCATGAGATACAGGACCCCTGGACAAACGACTTGTTTAATGACCAACCCGGGGCCAAGATTATATCATTTTGAGGCCTCAGACAAGTCACTTACTGGTCTGTATCTTAGGTTCACTGTATTTAGGCTGTAGACTATACTACTTGTCTGCCTCAGAGGGCCAGACAGTTAGTGCTTCTTTGTTCTCAACCGAAGTTTTGCAAAGTGTCCTGAGCAAAGGATTATTGGTTGCTCTGCTGCCTGCTATGCTTAAGAGAGTCAGGATAGGCTTGCATCTCTTTCGTCAGATGCACAGCCGGTTACTTATTAAAAAAAGTAAGCAAATGAGCAACCAAGCCTACAGTAAAAGTATACAGGTGTATGTAGCTAATTCAGGTCCTGTATGTATTTTCCAGGTGTCTGAAGACAAACTGCTTGTAGTTAGCCAGTCCTTCTTCCTCTATATGTGTGCACAAAGTTGGGGAAAAATCACTAGGAGATTTTACTGGAAATCACTGAGCACATCACTGAACATATCCAAACCAGCCACACACAAGTTAAGGAAATGTAGGATTGGCCTGAGGCATAGGCTAAACTGGTAGTTGCTTTGGGCATCAAACTTCTGGCAATGGCAAGACAGCCATAGCTCTGCTGATCACTGTTCCAAAACATTTAGTAGACTATATGCCCAACTATTATGCTGTTTTTCAAAGGATAATATTCATTCATATGATTGAGGAAGATGATGATAATGATGAAAATGTAACTGTTCAGAAAGAAGCAGGACTGAACTTTCAGGTTCTTAGATAGAGTGGCTGAGATCTTCAGTATCCAGCCCTTCTGAGCCATTTGCTTTGCTATCTGTTGAACTCAGCCTTGTGCTGCTGAGACAAAACTTTCAACACTCCAGTTACCTATGGATGTTCATCCTGGCATGTCCTTGTCAATGAGATTGTGGTGACTTGGCTCTAATGACCTAGCCAATGCCATAGCAGATAAACAGTATTCTCTCTCTCTCTCTCTTTTTTTTTTTTTTAATCCTGTCTCAAACCATTGTACAATTGTGCTGTGTTCTTTTTAAAAGTTGCAGTGTCTGCTTTAAGGCTCCCCGGAAGGTTTCTTGCCCATTGTGAAATATGCATACTCCTCTACAGTGACATTAACAGAGCACTCTTCCGTCATAGGGGCAGTAACAGAGTGCCTGGATCTTCTCCAGAGCTTGTGGGAATGGTGCATGAGACCTGCCACTAAAGAGAAGAAGCATTTGGTAATGACAATACTCAATCATTTCTTCCAAAAGTTTCTTTACTACCCCCTGAGTGAAGTGAGACACTTCATTGCACCCCCTACTTTTTAGTGAGGATTGTGCACACATGCATGTTACTGAGCTGGAAAACAAAACAATCCCAGCCGTGTGGAAGCAGCTCTCCAAGAATATCTGAAGGTCACCTTCCCTGATCTAGCCCCCACGGGACAGCTGAAGGAAAACGCCGGTAGTGTGGTAATGCAAGGAGTCATACTTGCAGGCAACGTGAAGGTCTGCCTAGCCAAACAAGAGACCCTGAATGACATCTTGCAGACAAATGCCACCGGCAGTGACTGTGAAAGGTTTCAAGAGGTGATGGGAGTAGTGGCTCTGTGTGCAGGCAGGGAGTCCATTGCCAAGCTGCACGTTCCATGCCTGTGGACTGCCTCCTTTGCAGGGCCTGCTGGAACACAGGGACCCACTCTTGGATTTCCTGCAGGACAAGAGAAATAAGCTCACCCTATTCAATATGTTAGGCATTTTAAAGGCTATTGCCAGTGTTGTCTGGTCCTGTCACCAGAAAAGGATCTTTGCAACATCATACCAGACAGTTTCATTGTGTTCACAGGTCAGGGACAAGAAATGAGAGTTCTTCAGATCTGGACCAAGCTGCCTAATTTCCTCCAGGCAAGACTGGCTTCTCCAGATGATGAGAAGACTTATTCAGCTAGTGATTGTCCTTATGAAACCACCAAATCCTCATAGGTTGTAGGTACAGATATAGGTGGGCTGTATTTGCTGTATTGTTATTCAATGAGCTGCTTTTCGTGAGTCGTTTCTCCGCTCTGATGTTGAGTGTCTTCAGGAAAAACAAGATTTATTTGTCCTTTCCCATATCCATGAAGAGCTCAGAGTGCCCCAATAAATGCAAGTTAGCACTATTAATTACATGAATATGCAATTAAATCAAGAATGGCTTGACATTATAGAAGTTTCAGAGTGCGCTTTAGGCTGACCACAGACAAAACAATTGAATTCAATTGCTGGGACTCCAGCTTGCTTTCTTTCTGCTGGCAGCGTTATCATTACTTTGACTGCCTGGTTGGGGCTTCCTGGCTCTTATAAATGATTTACGTGTGTGCAACACCAGTTAGCACTTGAAACTGATGCAGATAGCCTTAACTATGTGGTTTTTACAAGGAAACAGTTCTAGCAAAAGTAATTGGTTCAGGAAGTACATAAGTTTTCAACCAGATACTGCATATGATGACACCTATTGCAACTTTTCTTGGGGAGTTATCATAACAGATAAGATTAAATCACTGAGTCATCAGAAATGATAGAAACCCAACCTGTAAACAAGGTCAGTCAAAGGTTAAAGGATGAAAGTGTCCTAGAAATGCCTTGGGGTATTTTTACTTTGAAGCCTTTCAGCACATCCTCTCAGAAATCCTACGCAAAGCCCTTGCTCATCACTCAGTTTCCTTTTCTGTAACTGCAGCCGCACAAGACTGATTGCCCAGAAGTTTGGTACAACGGTGGATGAGTGTCTCTGCGGTTCTTGGACATGTGAGGAAGACTGAGTCATGCTACTGCCTTCCTTCGGAGAAGATACTAGAAGGGCTTCCTTTTTTCACACCCATCAGAACTTATTCAAGACTTCCATCCCTTGGTCAGATGTAGTTACAAATGGTCACCAGTTTTCTAAATTATTAAGGTGCAATAGAGACAATCTCTCAAAGACAGCAGGAATTATTTACCCTGTTCTGCTCTCTTTAGCCCCCTTACTAGTAACTTACAGGCTGAATAGTAGCTTTTGTTAATAACAGTTTTTTCAGCTTTTTTTTTCTTATTCCAGGTGCTATGAGAATGATCACTAAAAGTTGCAAAGATAAATCTATATCTGTGGCAGGGGTAGGAGAATCTTGTTTGCCGCCTTTGTCTTGATTCAATTCTGTCTTGATACAAGAGGCAGTGACGAACCACTGTCCATATACTTCAGTGCTCCTGAGTCTTTGAAGTACCACATCTTCTCTGCTTTCTCTGATTCATGGGCCATTGCTGTGACATTTTACTCCATTATCCTGTATGGTGGGCAGGCATACTTTGAACTCAAGAACTTGCCAGGTTCATACAAGAGGTAAGTAAGTGGCTTTCATAGAAAACATCTTTCCTACTCACTGGGAAATCTGTTCTTAATGACAGAGGGTTTGGGGGGAGTGAAGGGACATTGATAGTAGCCCATGAACATCAGCCATGAAAAATACAACCTATTCCAGCCTGAGATGCTGAAACTCACATTGAGTTTAGTCTTTAAACCATGGGCACTTTGACAGAACATTCAAATCCAGAAAAGTGCACAAAGAACAGTGTTCAGCCACACAAATAACCAGCTGTCCCTATCTGGCTGGTTGTGCACCTATTTGTCTGGTCTAGATAACCTCTATTTTCTCCAAAGTAACTGGAGGAGTGAAGGCTCCAGAGAGGCCCGTATGGTAAGTCAAGTTTTGGGGAAAGAGAAAGGAAATTACAGAATCTAGGAGAACCAGAGAGAAAATCTGCATATTGTGAAAAGAATTAGATTAGGCAAACATAAGTAATTGCTACAGCAGCTCGTGTAGCATAAGTAGAAGTTGAAGTTTCTGCTCTAAGTACTGTACTGAGTTACTGTATCAGAGTAATCTGAAAACCAAGTATATCTGAATAATATTTCTGCCTTGGAGTGGGAGTGGAGAATCTGATACTCCTGTGCCTGAAAGACTGCTGCACTGGAAACTGGTAAGAAAAGCAGAATGGAAATAACTAGGGTATAAAGGGGTTTAATTAAGCATTAGAACATTGTAGGGTATTTCAAGGGTGAAGTCATCAAGTGAGAGGTTGCATGAAAGCCAAAATGACAGCTGTTCAAAACTCCCAGCAGTGTTACACAGTGCTGTAGGGAAATTAGAAGAGTTAAAGAGATATTTAGGTAGGTAAAATTCTGCTCTGCTACCTTGGTATAATCCTGGAAACCAGTAGCTCCCAACTTGAAGCATGATGAGACAGAGTACACATGAATGGAGGCATTGGTAGAGCACTTGGAAAACTACAGGAGTTCCCCTGGGTATGGAAAACATGCTAAACTGGCTAAACTCTAGGTCTTCTAGCAATGACTACTTAATTCAATATATAGTGTGGTATTATCCAGTCACGGGCCTATGATAGGGCTGTACAGACAGAGCAAAGAGACAGTCCCTCCCTTAAAAAAGATAACAGTTTTAAGATAAATGTAGCCATTTGCCCATTCCCTCCTACAGAGGAGCAGAGCCCTGCAAGTGGCAGAGCACCATCGATTAGAGAGCTAATCTTAGAGACTCCCATATAACACAATTTTTTTGGTTGTGGCCTGAAGTTCTTAGCCACGTTTTTTTGCTTCAATCTATGAATAAGCTGAGGCCTACTTTTTGTTTGCCTCCAAGACTCTCTGTAGTCATAACAGCGAAGGGAGCTCCCTTCCTGCCCTCAAGGCATGGGGACTACCCAGTACAAACTGTAGTTTTTCTCCTTTCTCTTTTCCTTCTCTTTTCTTTCTCTTTTCTTTCTCTTTTCTTTGGTCAGCTATGGACAAGCTGCATGAACTAATGAGTCAGCTCTCTCCCATCTGTGAGGAAGCTATTATAAGGGTAACCGTGAATGCTGCTTAGTAACTTTTCTGGATCTGCCAGCTTTGTGAATATCCTCTTGGATGTCCTAGAGCATTGCAGCCTGGGCACTGACCGCTGTCACTCATTTTATAGCTTACTAATGGTCAATCCATTGCTAGTTTTGTGTTATTCTGCATGATAATTTCACAAATAGAAGCTACCTGACCAAAGAGGAATGGGTGTAAGAGAAGGGAAAATCAAACCTATGGAGTTATCCTTTCTCCAAGGCCTTGTGCAGTCTCCAAGCTGCTCTTACAGAGCAGTTTGTGGGCAGATGTGAGCTCATTCGACCTGTAGCACCAGCTGTGCAGCTGTTAGCCTGGGCTGGTGTTTTGAGCTTGGGCTCAAAGCTGTGTCAACCCAGCTGTGCTGCTTTTCTCCAACTCATGTGTTTTGAGCACCTGCAAAATACGGTGCAACAATCTTCTTAAGTGTTGTGAGTCCCTGCTGTTAATAGCTTCATTCCTGTTGCACTGAGGGTCAGCAGGAGCATGAACACCACTCATGAGACCATAGTGAACTGCCAGACCACAGGGTAACCTGTCTGCAAGACATGCTTGCCTCATGCCAGGTATGCATGCAGAGAAAGCCCATCCAATTACCTGATCATCAGGTCATGACCACGTTTATATTAAGCTTTGAATAGTCTTGCTTTGTCCTGAGCATGCCTGGTCACTGCTGAACTTAAAAGGGCAGGAAAGCTGTGTTTGGCGAGGCCTAAAATAGTCAGATCTGCTTTCTCTGACCTTGTGGGAAAGATGATCAGAGGGCAGACTTGCTGGTCCGAACCTGTTTATGGGATGTTATTGAGTATTGCATTATTTTCACTGTGAATCTTGTCCAGTGCATTTGGCTCAAAATAAAAGCATTTAGCAGACTTGATATCAGACTCAGCAAAGCCAGCAGGGTTTCAGATATGAAGAAATATGTTTTTAAACATTTTTAGTGCAAATTTAACCTAAAAGCAATGGATTTACACCGTTAGGAGCCTCCTTAATTCTGAATTGTTTTCTTACTTTCATGTTATTGTAACAACAGTATTTCATAGTAGGCTTTTCTTGTTTGAGGGATGAAAGGTCATCTGGAAGTTTTCTCCTTCTCAGAATCTGCATCTCCTACCTTTCCTGGTATTAAGTCTCAGGGGTAATGGTAGCTCTGTCTACCTAGAAGGAAATAAGCAGAGATAATAACATTTAATTATATTTTTTCTCCCTTCTGTTTTACAGGGCTGCCTTGACAGCAAAGGTATAAACTAGTTTCCTCAGAGTATGCATGAGAAATGTCTGTACCAAGAAAACTTTCTTAATAGTACTTATGTCTCAAGAGGAAATCAATGTATGTAATAATAGGAGGATGTAGGAGGCTTTGCAAAATACATGTACTAGCAATGGGAGAGCCGTGACAGAGCAAGTTGGACTGCATTTGTGTAAGCCCTGTACGGTTCAGAGGCTTTGCTGAAACAAATGATTGAATTTGAATCATATTCAGATACATGAATTGCTTGAAGCATCTAATGAGAAACAGACTTTCCATGAGATTTTTCAGAGTTTTTCTGTGTATGGAGATCCAGAAA
Organism: Rhea pennata; assembly: GCF_028389875.1. Taxonomy (NCBI): domain Eukaryota; kingdom Metazoa; phylum Chordata; class Aves; order Rheiformes; family Rheidae; genus Rhea; species Rhea pennata. The sequence goes on from NC_084669.1 coordinate 21,380,876, forward strand.
CATAAGCAAGGGGAGAAATCAGTAGCTCACCCAAAGCTGGTATCAGTTCTGAATGAAGTTTCAGCTTGGGTCTGTGTAGAGTGCAGCAAACATTATATTAACAGAGGATTAAAGTGCTGAAATCTGCAGGAGTTCAGTTCCCTTTTCCTCCATTTTTGGCTGGCCGAGCATGCTGTACTGAGAACGGCAGCTCTGCAGAGCAGAGGAGAGCATTTGCTCTCTTGGTGTGGGATTATTCTACACCAGCTTTCCTGAGGAGCCATGTTATGGAAAAGCATATTCTGGTGAAGGGATTGCAACACTCAGCCACAGCAGCAAGTGTTAAATGCTGCTGCTTTAAAAATGTAAGGCCTGATGCAAATCTTCCTTAGGCAGGGGTAAACAAGAAACAACTTCTCAGACATAAATGCAGGTAACTCAACACATATCTGGCAGATAGATGAGAAGAAATAGGCGTCTTTTTGTATTTTTTTCTTACTGTTTCTTCAGGTAACGTCAAAAGGAGTGATCCACCAAGTGTATTTCCAGACATTTGTGAAGACAATGTTGAGCAGAAGGTAATGCTTTGGTTTCTTAGTTATTACTTTATCTCTCCTAGCAATACCATCTTTAGCTGCTTGATCAATAGAAATACTTAAACCTTACAGTCAAAATTATTTGAAGACACAATAGCTAGAGACACAAGCTGGACACATTCAGATAAGAAATTTACATTTGTTATCATTGATAGTTTTTGAATTCAACCTGGCTGAATCTTTCAAGGTTATGCGGACAGTTCAGACAAGCAAAAATTCATCATCTGTGCTATAGAAAAAGTCAAGTGAAAAAGACACATTAGTTCTTTGTGGCTTTATCATTTATTATAAATGCACACACTAATTGGAGGAGCCAGTTTAAGATGAACCCGAGTAATAAACGAAAATCTTTGAACAACTGGGAAAGAAATGTGGTGGAGAAACTTAGATATCTGTAGCTTTTATGTGAGACTTCTTTTGGTTTTGTTTATTGCTTTTGGTATAGCTTGGCCTGCCAAAGTTTTTCTATTTCTATGACTTTCAATATGAACATTTCCATTATAAGTGAATTTGCTGACAAGAAATACAAGACTGAGTTTCCTATAAGCATCATGTTTTATGTGAATAACAAACAGTCTATTCAAAGCCAAAACCCTTTAGACCAATAAAATCTCAGAATAAATTTTGGATATTTGTTTCTGTTTTTCCAAATCTTGTGGTGTTTGAAGTTGGGACTGTCACATGTTGCTTCTAAATGTCAATGAAGCTAAACCATCAGACTGTTCTTTTACTTTTCCAGACTTAACAGTTGTTTAAAAAGCTAGTTAAATTGATAAGGCCAGTTAAGACAATTTTTTTCCTTTGCAAAGTCTGTAATTCTTCTATGACTTCTTTCATGTCAGTGGGATTTCACTAAGGTTATTAAGAGAAGAGCTTGCCTCTTCCTTACCATAACAGGTAAGACTCAAATTCTATCATTTTCTCCATAAAGACAGTGGCATATTGCTGCCAAAGAAGATACTGGCAGCATTAATATTCAGGTTCTCTTGTAGGATGACTGCTTATGTGAGTTGGTGTAATTCAGAATGAACTATATGACTAAGACAGCCCTGCATGCATTAGCCCATGAGAACATACTGCCGGTAAAAGAAGTCACGGACTACTTCCCCATGACCACCACAGTGGTGAGGGTAGCAGGAGTGGTTTGTGAGAGCTTTGCCGTTGCTCTGACACCAACAGAACAAGTGCTATGGCCTCACTTCCCACACATGAAGGGCTAGTGGTTGACTAGTGCATATGCAAACATGCAGAGAAGATGAGAGAGGGCAGATAAGGTGCAGCTGTAGGACAGCTTTGGTTTTTAAGAGTCTGGGTTGATGAGTTAGTTAAAAAAACAAAAAAAACAGAAAATCTGATGTGAATGTGGGTCTTATGCCTTTAATACTGTGGGTCATCCGTGAGTTGCCACTATGATTTTCTTCCATTCACCTAAGCCAGCTTGTTTCGGGTGGAAAGTGGTGTGGTTTGGATGGAGCTTTGTGATTTTGCTGACGCAGCCCATTGTATTCTGGGAAGTGATCAGGAGAGCTGTGGGAAACTTTCTTCATCGCAATATAGTGAGACTGGAGTTTTCTAGAGTGTCTTATCACAGACTGATGACATGTGAATCATAGCAGCAGCGACCTCTCACATTTCAGGTGTGAATAGTTGTTTGGGTCAAGAGGTGGGTGACGGCACCACTGGAGTGTAGGCTGTGGGACAGACACATCTCTGGGGGGAGGTCCTGCAAGGTGTGGGACAGGCAGGGATAATAACCCATGAAGGGGGGCTCCTTCAGCTGGGCAGGAGCACATGAAATGAGGAGGGGAGGGTGCCAAAGGGGCTGAAAGCACAAGCATTGACAGTTTTGCCTAAAAATGGCCCCAATGTGGGCAAGACAGGAGGCCTTCACAGAGGGAAGAGGCAGGCTGAATTTCCTGAGAAAAGAATGGGACTGGAAGGTAGGAGCCAAAGCTGAGAGGCTTTGAGGAGAAGGGAAGTGGCATAGCAGAGACATGAAGGAGAGCCTTGCATGGAGCCTCAGAGGGACCTTGCAGAGTGGAGAGAGCTCTCCCTTGCCAGGGCTACCCAGGGCTCCAAAGAAGTCGAGTGTTGTTGTTGCATGTGGTGCCCTCTGTCGATCCATCACAAGATCACCTTAATTGCCTTAAACACTTAATATTACTTGTCCTTTGCCAACACTGTAAATCCTTACTGCCTGATGAAGGAAATGTTCTGGCCTCCACCTACAGTATTTCTGAGAGAACATGTGTTGACCTCTGGATGGGGTGGGATTTTTCTCCTTGATAGGGTTTTACTGCTTGCTTCACCAAGGTCTCCCTTTTTTACATCTCAGCAAGTCATGGAGTGGTCAAACCCGGCTCGTCTGCTTTCCCTTGAAGTCAGCTCTTAGCTCAGATTAGGTATTCCCAGAAGAAGTTTACGATTTTGCCTAGATGTGTCTAATGTTCCCCTAGTACAGTGTTTTTTCCATGTATAACCGTGCAGGCATGGGTTTACTTGAGTGAGTACCAGATCATTATGATCTCCAGTTCTGTGGTTATCAGTGTAACATTGCTGAGTCATTTTGTTTAGGCGGCATTCCTGTTCCTTAGGTGCGATGCAGTGTTTTTTGTTTCCTGATGAAACAAACAGACTCCTCATTCCTTGAGGTCATAAAACATGTTGATGATGTTTACTGGAATTGTCCCCAGCATTTTCTCCAGGCACAATCATGCAGTAGACACTTTCTTTCTCAGTCTTGGCAGAAGCATCAGAGAACCATGAACCAGTCATTTCTGAAGTTAGTTAGCATGAGGAGACACCCCATGGAGGATGATAAAAGCGGTCCTGCCTTGGCAGTGATGTGATCTTGAAGCACAGGAATCGGTGCAGAGCCTTCAGGTCTATGCCAAGCTCAGCGACAGTGGAGTGTTCTCAGGTGTATCAAGTCTTCAACTATTCAGTCTCTAACTTCTGTCTCCAAATGCATCTCTAACACTTCACAAGTGCAAACTTCTGCCACTGCCTCTTCGTGGATTTGATGCTAGTTTGTGTGTGTAGTGGCAGAGAAAAGAGAGTCTCAGAAGCATGAAGTGTAAGTTTGCTTAGAAAGGCTGATGTGCGTGGGCAGATCCCCTGTGAAAACACTCGCTCAGAGCAAAGCAGGCAGAGAAAGCAATTAAATTATTAGCTTTGCAGGCTTCCTCGTGCTGGTTCCTTCCTATAGTAGGGAAATCACCTGTAATCAGCTGTAACTGTCTGTAGGCAGTGTTTCATGGTAATACTACTTGGCTGCTTCTTCCTTCTCTGCGTTTCAAAGAGCTAACCAGCAGTAAGGAAATCTGCTAACAGTTTCCACTGAGAGACTGTAAAGTGTTTTACAAGACTTTTACCCACAGGAAGGCTGAAAGAGCTACACAATAGTTTATTGATGTGAATGAAGAACTGAATAAAAGGGCTGTTTTGCAGTCAATGGACTGTAAACACTGGGGGTCAGAGACCTTGTGTAGTTTGTATCTTCCCTGTCATTTGCAAGTTAGAGTCATGGTCAAGCACTGCTACAGTGTATAGCTGTGATTTCTGTATTACTGTTTGTGCTGTCTGTGGAGGACGTAATTTTGAACTCCCAGACCTAATTAGTCCCATTAGGTGAGGGTGAGATATCAGACCCACTACACCATGCTAAACTCATTTTCCTGAATGTGGATAGGCTAATTCTTTTCCAAGATGCATGTGTTCTCCTGCTGCAGAGGTCCTGGCTCTGCCTGCTGCTCATTCAGAGCTAGCCTGAGAATCTCTGCATAATAAGTCTGTGTGCAAGGCAGGCAAACTGCACAGATCCAGGAGGAAATGCAGCATCCTGCTATTCCCTCCTGGAGGATCAGAAGCTCCTGGGAGAGGTGCATGTGGAGGCAGGTCTCTGATTTCCTTGTGAAGATTTGTTAGCAAGCAAGAGGAGTCCTGTGACTCCTCTCTCTAATCTTCTGATGTCTCCCTTTTGCAGATCTCCCAGCCTCTTGCTGGCAACAGGGCATCCCTAATGCAGATTGCTGCAAGTTCTAGCAAGGACGGTGGCAAACTTCTCACTTGCCTGGAGCAGGTTGCTTCTGCCATTATGTAGCTTCATTCCAGAAGGATCATACACTGCAACTTGCAGTGCAGTTACATTTACATTAATTCTGGTCACAATTGCCCAGAGCTATTTGTGCTTCATACTTATTTACCAGCTTTTTGTACTATCTCTGTTCAGCCCACTGCTGCCTGGAACCACAATACAGTTTTATCCCACTGACCGTCTGTACAAAGTCAGTCCTGGGTAGGTGAACTGAAAAGTGCAGAGAAGGGAGTTAGAGAGTGCAGCATTACAGACATTGACTGTCACATGCCACATGATGCATTTTTAGTTATACACAAAGGGGAGTTTTGCCAAAAATTAGTATATTTTTTTTAATCTGGTAGTAGTGCACAGGAGGAGGTCACTGCCAAACAGAGATCTCTCTGCTCCCCTCCCCTCTCCTCCCCTCATCCAGTAGGGATGTACCTGTTAAAAGATTTTGCACGTTTTTAGAAAAACAGATTGTATAAAAAGCTTATCCTGGCTATCCTAACTCTTAAAAGGTGAATTTAGGTGAGTGAGAATGGCAGGTGATTCCATCATTACTCATCCCTGAACTGCGAATCATAGGTGCTGCACAGCTGGCTGCTGTCAAAGACAGGACACAGATAAACAAGGACCTTTCTAGGGAATCCTGCATCACTGTAACGGTTGAATTCTTGCTGCTCTTGCTTAAGAGCAGATAAACCTTGTGGATTTATATCCCCCCTCTCTTTCCTTTGTCTTTTGAAAGCTGATGACAAAAGTTGGTCACTGGGGAAGAGCAGTCTGTCTGCCATATCCAGGGACAGATGACAAACTCTTTGAGCTGTGGGTGCACAGAGCTATGCCAGAAGAGGCAGCCAAGTGGCAAGTGCATTGTCACATTTTACTTTCCTTTTCTTTTCTGCTCTTTTTTTTTTCCCCAGCACAAACTCCTTCCCATTCATCCACAACTTTAACCACTGCCTTCTTTCACAATATCCACGTCCTTCTTATGGCTCGTATGGAAAATGGCAAAAACACAGAGGGTTTTCTTTTAAGTGTTTTTCATGGTCTAGCTTGTGCCTGGGCAAACAGCGGCTTGTTTTTTCAGAGAAAATTTCTTCTATTCTTTTTGTCCTGGCAAAAATTGAATACTCTCAAAACTTTTAATGAGGAAAAGATTGTTGTTGTGCCTTGTGCCCCCTTTCTCTTCGACAGCTTAGCTATGCATCCCATTATGCACCGTTGCCCATTTATCTTCTCTTACTTAGTCATTTAGCTGTAGCCATTAATACAAAATGTGAACTTCAGTTTCTTGATCCACAAGGGTATGGGCCACTTTGCTTTGCCTTGCTCCCCAGCTCTCTAATATAAAGAAACATATTAGACTAATAACCTGCCCATTTCTTCAGTAGGCCTGCCGCAGAGGGGAGAAATGATGGGCTCTATTCCTGAGCATCAGATGTCTTTAGTTTGGGGATTGTGATATGGGAAGCTTTACCGGCACAGTTTACCAACCTGCACATGTTCAAACCACTGAAACCTTTTCACTCACTGAACTGCAGGGAGGTAAGGATGATAAGGGTACGTTTTATGGGCAACTCAGTAGCAGCTCATCTATAACCTTGGCATGGGTAGAGATGGGCAGACCCATCTTCCAGTTTTTCCTCTTTCACGTGTGGAAAGAAAAGCCTCTGAAGTGTGGATGTTGCCATTTATCAGTGGGTCATTATTTCCACCATAGTTCAGTCAATATTTGAATTGAATATTTGAATTGCAATGCCAGTTATGAGACTTTCTTCTTAGACTGGAAAGTGTATTTGCCCCACAATCTGCTCTTCTGTTCAGCTATAACTTCCCTTATGAAAGCTGTACTCAGTCTTTGTGGGAACCTCTCTCCTTCCCAATTATGCACTTAGCTCAGTTTTCTGAGGACACAGGACTTACTGCTTGTGCTGTGGCTGCCTCTGTTCATCTCTTTGTCAGCGCTCCAGTCTCTTCTTCTTCCACAGCAACTTTTTAACTTGATGACTAGATGTGACGAATGAGTACTGATCTTTTAATGCTATTAAGCTCCAGCAACACTTCTGGAAATAGGCTCCCTCTGCAGAGGAAAAGACCCAGATTAAGGCCTCCAGTGTTAAAAGACTACAGTGTAAATTCAAGCACATTGCTAAAGATTTCACATACCAGAGAGCTATCAAAATCTGGCTTTCTAAGCTCTTGCCAGGGATATATTTGTTGCTGCTAACTTCAGTTAGCTGATAAAAATTACTGTTTGTTATGCAATAATGATGCAATAACAGTGCAAACTTGTGCCTTTTCTTTTTCATTGGGAGTTTCCGACAGGGCAAAATGTCTGTCTGGGTGCTGGTTCTTAGAAAGCTGATGTGACGTTGTTTTTGTTGTCTGGCTAAATAAAAACAGGTTCTAAAATTCATGGAGTTAGGAAATATCCTGGGTGATTTTGGCTTTCCAAAGCACACCAGACTGATCAAGGCCTGTTGGAATCACAACCCCAGCAGGAGATCTGCATTCTTGGCAGTATTAGAGGTGATCAAGGCAGAAAAACAGAGTCAGGTAAACAGTAGACACTTGCACTCCCTTCTCATACAGCCTGGACATTCAGTTCCACTGGTGAATGGTAAGTAATATCCATAGGCGTTGCTCTTATCCCAGGGAGGTCTCCCAGCCTTTAGGTCACATCCTCAAGCAAGACCAAGTGAGGGAAAAGTTGTGTTGCTAAAGGTCTGATATATCTGGCAGAGGGGGTAAGGAGGAGAGGGGGGACAATTTTACACAAGTGTCCTTCCATGCTCTGGCTGGCCTTTTTGGGGGGCTGGGAAGGATGACATAACTAGAACAGCCTTTTTAAGCCCCTGTTTGAACCATTTTGACAAATTCTTTTGTGCCTAATCAAGACCTGTTGGTCTCCTGCACCATGCATGGCATCTCAGCAGTATAAATTGTCCAGTGCAGAGCTATGCATTACTGTGGAGATTGCTTGCAGTAGGAAAGCAGCCTCCCTTACAGCTTCCTTGGGTATTGCTGTGTGTGTGTCCCAAAGACCTGGCATTAGGGCAGGAGTATAGCAAGCCTGGCTTGCAGAGACCTCCACTTAAGCTTTAGTGGCATGAGTTCAGTGTAGTGCGAGGGCTGTGCCGTATTAGGTGCACAACCCCACTACACTCTGCAGAATTTTGGAAACTTTGGTTTCTAAACTCTGGGAAAACACTCCATTGGAAACAATTTATCTGCCTGAAGTTTATTCCAAAATCTTGGCAGGAGGGAGAAGACCAGCAGGACAGTTGTTCTGATACTAATAATATAATAATAGAGTTAGTACTCCATAATCAGAGAAGTAATTCTGGAAGCTCTCCGTTTGCTGCCTTTGCCTTAACCAAATTCCTTAGGGCACAGGACTTGGTTCTTAGGAAGTTCATATTGTTTCCTGTTAGCATATGTACAAATAATGCTAAGGCAGCAGAAAAATGAGTACTGCCTTCTCCACTTGCTAGCTCACAAAATTTTGGCAGAACACACATCTCCAAAGGGTAAATTACTTCCCTCTTTGCACCAAACCCTAGTCTCAACAGCATCATTGGGAATTCTGCTCTTCACTTCAACAGGAAACAGATTTTGTCTCTTTGTAAAGAGTCACTAAGTGTCTTCATTAAAGGTTTTTAAATGCTAAAATATGGTAAATTTCAACGTGAATTTCCTAGGCATGGTCAAGAAACAGTCCTGCTGCCCTGCAGAGTTGCTTGCTTGAGGAAGTCTTTAATCTGACAGACAGCAATAAGTGAAATTTTTGCTTGTGTCTATCTGTGCATTTCATGGAAAATATCTCCTAAAATCTGAATAGAAGGTATAGAAAGCTGAAATAAAGACTCATCACAGCAGAACATCTCTGATCTTAAAACAGAAGCTCTGAATGAAAAAAATACAGTATAAAACTGTTGGGGTGAGGTATCTAATTATCTCAGCTTCATGTTATAGTGTGCTGTGCATGACACCCGCTGGCAGCTCAGCAGTGTGCTGACAATGAAATGACACCACTGCAGCACGTAACACACAGTCATTCCAGGGAGTCCCACAGCTCCCCAAACTCAAGGGAAACCACGTGGTGCTTCATGCTAGCAATGGGGAGATGATTGCTTCTGATGACACATGCTCCTCAGCAAAGGTGGATGCTGGCCCCGAGTCCAGTAGGGGTGTACCTTTTAAAAGATTTTGCATGTTTTTAGAAGAACAGAGCCAGTTCTTAGCCAAAGCATACCACAGCTGCACTAGTACTTCTTTCCTTCTGTCTTCAAAGCGACTGCAAGACCACTAGGCTCGCAGCAATGCCTTCCACTGCAGACACAGAGGACTACAACTCTACTTCAGCAGTGAAGCCACAGAGGAGGACTCCTACAGCCATATTTACAACACAATTACAGAGTCTGACCCTGATCTCCTATAGGCTGCAGATAATGTATCAGGCCATGGTGATGTCCCCCAGGTCCAGCTGTTAGCAGAGAAGTCTCTTTATTTCCACAAGCAAGACAGATGGGAAGAGATGGTTAATGAGTTTGAGGCAAAAAGAGAAACAGATAAGAGTCCAGTCCCTATCAAGGAGACTGACTGGTATATTAATACTGGCATTAACTGACATTTTTTTAAAAACAGGGAAAAGTAAGGAGCTGGGCTTCTGCAAATCCCCAGCTGGTGGCAGGAGGCAGTACCAGCCAGTAGAGGGCATGGGGATCTCATAACACTCAGAGCAATCATCTGATGACCTCACATAGTCACTGGTGGTACCCATCCTCTCTCCCAAAATCTCCATCAAGATCAGAAATTGCTGACAAGCTACCCAAGCAGCAGGAGTTGTTCGTTTCTCATGACAACTCATTGCCAGTTAACATAGAAGGGCCCGCCAAAGTTTCTTTGCTACAGTGCCTCTTGCCAGCCTTTCAGTGGGCTGCTTAATAATGATGCTGTTTTCAAACACTGTTCCACACTATTTCTCCCCTAGCAAGGAGAATGCATCTGTGGTAGGCAGGACCCCAGCAACCTACAGAAGCTACCTCAGTGACTGTGCCACAAAGACCTCCCTTCTTTAAGTGCACTTTTAAAAAGCATGTCAGTATTAAGATGTGAGTTCATGGCCTTTAGGAATAAAATTGTGATTTTTTTTTTGTTTACTGAAACAACTGTAGTAACAGATAGGGTTTATTTCATGGTGGAGGTTTACAGTTCTGTTCCTCCCCTCCCCACAACCTGGTCTTTAGGTGAATTAAACCCATCCTAAACTGTGTAGCAGCATGTGGATGGACATGGATGGAGAAGAAGTACAGGAACAGCCAGCATCTAAGGCTGGGTCAGACCAAGGCTTCATTTATGCTGGAACCATATGTCTAAAAGCCATGGGGAGTGAGTGTGTAGGGCCCACACTTATAGCTGCTTGCAACAGCCTCTGTATTTGCTGATGAGGAGTCAAAAAGGCAGAGTTTGAGAGAGAGGACTTGACTTTCTTCATCCTCCCAGTCACAACCTTGGATGAAGATGAGAAGACTAGGCTTGTGTGGGAGGCTGTAGTAAAAATTTCAATTACATATTTCTTGATGAGATTAATTGGCAAAGCCATGAAATTAAAGGCATAATTCTTAGGGTGAACAGAAGATGAAGAACTATTTGGCAGCACTCGGCAGAAGGATAAAGTACGGTCTGACATCATTGGTTTAAGAGCAGCATGTGGGATGTAGCTGGAAAAAAAAAAGAAAAAAGAAAAATTTCTGGGACTCAGGTGTTGTAGCATCTGTGTAGGCATCCAGCTTCAGCAGGCACAAAGGCAATGACCTCTCGGTGCAATATCTCTGGCAAGGAGTAAACAAATTTTAGCACAAGTTCTACACAAACACCCCATGGATTTCCCAAATATCTGTAGCCTTGCCATACACGATTCAACTATTACAATTTTGGCAGACTCGGATACATCAAATTCAAGCCGTACTTGCGGTCAAGCGAGTGCAGGGCATGGCAGTTCACATGTTCCTGCTTTATTGTGTAATGACATTCGTTCTTTATGGCAGGCAGGAAAATGCGTCAGAAATACTTCCCTGACCTTTGTAAATCCCCCATCTGCCAGTGGCACAGGGTGGCTGCCACAGGCCAGGTGTAAGGAATGAGGCAGGACCCACTGATGGGGCACATCATAGGGGTGCCTGTCCCTGCACCCTTCACCTTTGCAGGCCACAGTCCCTTGCATGCTCTCGGGAGAGAAGAGCTGCTGCCCTCTTACCAGGAGACCCCTACCCACCCACCCAGCACAGTGGCCTCATCTCCAGTCTCCATCCCTGGCCTCGTTCTGTCACATATTTAGAGGAGGTAGATATTTTCTTTTAACCTTGTCTACCTGCTGTCCTTAGGAAGTTCTTTCTTACTAAGATTTTTACGTTGAGGTTTTCTGCCACAGCAGCCTGGAGAACTTTGCCTCTGGCGTGACTCTGGAGAACAGCAATGGATTTGTGTTGCTTGAAACTGCTTTGCTGCAATTTTGTTCTTCCTACAGCTCCCTCCCCTCTTGGCCTGCTAGTACATAGCATCTGAGGCATTCACAGTTCAGGACTTGCACTTGGTGACTGGGATGACAATTTTCTTCCTTAAAGTCTCATCTCCCCTAAAGTAGCAGTTTGTGTCCTATAAAATGTACTCAGTTGGACCAATGAAAATTAAATCAAATTACTCTGCATCTAGCAGTGGCACTAGTCACAATGTCATAAGGCTGAATCTTGTTATAGTGTTGAGACTGGGCCTGGATTGTATGGCAAAACTGGATTCAGACTTAGGAAAAGGAAAAACCTTTTATCTGTGCAAGACAGGGGCAGTGACTGATACTCCCATTTTTAAATTCTCTTTTATTTAGGCTGAAGAACTTATAGGCAGATCTTTACCCTCACTTACTGTACAGGTGCCTTCAAGTACAACTGGATCAAACAATAAATAACAGTTTCTCCTTAAAAGCTTTTAGTCTGAGAATTCAACATGCCTTACATTGACAGATATAAGGAAAGAGTTCATGGTACATTCAAAAGGTACATTGAAAGAGGTCATGCTTTTTAATAAAAACTGGATTAACTGAGTTCATTAAGAAACATTTAACCAAGCCATTTGCACTGCCAAAATATCCTTCCTGCCAAGTCCTTGCAAAATACCATATAGGCTGTCAGAAGTGTCTGTTTATCTTCTTGCTAGTACTTTGTTTTGCATCCAGTGACAGTATTATCTCAGCTATTGAATGCAAACAATCTGTTGTACTGTACCAGATATGAATCAGTGTGTATATTTTGCTTTAGCTCTACTAGGAGATTCACGTCAGCTGATGACTCTTATTTGAAAGTCATACAGAAGGAAGGCAGAGGAAAATACCCAAATGTTGATTTTTTTTAATTGTCACTTTTTTTGAAATGGCATATTTTTAGGCATCTTTCAAGTGAGGAAAAATAAATCACAGTTGATGTTATCCTCTTCCACTAGTCCAACTGCATTTAAGCCAAATGAGGGTGAACATCTGTCATTTTTACGACAGAAAGCATTAGACACAGTCATTGCTAGAAGAGGTGATATATACAGCAGAAGATGATGGCTTAGAGGATGAACTGAGCCACCTTTCACACAGGAATGAGACCTGCAGCAGAGGAGTCTTTACCTGGGCCTTGTTCATCCAGTGGTCTTATGCATTAAGGCCGCAGTGGAGAGGAATGGAAAAACCTGTTGCGTGATTTGGCTATGGACTGGGGCAAAAGAATGAAGGCCTGAATTAAGACAGCTGCCACAGAAGAGAATGGGCCATGTGGCCTTTGAATCAATCACTATTAAACATTAAATGAAACTCAAATACAATATATATCTTAGACAATCTCACATCAGCATGAAGTACACAGATTCTTGCTTTAATCTTGTGAACTCTGGCTTTGGTTCATTCGTAAGTTCATTTTTTTAATGCAGTTTTCAAAATCTTTGCTGCTTGTGTCCTGCCAGAGAAACACTGTCTGCTTATCTGCTACTCAAATCTGCTCATCAGTTCATAGAGGTCTTGTCCCTCAGGGGATACAGGTCATGAAAGATCGGGCTGTATCAGTTCAGCTGTGCAGTTTTTTTCATGACTAACTTCCAGCTTGGTGAGTAGAAAATAAGGTTTCAGACAGTCCTCGATTCTGCAAATTGTCCTTCTTCTTGTGTCACTGTGTGGCTGTGTTGGCCTTAGCGCAGCAGTGCATTGGGGTCTTTGGTGAAGGCCACGGACGCTCCCTCAGCCCCTCTGCATACTTACCAGCCTGCCACTACCTCCTCCTTCAGAGACACAGCCCTCACAGTCAGTGCCCTCCACCCTATCTTGTGCTCTGTGTACTGCTCCTTGACTTGTAGTATAGTAAACACACTTTCCTCATGTCCTTCCATTTTCTGGCTCACTCCTCCTTTCCCCAGTTACTTTACATTTCCTCGGTTACTATATAGAGGAGTCAGGAAATGTGATAAACACTTTTATTGCACTTGATGTATTTTGGCTTGATTAGAAAAGCCTTACTGACAGACAGGTATGAGTACTTGTAACTATGAAGTTATAATGTTATTGTCTCTAAAATATTCTCCATCCAGAAACTGAAACCTCCCAGATGGTAAGAAAATAAGTCACCATGGAGAAGAAAGACCATCCTTCTGCTAGAAATGCCCATTGCTGGCTATGCCAGTATGTGAGATCACTTTTTTAGGACTACTCTCTTTCTATAATTTTCTCCTTTAACTTTCCAAACCGTACTGCCACTTCTATTTCTGGCAGGACTGTGAAGCATCATGAAAGCATATGTTAAATCGCTTGGTTTATCATCAGATACTTTTATCTTCATGTTTTAAAAGCATAATTTCATTTGCTTTCCTTATAACTGTAGCTACTTGATATCACTAAGAAGAGCCAAAGTTTTTCTTACTTGGTAGTTGCTGAATCTTCCATTTCTTTATCTCCCAGGGTGTGAGCATTTCAGATGCCCCACTGTGCCCTGTGGTGGCTCAGCAAGTAGTTCAGGAGGAGCTCAGCTGCCTGTGCAGCCAAGGTGGGGTGAGTAGCTGGGAGCAGCTGGTGAGCTGAGAGCCTCAGCCTCAACCATACTCAGCCATCCTCTTTGCAGTTTAGCAGCCTTCACCTTTGTGCCTCTCTTTAGCTAGGGACTTACTTTCCCATTTCCTAACTTTCTTCTGTCTCGTTTGGGGAAGGGCCTACTCTTACCTGATGCTGAACATAGTTCAGAGCTAAGACACTTAGCTCTGCTCAAAGGTGATGGGTAATAACAGCTGCATAATGATTTAGTATTAGTGGAGTCCCAGGTCAGGTTACATGTTGGAAGCTTATGAGTTGAACTTCCTTGCTCTCCTGGAGGCTGAACAAGGTCACAGCAATCTGCTTTTTCTTGGAAATCCCTGATGAACAGAAGCTGTTTCATTGGCTTGGTTCTCGTTCAGAAGACTTGTGCTTTGAGTTAAATGAGTTTGTTCACAAATGTTTAACCAAGTGTTTTGCACTGACTGGTGAAATATTTCTGCCATCCTCTGAAAAATAAGGATATGGTTTGTATCTTATCTCTAGTGTTACACATGTGTTACATTAGGTTATTGAATGGTGCAGCGGTGACTGACCCTTATTACATGCTAATCACATGAGATTATTTGTCTAGTTGCTGTTAGAATTAAGGCAGGGTTAACATAGTTGTTTTCTACAAGGAAGGAAGGAGAGTCCTTTCTGAAATAAATAAGATTTTAGCAGCTGAAATGTTGTTACTCACAGCAGAGCAGGCGAGATGATTTCCACAGGCCAGTCTGCATACGTTACATCTGCTAATACGGTATATCTGGTTATACACCTGATGATACAAGTTTTATCCAGCCTTCCTAAAGTGCTTGAACAGAGTAGACAGTCCAGCAGACCTTAGAGGAGATTGGAACTCACACAACTGGTGAGGTTAGAAATGTAATTGCATGTCCTTGTCTCTCAACTCATTGTATAGTATCTCACCCTCAGGGGCCCAGGGTGTACATCTTTCCTCTTCAGAAGCTGGATGTCATTTCAATTCACTTGTGGTACCTATGTAATTATGTAAGGTTTAATCTTCTTAGGTCCCTTGATACCCAGCACACTCCCCAGTGCATAGTTAGCCAAAGAGTGTATATTCTGATGTTGTAATGCTGATATATAGGCTTAATGTAATGCCTTTGCTAGGCAAAAGTCCAAACATTCCTTTGATAGAGAATAATAAAAGGAATACAGATGAAACTTGTAATTTTACTTGTGTCTGGGAACAGCCTGTACCCAGATTTGCAGTTTGGAAGCTCAGGATCCTGAAATTCCCCAAGGATCTCTCATTCCTGCCTTGGCAATGCTGGGAGTCACATGTGTTTTCCAGGCAAGTGTATAGTTCTGTCTCTTTGTATCAGCGTGAAGAAGACTAGCTGGGAAAGGAAAGCAGCCATCAAGTCCTGTTGCTCTTCCTCTCGCTGAGAAAGTGCTCCAGCTGAAAAAAAAGTGACTTGTCCAAAGCATAGCTGAAACAAAGCTGTCACTAGGCTATAAATACACTTGGAGGTGATGTTTTGGAGGCAAGAGGTTGTCATTTTCTCACATTACCAATCCACAGGAGGACAGAACTGAGTGAATTAAAAAGACCTAGAAATGTAGGTTCCCAGATTAAAGGCTACATATAAGTACAAAGGCTACATATAAATACCATCCCAGGAGCAAGCCCATATCCACTATGAGGCAGACCCAGCAAAGTAACAGCCTTCAGAAGACATGTCTAGAGGGAGGCCTGCGTTTTGAAAGTCTGTACAGCACTTCACGGAGGGGAGTCCTGCCCTGACAATTTGAGCAGAAAATAGCACATGCAGCCAGGAGGTGGTGCATTTTGTAACAATCTGGCATCTGCTGTCATGCCACATGAGGAAGAAAGCGGAATCTTTCGGGTGCTTCTTGTGAATGTGAATTGCTGCAGGATGGGTCTTTCCTGCTCAGAAAAGCCAAGGGTTTGGTTCTTATCTTTCTGTCATCAGAAGTGACCCAAGGCCTTTTGCATTTAAAAATCTCTTTGCAGTGAAATTCGCAGAGCCCTCCAAACAGTTCTGGCTTTATCCCAGCACAGCTTTAAAACTCTTCAGAGGTTATGTGGGTAATGAGATAATAAAATGGGCATGAGGACAGTGACACCTGTTTAGTGCCCCTCTACTGGTAAGTGCCCATGGGAGGGCTGAGGCCAGTTGCTTTCCTTTCTGGACAGCTGCTGTTGGTGAGGTGAATCCTGCCTGTTGAGATCGCCCAAGTGATGCTGTGTAAACATGGGCCTGTTCCACCCCTCATCCCTCCTCTTCCATGTCCTGTTTCCAGCTAGAGGGAGTGGTGGAAGCAGCCCTGCCATTTGCCCTCTCATCCTAGCATAATTTCAGGGTGATGAAGAGCCCTGAGGAGCAGGCTCCATCAGCCCTACACTACAGAGTGCTGTGTGCTGTCCATGGACCTGGCTGGTAGTGCTGTGCTGTGGGAATGGTTTGAATGGGAGCCTTTATGTTCTGTGTATTTTTGAGGTCTCAGCAGACTGATTGGTCTGTCTCAGGGAAAGGACAAAGGACCAGAGACCCACGTGTCTGAGGCAAAGAGCCACACAATAGTCAAGAGTGCAAGCAGAGCCTAGAGTGACGTGGAAAGGCTTCTGCAACTCACCCTTGTTTATAGGTTTTTTGGATTCCTATGAGGATGAGGAGTGGGAAACAATATTTCATTTAATATTTTATATTTTATTAACTATTTAATATTTATTAAACTGATCATTCTGCTAAGCTCTGATCATGCTGCATTTACCTTATACCTTCCACTCTTTTCTAGAGACATCTTGAAGTGTAGGAGCTGCAGGCTGCTGCAGGGCTCTGTGGTTCAGGCAGAACATGTAAACTCCTCAGTGAGAATGCAAATGCTGTATACAATGTGATTTGTCTGGTTTAAACAGTGGACTAGGACAAGATGAATTTATTCCTCAAATATCTGCATGTGTGAGTAAAATTGCATAATTTCATTCCAGAAGTGGATGTGAAATACCTAAGAAGAACTTGGAGTGATGCACTTTCTTCCACCACAGTTCCTTCCTCCTCCTTGTTGTCCTTAACATCCCTTGCCAGATTTAATTCCAAATGGGCCTTAGCCTTCCAGATGAAGGAAGGCCTTAGCCTTTCTCGTCACATGCCTGCATGCACTGACAATGTTTCTATATTCCTCCCAAGTGACCGGTCTCTTTTTCCACATTCTGTTTACTTTCTTCTTCTGTTTGAGTTTTGCTAGGAGCTTCTTGCTCATCTGTACAGGTCTCCTGCCCCCTTTGCTGGACTTCTTACTCATAGGGATGCACTGATCTTGGACTTGGTGGGGGTGATGCTTAAATATTATCCAGCTCTCTTGGACCCCCTCCTTTCTTCTAGGGCCCAAATCCATGGGATTTCTCCAAGAAGGTCCCTGAAGAGGCCAAATTTTGCTCTCCTGAAGTCCAGAGTTGCAAACCCACTTATTGCCCTGCTTCCTTCAGACAGGATCCTGAACTCCACCATCTCATGGACACTGCAGCTAAGGCTGTCCCCAAGCTCCACATCTCTGACCAGTCTTTTTTTGTTTGTTAGTACAAGGTCCAGCAGCACACCTCTCCTTGTTGGCTTGTGTTCTATGTTACACAAAGGAACACAAGCTGAAGCAGTAGAAAGTTAGTGTATGTAAACAATTACTTCATTCTTAGTTTGTTCATTTTTATCTCATGCAGATTAATAAGTAATCTCCCAAACTCATCAGAAACAGAGAGGTGCCATTGGCTGATTTTTCCATGTGCTTCAGTGCTAGAGCATATATATATATATATATATATGTATATAAAAGCGGATTTGCGGGTCCAACTTCAGTTTCTTCTGAAATTTGACACCTTTTCTTTGGCCAACCATGGAGCCCCTGGGAATGACCACTGTTTTCTTGATGACTTGTTTCTCATGCCTTCTCTTTTCAGCATGGAGAAGTAAATCTCGAACAGGGAAGCAGCCTCCTGGTCCTTTTGCACTCCCCTTTGTTGGAAGCATGTTCCATCTGAACCCACATAACTTGCCTGAAAGCCTGGAGAAGGTAAGAGATTGTCTCTTCTCTTCCTATGTTGTCTCCATTGCATTTAAAATGTCCAGTACAGATGGGCTCTCAGCTAAATGCAACAGACAATGTCATTTGGTCATGCAAGCCTGCATTGACCAAATGTGAGACTCAAAACAGAAAAAAAAAGTTTCTCAGAAATATGTGCTTTTAAAATCTATATATTGTCTATTATAATGAGCATAATAATGATGAGTGCTCTGCTGAGCTCACGACAGTACTGTAATTTGCAATAGCTTTGCAGTCAATGTACTGATGCTGTTGTAGTATTCATGTTCTCATATTCATCGCATTCTTGTGCTCGACTCCACACCACTCCAGTAACATGGCCTGGTCCTGGTTTGGGAAGGAACTCCCCACTTCTTTTTGCTGCTGCTTCTTCCTTGCGGCAAAGAGCATATATATATGTCTCCTTCCTAGGAGACATGATCTCCTGGGAGGAGATGTAGTGAGAAAAGCAGAAAAGTTTGGAGGTGAAGTATGCTGTCTATTTCTTCTCTCAGCTAATGGTACATATTTGTCAACCAAAACCTATGTGTTAGGAGTTCCACTGGAGCACCTGTTACTTATGCGACTGCATGGGGAGGATGGTGGATGGATGAGCAGGGTCTCTGGGATTCCAGACACTTTGAAATGAGGTCCCTGCACCAGATGAAAACCCTCAGGGGCAAATCCCAATATCGCTGAGAAATCAGACCAATTGAGAAGCTCTAGGCTTCACCTACAGGCCCAGCAAATTGACAGGTTTTACCAGTAGCGTGGAACATGGTGGCATTGTAGTATTTTGCCAAGAATGAATACTTGGAGTGGGGGAGGGTGAAGTGGTAACATAGCTACATTGGTCAATAGCTCATATAATAGAAGGCTTTTCAGTACCATCGTCAGCAATCATCTACTTCAACCTCTGTTGTTCAGCCTTCATTTGTCTGCTTCCACATGGCAACTTCATACCAGCAGCATTGTTCCTCAAACAATAATGTCTGTGGAGAGCTGTGTGTGCTGGGCACTGCTCACAAGAAACCCTTGTAGGTTAAATACCTTGACCCTATATTTATTCCAACTCTTCTTTCACATACCCTTAAGAGTGACTGAAATTCTGCTGAGCAAAGTACAATCCCAAGTTTTCCACTACAATGACTACATGCCTCCAGCCAGGACATTGTTATGCAGTTTTATGGACTGATGCATAGGAGAACACACTTTTTGTCCATCACAGTG
Organism: Rhea pennata; assembly: GCF_028389875.1. Classification (NCBI taxonomy): domain Eukaryota; kingdom Metazoa; phylum Chordata; class Aves; order Rheiformes; family Rheidae; genus Rhea; species Rhea pennata. The sequence continues at coordinate 21,399,924 of NC_084669.1, forward strand.
GTGTGGGATCCACATATATTTCTAGAATTAAAAAAAAAAAAAAAAAAAAAAAAAAGACCCTTTGTATGAAGTGCTAGGGCTGATAAAGCTGCCTCAGACCATTCACTTCTTCAGAGCAAAAAATGCAGTGGTGACTAGCATCACTGCGTGCATCATCAAACATATACACAGGAATTCCTTTTTGCCTCGGTTCTTGTGAATGATGAGAATCATGAGCACTCTTTAAGTATCCTATTTTATTTCAGAGCACTAGGTTATTCTGTTTCCTACTACAAAAAATAGGACTTTGTCTAGCTTGCACTTAAAGACTGAACATGAGAAAAGGTGTTCCAGGTCAGACCAAAAGTCCGTGTCCTTTTCTCATCTGCAAGCCAAAAGCAAGTGCCTGGGAAAGCACATGTGACTAGCACAAGGAGTCAGAGACTCTTCCCTGGTATATTCTTCCATTTTCCAGAGATCTGTGGCCCAGGAGCTTTTAAAGACAAGAATGGTATGTTAGTGTTCAAAAATCCTTCATGGACTTCTGTGAGCATGTCTAGCTGCTTTCTGAGCTTGTGTAAACTGTTTTTATCCACCCTGTAGCAAGGAGTTCCAGACTATCCTGAAGGCCCTGTGAAGAATCATTTCTTTTTATGTGATTTGGACCTAGCACCTCATTATTTCCAGTCATACTACCTACTTTTTGTACAACTCTTCCTCTGGCTGTAATTTATGGTTTACCAAGATCTCTACACTGCTGCTAGTCAGTGCCATGCCTCAACAATGCTGGACAACGGCACATCACTCATCAGATCACTTTGCTATGAAATTCTTTTTGCTTGATTGACATTCCGATGTGATGTTCTTTGTGGTCTTTTCCTACAGCTCAGCAGGAAGTATGGTCCTGTCTTTACAATACGTTTAGGCCCAAAAGAGGTTGTGGTGCTGTATGGCTATGATGTTGTGAAAGAAGCTCTGATTGATCAGGGAGATGATTTCAGTGGAAGAGGCATTCTACCATTGTTTGACAAACTCTTCCAGGGCACAGGTATGTTCCTGGTAATCTTAGCATGCTTTCAGTGCTTCAGGAAACAGCTGAGAAGGCAGTGAAGGAGGCAGTATGTTTTGTTTATTACTGTCGGGTATGAAGAGTGAAAGACAAACAGCCCAATTCTCTACTCAGATCCTTGAGTAAATGGGAATGCCACACACACACACACACATACACACACACACACTCACGCTAAAGCTATTTAAGGCCCTAAGCTGGCTTCATTGAGTTCCTTGTTTTCTCAGCAGTCTTCAATTTCTGGCCAAAAATTTGTTCATAAAGTATGCCTGCAAGATCTTTCTTTTACTCTCTCATCTCTGAAAATATTAGTACTACATAGAACACTAAGGAATCAGCAAAAGTCAAATTCCAAAGCACAATAAAGAGAAGTTAAATACAGGCTGTGCCAGTAAAAGCTAGGCCCTGGGCTCATTCAGCAGGGCAGTTCCCAGTATGGTATTTATCTGAGTAAACAGCTATACCAGAGTGTGCTGCAGGTTCCATTGTATGAAGAAGACAGAAGACTAGAAAGCAAGAGGAAAACCAGAATCCCCAGGATTTCCATCCAGCCTTACCCTCAGTAGGTGCATTTAGTCTCCACAATAAACAAACATCTCTTTCTTGTAATTATTTCAGCAGAGCTCTTAGAGAAAGCCTTGTGGTATCCCATAACAAGGAACACCATCCCAAGTATCCTTTTCACAGACTGCTTCGTACTCCTCCTTCCCTTTGTCCCGTATGTTTCATTCAACCTGGGGCAATCAGAATGATCAGATCTGCCACCTCCAGAACTGCAGAGAAGTTAGGTTTTCGGGTATATAGCAATTGCAGTAAAACTTCACAGAAAGGTGTCTTTGCGTATCAAGTATTTACTATGTAACTCTTACTAGAGGAAAAAAGTCTGTCTCCTCACAAAGCCTCTTTTTCCTTTCTCTGTCAGGCATTGTGAACAGCAATGGGGAAACGTGGAGGCAACTCCGACGATTTGCCCTCACTACCCTGCGTGATTTTGGGATGGGGAAGAAGAGCATTGAAGAACGGATCCAGGAAGAAGCTCGTTTTCTGGTGGAAAGGATCAAGAGCAAACATGGTAGGACATGAACTTTGTGGCTGCTAGGACAGTCTGCATGTCTGCAATGATAGTGAAGGATGTGGAGATGTTTCACCAAGTGCATCATACAGGAAGTGGGCATATGGCTGCTGTTTTTGCTCCCTAATCCAAGGGATCTTGAAGAACTGGGTGACAGGATTACTACTTTTCAGGCATTAGGTTTTGGGTTCAGTCTTCTGAACACTAGACAATACTTCCCAGTTCTTAGTGGGGGGATGATGGGGACAGCGACTACTATAAGCTGTTTTCTAGGGCAAGGCATAGGGTAACCCCATTGGTTTCACCCTATAAAAGCCTTTTCTGGTAGCATATCAGCCAAGACTGATATGCTTAGACTGTTCTTCTAAATACCTCCCCTGAAAGTTGCAGTGCCAGCAGGACTCACAGGTTTTCTTTCTGCAGCCAGCCTTCACACATGTTTATTCTGTAAGGGAAAAAGCAGACAAACCTAAAAGGATGCTGGAACATCACTGTTTCCCATGAGCATTGTTTTTTGTGGGATTCTCAAGGCCATTTCTAATAAGCAATCTGTAAACTAGACAGGCATACATCAGCTGATGAGGGACCAAGGCACTCAGACCAGTGTCCTGCTGAGAGCAGATCAAAAGACTTAAACCATTTAAACAGGAAAATCTTCACTTTAAGTAGAGAAGAATAAATTGGATAAGCTCTTCATCATCCACTCAAAAGACTGTGTGATTCTGGATCTTAAATGGATGCAAAACTTCCCAGTAGAGTCAGGGGAGGGAACAAGGAATTGAAATAATGACTGTAAGATTGTTTTGTTCCAGAGCAGCCCTTCAATCCTAGCAGCTTCCTAGTCCATGCTGTTTCCAATATCATCTGCTCCATCGTCTTTGGGGATCGGTTTGATTACAAGGATGAAAAATTTGTGACTTTAATTGATGTGCTAGAGCAAAATAACAGGATCCAGAATGCTATACAAACAATGGTATGTACAAAGTTTCATGTCATTAATAGTTTTGTGAATAATTATAATAGTTTATTAGTGAATATTTATTTATGTAATTATTTTTTAATTAGAGTGTCCCGTCCTAAAGTAAGAGAAGATTTTTGAAGGCCAAATGCCAGTTAAGCGACCAATTCCTGAGTCTTTTTTCCTTAAGGACTTGCTATTGTAGTTCAAAGGAGGATATCCTTGTAAAAGTAACCAAATGTACCAAAAAGTAACCAAAATGTAGTAAGTGTTTCCTTGAATATAGTGACAGCATAAATTTTGTTAAAGGCATTAAAGTCCAGTTGAATAATAAAGACCTACTGTTCCAAATGGGTTTAACCATCTTATTTTCATAATCACAGTTAAGGGAAAACTTTGCTATATTCAAATTAACCATAACATGTTTTTCCATCATTTTATTTTTACAGTTATACAATTTCTTCCCAACTATCCTGGATCACTTACCTGGGCCTCATCAAACAATGGTGAAAAATATTGAAGCAGTTAATACATTTATTTCTGAAATCGTAACAGACCACCAGAAATCCCTGGATCCCACCTGTCCTCGAGATTTTATTGACGCTTTTCTTATCAAAATGGAACAGGTAATGTAACAGAGATACCTTTTTAGATTACAAGAATACCACTATTTGGAATCCCAGCATCTTCTCACAGCCATGATAGGGCACACTGCTCTTGCAAATAAAGAGAGAAATTTGTTTTTCTGGGCACATCAGCTTTAGTCCGTCCTCTCCATTTTCTTACTAAGAATTTTTCAGACAGACAAACATAGAACTAACAATGACATGCAGCATTAGCCGAAGTTAGGAAAGCTGAAGACTGATTGATGTAAGTCAGTATTCTTCCCATATTAAAAAAAGGTTCGCGATGTTATTCAGCAAAAATACTGTAATCATTGGTGTTGTGGATAGTAAATGCTGTATTTCTAAAATGACATTAGATGTATCTAAAACCATGTATGATGGGTATACAACTTTTTTTGTAAAGATTTTTCAGGCTTTGCACTCAATTTGCCAATTCTTTCTTCAGGAGAAAGGAAATGCTCATTCAGAATTTTCCACTGACACCTTGACCAGAACCACAATTGACTTGTTCTTTGCCGGAACAGGAACAACCAGCACCACACTGAAATATGGACTTTTGATTCTTATGAAACACCCAGAGATAGAAGGTAATACAAAAGGGAATAAATAACTGAAAACTTTAACATCATGGAATCAAATTGAACGACTCATTTCTTTAGTGCAAGTGGCAATGTTCCCCTGACTATGGAAACATCTATTTACAGTATAGAATGTGTATTAGTCTCAGTTCTGGTCACAGTAGAAGGGTATTAGTACACAGTATATTCATACATTCCTGTTGTGCCAGAAGCAGGTTTTGCTGTAAATACAGGAAAGACTTAGGCAAACAGATGGGAGATTTGTCCATTCAACACTTATTTATTTCCTAACAGAGAAAATTCACAAAGAGATTGACCATGTGATTGGCCGAGACCGAAGCCCCTGCATGGCAGATCGGAGCAAGATGCCGTACACAGATGCTGTGATCCATGAAATTCAGAGATTCATGGATTTCATTCCATTTAATGTCCCACATACTGTGATCAAAGATACCAAGTTCAGAGATTATCTTATCCCCAAGGTCAGTTCCACTGCTTCTGAGAAACCTCGTAATCTCTTGCCCCAAGAGAACAAAGCCATGATGTGTTCTGTTCATCATATTCTTTCTTTTCAACCACACTGAAATGTGATACAGAATCATAAAATAATTTAGTTTGGAAGGGATTTCTAGAAGTTATCTGCTCCAGCCCTTTGTATTTGAAAAAAGCGTTTCCATCTGCTATGTGAAGTAGGAGATAGAGCTTTCTAGTATTTCACATAAATGTAAGCAATCAAGCTTTTAAAATTATTTGGAAAAATTATTCAATATTCTAACTAGCCTTACCATTAAAATTCATTGCAAAGCATCTTTGCCATACTTAATCTCTGCATAAACTGGTGGCAGACATTTTTACTCACTGAATGGTCACCCTAAGATAGTTAAACTTTGACTACTTTTAGAGCAAGAAGTTCTGTTAGCTTTTTCCAGAGTAGAGGAGTAAAGGATCGTGAATCAACGATCAATAACAGTGTTTTTCAAGCTGCAATCTCTTGCTTAGGGAAAGAGTATTTCTAACCTTCTAATATCTATGGATTAAATAGAGATAGATTCGTCTGAGCAATTTGCTGCTCAGTAGTGTTTTCAACTCACTTGCGCCTATGCAGACTTAGGTACCCTGACCTCAGCAGCTCAGAGCTCTGCTAAGTTTTGCATTGTTCCCTCTCAGATAATCTGTGAGATGATCACAGAGCTTACACAAGCAAATAGAACAGAAGAAAAAAGCAAATAAGAGCTGGAGCTTCCTGCTCTGGACTTCAGGGCTGGCTGGATATTGTCTCCATACAAACTTTGAGGCTGATTCTCTTGCTACACCAAAGCCTGTGAATCCAAATAGTTGAGAATTAAAGTGTCAGCTTTGGAGGGAGGCAGATACCTCAAAACCAACAGTCCTTTGGAGGCATTAATAGGCACTAAGACTGGCAATGGTCTAGACCTGTGTTTACCTTTATGAATCAGTATTCCTGTTTCTTACTTGTCATAAAAATAATTGTTATTGAATGAATCGCAACAGCAAAAATAGGTCGCCAGTTACCTCTTAGATAGGAACAAGTATGGTTGAGCTCAGTCAACCATTTGTAAATTTCTTTTCTTGCCCAGAAAAAGACTTTTTTCCAAATACTTTAAATCTCACCCAAGATTTTCCCCTGATGGCTCTTCTGGAGTTCTATTAGTTTGTCTCATGCGATTTTAATCTTGCTACTTCTTATTGAAGGCTGTATATAATGGGTCCATGTAGAGAACTTCTCAATGCCACTGTACTTTAGAGTGTCTCTGCTTTAACTTTCTTCTCCTCTCTTTGCTAATTCAGGGCACTATGATATTCCCTATGCTAAGATCTGTCCTATATGACAGCAAGGAATTTCCAAATCCAGAAAAATTTGACCCAGGACATTTCTTAAATGCAAATGGTACCTTTAAAAGGAGTGACTACTTCATGCCATTTTCTGCAGGTAAGCACTCTATCTATTTCAGATACTAAACTATCCTCTCCTAGAGACTCAGATTTCAGTGGCTCTGTCACCATGGTCTACACAGTGATGTCTAGTGATCTCCTGTTAACAGTCACTTCTAGGCAGCTCTAAGCCCTGCTCTAGAGTTCCAATTGATTTCATCTTTTACCATTCCAAAAGCTCCTCCAATGGATTCTACAAGAAGAGATGCATGAAGAGTAACCCACAGCCATGCCACTTGTCTCTCCAAACTTAGTATCAGACAGCAGCACGACATGAGAGACAACTGAAACCTTCAAATTGCCTTTGCCTACCAAGCATTCCCCTATTGTTCTAGACACTGAGCTCCCTAGTTTAATTCTTTCACTTCCTCCAAATGCTGTAGTCCTGCTTGTTCTTTCTGAGATGTCTGAACTTTCATTAAGCAGTGATTACAATAAGTTACTAGAAAAATATTCCACTATCAGCTCATTTTTCTTTATTTTTCCTGGCAGGAAAACGCATCTGTGCAGGAGAAGGTTTGGCGCGGATGGAGCTATTCATATTTTTTACAGTCATCCTGCAGAATTTTACTTTGAAACCTGTTATGGATCACAAGGACCTTGACATTTCCCCAATAATCAGCTCATTTGCAAATATGCCCAAACCTTATGAACTCTCTTTTCTTCCACGTTAACTAAGTACAGTTGCCAACTCCCAAGCTCCTGAAATCTCTGGTTGAATGACAATCATTTTCTAACCTGGAAATACTGAAACACTGAGACCATTTGCTAGATTCTTCATCAAGAGAAATGTTATACTAAGAAGAATAAAATGTTTGTATGTATCCAGTGCTAAGGTGGTTGCACAGGGAAGGAGACAGCTCCCTATGGCAAAACTATACAAGCTTTCTTCCATTTCTACTTCACCTAATCCAGGTTCCTATCTGGTTCCTGACATCCTGAAATGTCAGGGTATGTGTTAGTGCTCTCAGAGCCCTGCTACTGCTGTCTGTATCACTTGATCCTTTCAGCACAGCAGGAACAGAGTTATACTAGAGTTTTCCTAGACACCAGAAACTGCTTGAGGTATATGTCTCTCCTCTGTAGATTCTTTTTTCTCTTCTCTTCTCTTCTCTTCTCTTCTCTTCTCTTCTCTTCTCTTCTCTTCTCTTCTCTTCTCTCTTTTCTTTTCATGTGTGATCTATTTGTAATGGCAAGCCCAAACTGTGTAGAACCAGTTTTTCTGTCAGAAGATGACAGTCTTCCATCCTGAAGGGCTCACCAGACACTGCATTCTTGCAATAATATATATCCTCTCCTTTGGTGGGAATGGCGTTTATCTGATGACTAGGCAGATGGGTCCCCTCTTATGTGATTCTAATAAAGGTCCAGGAAATTACACTTTATGTTGTAAAATAAAGAAAAGGCAATAAACTGGATTGTTGTTTTTCTGAAATCCTAGACAAAAGGGTGGATAACCTGCCTGCACATAGCTTTGACTCCCAAATGTTTCCCCAGACTTCTACATACATGACTATTTTCACTCATTTATATGAAATGTATTCTGGTTTGAAGACTGCACTGGTCTATGACCTAAAAAACTTTCCTTCCTAGTCACAATATGAGAGTAGGCTGGACTGACCTTATTAGACCTACTAGAATGCAGACTGCAGTTACAGAGTTGCCCATTGTGACAAAACAAGACAACTAATTGCACTGGATACAGCAGTTCTACCAAAACAATCCTGGGACCCCTGCAGTGCCATTTACTGGAGGAATGGCAGCTTGCATCTTCCATACCTTTATAAAGCAGGTAAAGATCACTAGAGCAATTTTACAATGAGATAAAAAGAGTTTGTATAAGTTGCCAAGCATACAGGTACATATGCAAGACCAGCATTTCTTGACCAGATCACATTCCCTGCAACATATAATTAATAGTGAAGACAGGCAGCTGAACCTGTGCTTTGTGTAAAAATACAGCAACAGTAACATTACAATGGTATTAATTACTTATGTAAAGCACCCAAAACTTCTTTTCTCTCAAGTCAGGAATACTCTTGACAAAACCATGAGTTGATAGCATAGCATTACAAAGGCTCTGAAATATGAATGAAAGATACATAAAAATGTCATCTAGTTTACTGCCATAAGTCTCCTCACCAATTAAAACAGAAGAAAGTACAAAGTTCATATCTAAAACTTCCCCTTCATGCTTTTTCGTAATCTTCTGGACATGAAGCCAATTGCTTTGGTTTGGAGTTGTGTAAGTCACTATCTAGGATGACAGCAATCTCCACACACAGTCTCACTTCATGCCCACTTTCAGGGTCTCCAACCATGTATGTTCCTTAAACTCTCCACCAGAAAACAAGCTTCCTCCTGGATTTGCTCCTCAATACTCTTCTTGCCCATCTCAAAATTTCATAAGATTGTGAGGGCAAATCAATGAAGCTGCTGCCACCACTCTGTATTGCTGAAGGTAATACCTGGAAAACTAAACAAGAGGTACAGGAGAAATAGCTTCTGCAACTGCAAGGAAGAGAAATAACTCCATCTCAGATCCTCAGTCCCATGCGATCACTTTTCTATCAAATTAGCCATAGTACGTCCTCGTGCCTTTATGCCAGCTTTATGCTCTAACAATGGCTGCTATAGAACAGATCACACCTGAGCCAGCATGAAGTTTGTGGGCAGCTTCACAGTACACTAGTAAGAATCACAGTCTCACTAACACAAGACTAATACTACACTGGCTCAGCAAGTGTCATTACTAGATTCTGTACAATGAAAATGGCAAATACCTATGTTCAGGGAAAAGATCAGGGCCACCTCCATCAGGGTATGGTTTTGTGGTACAGCAGAGCTGCTCTAGTGGCTACTCAATAGTGGAATATTGTAGTCCTAATAGTAGGGCAATTCCATGGCTAGGTCCTCCAGCTGCTGCCTTTGTTCAGAGACTTGCATAACGCAGGGAGTAAACTGGCACACAATTAACTTCATTAAGATTTTTTTTTAAAGTGCGACAAGTTCTTTTCCTGATCACTGGCTCACCTCAAGCTCAGATGAGCACGAGGGCCCCCCCAAAAAACCAAATGCTGGGAACATACGGCCAGGATCACAACCATTAGTGGCAACTAGCCAATAGATCATCTTAGACATATCCTCAAAGCACCTGACAACAATGTACACAGGTGATACTCAATACTACATAAAAGCCACTGGGGTTATATTGACTCTTCAGGGTAGCCTGAGTAATAGGAAGAAGTTGTAGCACTTTACATGAATTCCACTGTACTACTTTGGTTCCGGAACTCACCTCTCTAAATGGAATTACTGTTTGTCACATAAATACACCAGAGATATTCTTCACGTGTCCTAACTGTAACTCACAGCATTTGTGTACTGACACACACACACACACACACAAGTATCAAACTTTCTTGAAGCTAAGGGACCTGAAGAGAGTTTTCACACTTGCACTATCGATTTTTCATGCAATATAGAGTGTGCCTCACCTGGCTCCCTTCTTCCACCAAACACCCTCAGTCTGAGAAACACAGCTTTTCTACTTTCTGCAATGTGTGGCCTTGTTAATAGTTCCACCACACATAAACACACTTTGGTCACTCATTTTTCAAAACAAGGAGACCAGGTAATTGGTGTCAAAAGACAGATAACCCACTTTCTTGCTTAGCTTGTAGCATCTATTCCAGGTGACCCCCTGCCCCAACTTCCCAGCATATTTCATCTGCAGCTCTCTGAAATGCTACTTGTAAAGAAAAGGAGAAAACCTACACAGAGAGATTCCCTATAAAGATGAGCAAGACGAGCTTGACAGCATCGTGTCCTCTGCTCTCTCACTGCAGGAATTAACAAGCTCTGAAGCCATTTGGGCTGGACTCTCTTGATAGGCTAAAATGCAGCCTCTCATATAGAAGACATTATATGATAACCATCAAAACAAAATGATAGTACATGTAGCAGGTTAGCAGCATGCGTAACCATTATCGGCAATTAAGCTTTAACAAAGCTTTAGGTTGTACAGTCCAGGGAAGACTAGTGAAGAGAAGCTTTGGGAGGCAAAATGGAACTGGTCTTTCCATGGACAAAATGTCTGAAAATCCTGGTGAATAACCACTCAACTGATTTTGAAAAGTGACTAGCAACAAAAATGACACCTCCTCAACTGCTGCAAGTGCTAATTCATCTGCTGACTTCACAGTCACGGTGGAGTTGTCATTCCTTTGCTTCCATTTTGTTAGCTCTGTACAGCCAAAGCAGTAAAGGTGGGTGTTCTGCAACACCAAAGTCCTCGTTTCCCGAGTTGCAAGCAGTAAAGCAAGCTGTGTGTGAGGCAGTTCTGCAGACAGAGAGTAAATGCAGGGAAGGAAGGGCTAGCCAGACTCACAACTTCATCAACTTTGATGAATTGCTTTAAATTCTTTGTGACCTGTGTTAAGGTTCACTCTTGTTTTACTGTAATATCAGAAACCAGAGACAAACATTAATCATTAACAAACTGCAGTAACAAACCTGGCCATATTTTCATCATGTAGTAATATCTTCTGCCTGCTACTGTTACTAAGCACAGCTTAGATGTTTGCTCTATGATAGAAAACTGTAAACACAGCATAGTATTTATCTTTAGGCCACTATACAATTGTGATTAGCATCCCACTTTTAACACTTCTACTGAACCTAGAGCTCCAGATGAAACAGTATACTCCATTCTAGAAGTTATTTTTCAGATGCTGAACATGTTGCAGTTTCTACTAATGATTTAAGACCTCATTCAGAAGATTAGGACATTTCCATAAAATATTATTCTAAATGTTGGACCTGATTTCAGAGGAACCCACTGGAACAGGTGGGAAAAAATGCCTCAGGGACACTGAGGAGAAAATCCTGCTCTGGGACTGAACTTTCCCATTTTTGTTTAATGAGCTGCATTTGCTAGGCTGACATCCAGCCCCTGGTTTGTAGTTATAGTCCGAGTTGTCAAGACTTGCTTCCCCTCCCTCTGACTTTTTGCATTGTGTTTTAACAGACTAATTTGATGACATACTTTTCCCCGACTCTCTCCTGCATCAACCCTCCCCTTCCTCTGTGCTCTTGTGTTCTTCCCTTCAAGCACTTGCATTGTTTTGTTGCTATCTTTTTGGCCAGGAAGTGCCACAGAAGAGAAGATATGGAGATTTAGTCTCCCACTGTATCTGTTCCGGAATAGCTCATGGAATCTACAGATGAAACGTTCAAGCAGGCAACTGAGATGTGCCTTGGCTTTAGACTATGCACTTCCTCAACACCAGGCTGTTCACACACACTTGGCCATGTCTCTTTTGTTATGCTGCTCTTCCAGGATCTGCTGTCCTTGCTGTGGTTTTGATTTTATTAGTCACATGCTATTAGGCCTTCAATCAGAGAGGGGAATGGCTACTCAGAGCCAGAACTGAGGACACATTTTCCAGCTCTTGTCCTAATTAGGATGCCACTGTCAAACAGTCATCAAGCCAGTCAGGCAGCCAATCTCTAAAACTGCCTCCCAGCAAAGAGTCACTTGTGAGACAAACTCCTCTTGCCATCTCTACTTCCTGGAGGTGGGATATTCAAGAGCTTGTGAAGAAATCTGCTGAGTTCTCTTACCTGAAAACACTAGGTGCTTTCTGGCAAAGCTGGACATGGATTTTCACCTCCAGCGTTCACGGAGGTTTTTATCTTTGCAGTTTTGAAATACCATGGTATTCTATATGTAGATAAGGCATTGTTTCAACAGGAACAGGACTTGGTCCTTACTTTCCCTACATTGCTTTATCTTGTGGGAATTTTCTCTTCCAATACATGACTCTCCTGCAGCCATCTTGCAACCCTGTCAGGAAAACACAATGAGCAGAGAAATGCCTTATTACTTTTCTTTGAAATTTTCTATACCTGGATCACATTGATTCCCACACCTTCCACCTGAGCTACAATGTGATGAATGGATCTCTTCAGCAAAGCAACTGTCCAATAGACATGCCAGTAAAACAAGGCATGGCTAAGCCAACGAATAGCTCTACAAAGAGGGTCCACATAGTAGGAGTGTTGCTGGAGCCTGTTTAAATATGTTCTTGAGTCTTGCTATAAAGATACAAGCCAGACACTGGGCCTCTGACTGTAAAGAGATGGGATGGGGCAGGCCAGGAAGCTCCATGCAGACTGAGCATTCACTAGGTGAGAGAAGTGCAGAAGGAACAAAATAAAATGTTTTTACTCACGTGACCATATTTACCTGTCCACAGCCATTCTGTCTTCCGGATCCCCTTGACCTTGAGGGGTTAAGGGCAATACCTGTTAACACAAGCTGTTCAGATGCTCTCTCAGAGTGCCCCATTCTGATTTTAGTTGTGACACTGGCAGCATTCTGTGCTTTCAGATGTGCCTGTAGGGACCTAAAAGGTGCTGTTTAGCATGAACAGCCAGGATGTATGTACTCCAGAGAAGTGTTTTGTACGGTCACAGTCTGCTTCATCACAAATTTCCAAGACTGTAAACAGAGGGGAACTTTTAGTCACCAGGCCCCTGAGAATGTGTTCTTGCTTAGTTAGCGCTAGCTCATCGTTGGGTGCAGCCCCTTCTGTCCAAACACTGGCAACTGTGGCATCTAACTCCCGCTACAGGAAAACTTCCTACTGGGCTCTTGTAATGTCCAGAGCTGTACTAGCTACATAGGATGCTCCAGGCACACATCAGGGAAAGAGAGTCTTGCTGCCATGGAATGAGTTTGGTACATGGTTGAGCTGGGCTTAAGGGTGAGACACATATAACTGTCTCCTATTTTCTGTTAAGAAAGACTAGTCCCAAAACATCATCATGTGCCTTCCCATGATCTTGAGATGAAAAGCTGTTCTACTACATCTCAAGCAGTTCCAGTAGAAAGTGCTGGAGGATATAAACATAAAATTGAGAGAACAGCTGTGCTGTTCTGCTTGGCCACTGCAGGAATTGGCACAGCAAGGCTACTATTATGATTCCAGTGACAGAGCAAAGCCTTCCTACTACGCCAACTCAGGTGAGTTTAGGCATCCCGACTGGAATCTGGAGAGTGTATGATAACGAAAACGAAATAGTGACTGGGGCACACTTTAAAGACAGGGAAAGAATGGCATGCATCCAGTTCTGAAACCAGGTTGAATCTGCAGGGTCTGCCTCCCATTGAGAGTCTGAGTGAGTACCTGCTGTGTGTCTGACAAGGCAGCGGACTTAAACTAAATCTAGCAGTGTGCTGCCCCTGGAGCATGAAGTCTTTTTGGGCCATATCCCATTCTGTGTTCAATACTTGGATTCGCAGTTTTTTGGCTGAGATCAGATTTTATTGGGCTTGCTGTCAAGTTATAGAACAAGTCACTGGCACTCACTGTTTGATATTATCCTTATTGCATAGAGATGATCACAATGCATAATATCACACAGCAGATGGTCAGTTCTCCACTGTAATCTCCTGGGATGCAACTGTGTGAATGTGACTCCATTCCATCTCTGCCTCTGCACCTAGCCAGTGAGTTCAGAGCCGGCTGTATCTCTGTGGTAGAGAACAATCCCTTTGTGTGCCAGCACCCATCTCTTGCCTCTAGCACCACCTTCCCAGAAAAAGCTGGGAGCTAAAGAGAGCACTAGGTTGCAAGAGCACTGGTCTTGTTTCAAGTCTAGAACAACCTGAATTGGTAAGCATTCCAGTGGCTATTCAGCCCTAGATTTTAATTTCCACACACTCAAGACCAAGCTGCCTTCCAGTCCATTTCCAATGTGATATGAATCAGGGACTTTCCTGATCTTACAGATAGTAAGAGATCAGAGACTGCAAGGGAAAAGATGGCAGAGAAGGATGTGCAGTGTAGGAGCCAAATGGTTCATCATCTGGGACAGTACTTTCAGGTAGGTCTTGGTGAATCAATTACAAGTGTTCTCTAAGTATTACCTTATTACCTTGTCGGTACCTGGAGGTGCTAAATGCCTAACTTTATGTTGTCCAAGCCCACAGCAAAGCAAAGCAGGTGCCTGAAGAAAAGCAACTAAGACAAAAAACAACCCAGCACTGCAACACAGTGGTGAACATGACTGCAGCATTCTCAGAGTGAAGGAATTACAGTGGATCAGGGATTAAGTGGCAGGCCACCCTAGAGTGCTCAGTGCCGTAACAAAAATCCTTGTTCCTCCAGAGGACAGAGTTCTGAGCAGCACCTTCAAGACAGTTTTTACATCACCAGCAGAAGACCTGTCATTCTCCTCCAGAGTGGCAAAGAGAAAGATGGTACTACAAAAAACCCTGGCAAGTCTGGCCAAATCCTGTCCAGATCTAATATTACATACAGGTTCATGCAATGCTGAAGCAACAGGGTTTGTAGATTATCTACCATCTTGTCTTACTGTTGTTGTGCTACACTTCCTAGCATCAGAGACCACCAAACAGGCCGCTGTCCAGGCTGTCATTCAAATGCCAAACTCTAGGCACGAAGATTTTTTATCTGGCTGGCTAGATCCTGTGATCCAGAAGAACTGAGAACACACTATCAATCCTGAGACAATAATGATCTGTCAGCTCTTAAGACTGGTTGCTGTTCTTCACAGTACAATTTCCTCCAACACAGAAATGGTAACTCATCTGTTGGTACTTGTTGCTGTTGGGTCAGAGGATGTTGTTTTGTTGTTTAGGTAACAATCTAAAGAAATCTAATTTGTTCTCAAAAGTTGAACATTTGCCAGTGAGCTAATAACAGGGAATATATATGCAAATGTCTGATTACCTCTAGAAGGCTTAACACTGTGCTTTAAAGATGCTCATTCCAAAAAGGCCTTTCTTCTAACTCAACTCTATTCCTTAAATCCTACATCATGGCCATCTAGAATAGTCTTCTCTATCTTAATATTCAAGATTTTGAAAGCTATACTGAAGGCTTTCAACAGTTCCTCACTTCACTGCTCTTAAATAGCACCAGGGAGGTGTCAATCTTGACTATTTAAAGCTGATATACACTGACTGACAGCTTTAAAATCTTCACCATTATCAGCACTTGACTAACCACTAGTCCAGATGAATACATAGGAGAAAAAAAAAAGAACCTGGAGTAGCAGCAGCTGTTCAGCAGATAGAGCTCTGCTGAACTAGCAATCTGAATACTGTTGATGTGGTAGAGAAGGAGCTTTAGGTACCAGGCATGCCCCTTCAAAAACTACTATGATTAAACTATGACACAAGATGCTTCTTCAGAGAGGTAGAGAAAGTATCTGCTAAATCATCTACCATGTGGTTAAGCAATATTCTTGTAATTTCACCTGAGGTCCAGATAGTCAAAGCATGTGTGTACAGGAATACCTGACACAGGAGTTGATCTTTGTTATCACATCCTTTGAAAAAAAAAGACAATTTGCATAATCTTTCCACAGGAGTGTGAGATTCCAGAGAGACAAATGCAGCAAGTTTAGTTTTATTGTAAATTTATCATAACTAGTCTCTCTATTTCAAACAGATAAAGATGGATGCCGAACTTAAGCATTTCAGTATCATGCTCACAACACCAAAGGCCAGGGTATCGTCTCGATTCAGGACACAATGAAGGGGCAGTGTGGGGAGGGAAGAAAGGTTTGAAAGAGGTTTGGGTCCTCATGCTATCACAGAACAACTTTACAGGTTATAGAGGGCTTTTCCTAGGTAGAATATGTTATGTGGGACACAGGACTAACAAACAGACACCCAAGATCAACAGAAGGGTTAGGGACAGATTTCATTTTTTTCACTACAGAACAACAATTGAAGCGACAGAAATATTTGAGAAGAGGCAAATGTTCAGCCTCAAGAAGGTTAGATACAAAAAGTTACCAGTCTTCATGCCAGCTGTAATTAACTCCTTGGAAATGTACATAATTGCTGTTATGTAACTTAAGCAAACAGAGATCAGTCTGTCTCATAAACAACTTCCAATTTCAATATTATTATTAAGTCAAGTCTCTGTTGTGGATTTCATCGTTTCTCCAGTTTTTTGTACTTGGCTTCTGCAGAAGAAAAATAACAGTATTTTAGGACTGGATGAGTAAAAGGCTTGAATTCTGCAGGGTGCTACACACCTTAAAACTCAGGTTAATTTAGAGGAATGTTTTTTCCGGAAGTATTTAGATGAATCTAGTTGTCCAGTAGGATTTTTAAGAATTAGGTGCTTAGGTCAGAAAACTAGTATTAAATTAAGCCAAGGGGATTTGAGTGCCTGGCAGAACTTCATGAATCCCTCTATTTGCAAGATTAGATCATCTGTCTTGAAAACCTGGATCACTGTACGTTGCAAAAAAGAAACCAAGCTTCATTAATAGTCTGTAGCTCAAGAATATCTGTGCAAGTGCACCTCCATACAACTTGACACACTTATCTTTTAACAGCATCTGCCACTTCACACGCACCTCTAGTATTCAGTTGTCTGAAAGCAGGCCAATGTTATGCTGTATGAGCAGCTCTACAACTCAGACAAGTTTATTTTGCCTTGTTAAATCCCCTCACAAGGGGCTATGTTGATAGCTAGTAACAGTAGGGGCAATAGTTACCAAGTTTTTTGGAATATGCATCCAATTTATAAGCTGCCTGCTCCAAAGCTGCTACCTGCTCCTCGATTAGGTTGATCTGTTCCAGATATGGTTGAAGAGCAGCATCTTAAAAAGGAGAGAAATCACATTTGTCAGTTCTTACTAATTCACTCAAGGAAACAATTGACACTTGAAACATAAGAACTTCTCAAGATATTCTTTGGATAGAATACTTTAAAAGCTCCTTCCTTACCTGCCTCCAAAATCAAGTGGTGAAATATGATGAGTCATATTTCAATGAAGTATGAAAAGTTTGACCTATAGTTTCAAACTCCACACTAATAAAATACTGTGGGAATCAAAAAAGTTTTACTCAGTCTCAATCAGTTCTGAAATCAGTGATTAAATGATTGTGATATAAGCTAGCATAAGAGAAAATACTGCTATACTTCTGAAATTATATAGTCTATAGCCTTAAAGAAATACACATAATGGGCATTGTGTAATAGCATGTATATTTTGCAGCCTTCTTTCCTTCAAAGACTAATGCAGTGTGAACTATTGGATTCTTAGATGCTTTATTTACTATATAAGTGTATAGTTTATTAAAGTGCTCCCTTTTTTGTTTTACTTACATTTTTGATTTAAATCCTTCAGATTTCTACTGATGTTTATAGCAATATCTTTCATTTCCAAGTACTTCAAGCTAGTCAGCTTGTTCATGTTTTCCAAGAGTTTGTAGTCTTCACTGGTGGCTTAAAAACAATAAAGTTTATTTTACTTGAAACCTGGTAGAGATTTCAAAACAATATCCAAATGTAACTAAGAACAGCTCATCTGGTAATACAGTTATTAGCAGAATGCTCTGCAAAAAGAGATCACATTTTGCAGTATAAAAAAATCAGCTGAACTGACGAGTTGCACTTGCAATATATTCAGTGAGAGAAAAAGCAACTAATTCCACACATTTCTACTACTATTCTGACAGTCAGATGTTTCTGTTTACAAAACTGACACTACAAATTCAGATAGCTAATCTAACCATATACCCTTCTGCCCATTCAAATCAGTAGCATGTGAAGTGCTTTTTAAATTAAAGCCTAAAAAGTTGGATAACTCATTCAATATTTTTCAATTTTCTTTCTTCTGTTTTTTTTTTCTTTTGTGGGGGGGAAGGCAGGAGAAGAGGTGTTAGACTTTGAGGATGTGAGTTAGACTTTGTAACACTAAGAGATTAACACATTCATCAGAAATGCTATGAGAAACTTCTGAAGAAAGGATATTTTTAAAGACAGCCTCTGATTCATCAAAACACAAAAACAGAAGATGCTCCAAGGATTAGAACGACAGACTGAGATTTGGGCGATTTCAACAATTTCCCAGCATCACAGGCTTTCTTGCCTACCTCAGTCAAGTCACTTAGATCCAAATTCTCAAGATATCAGTTCAGTGATATTTAGAAGCCAAATCATTAAGTTCCTATGTCCCACAGTTCCCTATCTGTAAAACAAGGATAACTGGTCTTCTTTATCTTTCACCAGTGTGGAAGGATAATCACATCAGAGATAACTGCAAGGATAAGAAGAACCTCTGATAGACAGGCCTACACTTAAGGAACCAACTTTGAAGCTGACCCTGCTCTGAGCAAGGAGTTAAGCTAGACGATCTGCAGAGGTCCCTTTCGTTGTGAATTATCATACAATTTTCTGACACATAATCAAAGCTGCTGGACTGACTTGCAGATTTTTAAAACATAAGTATATGAAGCACCCAGGACAAAAAGAACACTATCAATTATGTTCTATATTGCTATTTGTACTATAATCGTTTTAACCCACAAGTAACTTAAATAAAACCTCCCAGGCTGTAACATTTTAAAGCAGAGCCAGCCTCCTGAAATGAGCATTTTAGTTTACTTTACCCCAGTTAATGCCTCGTGGCAGTTTATTTTAACTTGAATTGCCAGTCCTAACAGATACGATCTAAATAGGTATAATTTAGACAAACTAGACAGCAGATTGTGTTAAAAAAGAAAAGAAAAGAAAATCAACAAAACGTTACTTGCAAGTCAGTATTGCAATACCTTACCTGTCAGTTCACCTGTTAAGTAAGTGGCCATTTTGTTGAACATGTCTTTACAAAGTTCATTGATGTCTGCTTCTGCTGGTTCCTTAGCTTCCTCTGCTGTTTCAACAGCAGGGTCCTCTAATCAGGATACAAACAAACATCATGGAGTTAGGGGAAAGTTAGCTGGTTCAGAAATACATCATAAAAATTAAACAATCCCAGTATTTTTTTAAAATAGATCACGCTTAAGTTTCCATACATATTGTCTACTTTACATTAAGGAATAACTAACCTGGGTAGGTTCCTCAAAGTACCATCAGGATTATTTTAAAACAATATTTTGGGGTTAAGAAACAGGTACCTGCTCTGATGACATATATAAATACCAGCTCACTCCTATGCTTAGATGACAGGATAGCAGAATTTGGGGAAAACTTTTGAGTGGTGTTGCCTCTGAACACATCATGCACACTGCACTTGATCTTTCTCTGTCTCTCATCGCTGACTCAAAGTACCAGAACTGCTTCCAAGCCGATAACCCCCGTTTCTCTCCTCCAAGCCCACTTCTGCCGCAACTCGTGCTTGCTCCGCTCTCCACGGGAATGACCCAGCCCCTCCCCTTTCACTCGAGGGCATCGTCTGGCATCGCGTGCGGCTTGGACCCGGAGGGTCCACAGGCCCTCGGGGCTCCCGGCCGCGCAACCCGGCAGCTCCCCGCAGCGGCAGAGGCGGCGGCGCCCGGCTCCCAGCTGCCAGGCCCCGCGCCGCCCCCTCACCGCCCGACGGGGAGCCCCGCGAGCAAACCCGGAGGCGGAGACAGCCGCACGGCGGGGAGCCCCGCGGCCCTTACGCTTGGCGGGCTGCGCGCTGGCCTCCGGCAGCCCCTCCGCGGTCGCGGTCGCCATGGCGACAGGCCCCTGCCGCCGCCGCCGCTTCCGCCGCCGCCGCTTCCGCTTCCGCCTGCGCCCCGCAGCACCCCGCCGCGCGGCACCTCTGCGCATGCGCGCGGCAGCGGGGGCGGTGGAAGCGGGGCGGGGCGGGGCGGCGCCGCCTGCGCCTGCGCAGTGCCGGCCGCGGCGGGGCGGGAGGCGCAGGGGGCGCGTGAAAAATCCCGGCGAGAAACGGTGTGAAGGCGGCGGCGCCGCGCTGCTTCCCGAGCGGCAGGAGCAGCTCTGCACCCTTAAGCACCCCAGAGCGCTCAGTGGCTGCCCCCGGCCCCCTCCGGCGCCAGGCCGCGGCGCCGCCGCCCGCGCCTGCGGCTCGGGGCGGGCTCGCGTGGCGCCGTGGGGAGAGCGCCGTGGGGAGAGCGCCGCTCAGCGGCGGCCCGTCGGGGAGGGACGGCTCTTACTGCGTGCACAAAGCCTGCTTTATTGTTAAAAATAACAGGGTGGGGAGAAGGTCCCTTCTGAAGCAGCAGATAGTTCGGCTTTACAGTTCATCGCTGTCGTGCTCGTCACCGCGTTCAGTTCTCGTGAGCAAAAAGCGGGGCTGTGGCGCCGCCGCCGTGAGGAAGCCGCCCCTGCTCCCGGCGAGAGCCTGTTCCCGGCTCGCCAGCATCAGACTGGAACGCTCCCCCAGCGCGCCACGGTCGCTCAGGCACGAGTAAGGGGCAGCGTATCAGTGCATAAATGCTGTCATCTCCTTGTACTGTGTGCGACCAGAGACGTTCATGTTTTCAAAAGGAATTTTTCCTTTTGAACGTTTCCCGTATAATTTCTCTGAAATACGTCAGAAGCTGGCCACAGAAGAAGGAAGTTCTATAACACGTAGCTCCATAAGTTCTTGAGAGAATATATTTCCCTCTTAGCTCATTAAAAAATCACTTACTCAGTGTTAAAAACAGACTCATATAATCACGTGGAGATCATGCTTCAGAAACAAGGCAAGTCTTTTGTCAACCTCCAGTAGGCTCCAACCGGCTTTGCAGTTTTAAGTCTTAAGAAGGTGCAAAGTGAGGCAATGGAGGAGCCTATGTGAACTTCCTCATAAAGCGAAGTTTTGCATAGGCTATTATAAGGAAGATAACAGTCATGCAGAATAGAGCCACTACATTTTCCCACATGGCCCAATTGGAAGGTGTAATTCCCTGGCTGCAGAGGTGCATCTCACCAGAACAGCTGCAGAAAAGCATGGAGCAAAAGTTAGTATATGCCATCTGGTACTCTGGTACTCTCAAAGTAATTACTTTCATTCCTGTTCCACAAAGATTCCTTTACCACAGATCAGCAAAACAGAAGTGAAGTAGCTTAATAACCTATCATGAATCCACTGCCAAAGGAACAAATCTAGATCTCTAGTTATCATCATCCTTGAGATGATCCTAGTTGTTCACAGACTGCTGGTGAACTATGACTAAGCCTCAGGACCGTATTAAACCCAGAATATGTACAAAAGCATGCAGCAATCACTGGAGGTCCATAACACTGATGTGAAGTACAAAAGCTATAAAAACCCTGCTCTGGTGTTCTTCTGTGCAATAACTGCGATTTGCCAGCCATCTACTGTGTGTCATCATGATGAAACACTTGCATTGCTGCAGTTTAATACAGCAATAGCAGAATATTTCAAGCAGGGAAGTAACACTGGGAGATACCTAGGCTCTCTTCTGTTTCTGTAGGGATGATATCATTATTTAACAATTAGCTCTGAGGAAAAAGCATGTTTCTGATCACAAGTCTACTGCTTCCCACCAAGTCCATAAATTGTTGCCCATAAATAGCATTCATATTGTAAAGTAACCCTAGGGTTGTGTGTTCCTAAGAAAACTGGTAAGCTGGGGCCAAGTAATCAAAAACAGTTTCATTTAGCTCATTTGCCCATTTTTAAGAGTAGAAGTCTTGTCTCTACTTCAGTCTTAGGTAATTGTGAAATTTTAATAGATACTCAAAAAATACATTATGCCGTAATATATTCTTGAGGAGACTAGCTTTTGAATGGTTATTCTGTGAATAATGTAAACATTTGAAATAGTCATTTTTTTCTTTGAGGAAGACATGACAACTAGGCCTAAGAACCATCATCAGGTAGACACTTACATTTCTCCTGAAATAACTGGGGGACAGCTGTCTACAGACACTGTAACATTCAGATTCTTCTCACCACAGAAGTAGAGATCTCTAAACTCATTTACTTGAAGAGCCTAGGGAAAGAGTTGGACACCATTTTTTTACAAAGAGTTAATGATTTGGGGCACTAAAGCTGAAACACCTCAAAGGAGCTTATTTAAGAGATACATACTCAGTCATTTTCCTTTTAGCCTTCTTAAGACTTGTATTTCTTTTTAGGCTTGTGGGACAGCTCCACAAGCAGCAACACTGACAAAACCTCTCAGTGATGCTGAAACAGGGAAGTTCTCACATCTTTCTCTGCTTCCCTGATCCTTCTCTTGTACTCCTAGCTACATGGTCCTGCCCTTCCCACTGTACAAGCTCTGGCGTTCATTTGCCTCTTCAGCAAGAATTTTACTCAAAGATGGGAAATCCATCTTTGAGGGGTACCCCAGCTTCGTACTATTACAAAATGGTAATTAGCCACATTTCACTTTACAAAATAAACACTGAAGACTGACACACTCAATTATTATGGTAAATACTGTAAACAGAGACAATAACCACACTGGCCACCCACACAGCAGTCTCTGAAGGGGCTGTAAAATATTTAATTTTCTTCTAAACTATAGGGATCAGCTATTCAGGTTAGGAATGAGGGCCTCACTGAGACAGCTTGCTCTACTGCTGTCCACGCAGCACTAATTCTGTGCTTCAAGTGATTTGTTCAATGTGTGGGTTTTTCACCTCTCATATATGTTAACTTGTGCTTCGTTTGTGCTATATTAATACTAGGTTCATGTGAGAAAAGAAGTCTGGCTTTTAAAATAACTGCATTTATACTCAAAGCTCTCCAGGAAGCTGCACCATAGCTACCTTATGCACAAGAGACTGATGTTAGTTTTTACTCACAGTGAGGCCATATCGTGGGATACTGAAGTACTTCAGCCAGTTCAGCCAGCCCATTACAGAAGGGAGGTTTACTAAGAGGCCAGAAAAGATCTGAAACCACAGAACATAAGAAACTGTAATAGAGTCACAAACTCTTGTTGCTGCAAACATTACCATTCCTGCACTGATAATATAATTGTACCTCTACCCACTTGTCCAGCAGAGGTATGCTGTGGTGGATGGACCTCCTCCTACCATTATGACTGTGCCTACCAGGACAAATGCTAATTGCAGAAGTGCCAGCCAGCTGGCTAACAGCATACCAAAGTATCCTAGTTGCAAACAGCTTGCAAAGAGGACGGAAAGTTTTTCTACATCTGCATGCCAGCTACAAAGGGAATGCTAGCAGGATCTTACTCTGGAGGACTGTGTCCTACGGTAAAGCCAGCCAGAAGCTGAAGAATGGTGACTGGGAGATGAGGAAGTAGAGAAAACACAGAGGAAATCATGGGGAGCCTTAGGGGCTATTATTGTCTTAGATTTCTTCTCTGACCTATGTCCTGTATCTGTGCTCCTTACTGCCTGGAGCAAAGTTTGTTATTTCACTTCTTAGTGCAATTGGGCTTCATGGCTAAACATGACATTTCAGTGTGCTTTATCTATAGTATTCTTGTGCTTATCTCTATCCTAAAAGACATCAGGGTAAGCCATTCATTAAATAAAAATGAATCCTTAAAAAAAAATGTTACTGTTACACTCACTGTGTATCAGCTGCCCTTCACTACACACACACACACACACACACACACACACACACACACACACACACTACTCCTCACCCACAACAAGTGTTTGAAGTGATCAACTACCATTTAGCTTTTTGCGAAAGCAGGTTAAAATAAGTTGCAAACTGAAGGATAAGAGATTTGCTGTGGGCTCAGAATATGCGCACAGAAGGCTACCAGGAATCTTCTGACAAGAGGTAACTTTATGCGATGGTAATCTTATAGGTCTCACAGTCAAGAATTCATCGCTAAAATCATCATCTCTTTGAAAAAGAAATTACATCCTTTGTTTGCATATAGACAAAGTTACTTTCTCTCCTACTTGCTGTCTTTCCTGGAATAAAAGTATTGGAGAAACTTCTGAAACCCCAAAGCCATACTGAATTAAAATAAAGAGAGGGTATGTTCTTCTTAAACACACTTGGCAACAAGAGTCAATGCAACAAAAATCAGGTTTGTAGGTTTTTATGGTTTTCTTCAAGTAATGTAGCTTATTGTTTAGATTCATAATATTGGAAACCTAAGGCTTTTTTAAAAAGTATTTTTGTAAATAAAATTTTAAAAGGGACACTTTGGGGGACTCTAGATTTACACAGCTCTGGTGTCACTGCATCTACAAAGTTGCATCTGAGGAATGATTTGACACTTAATCTCAAGACTGTGACTTGATGTCATAAGCCAGCCTGTTTATGGCTTGCTCAATCCAGTCCTCCCAGCTTGTCTCCTAAACCCAACTGTGCTCTGTCAGTTATCTCCTCACCTCCACCACTAAAGCAGCGCACATGCAGACTGTTACATACTTACCAGCATCAGGACAAAACAAATAGTGATGAGCAGATTGGCCACAGCCACTACATCCATCCCAGCACTGATAGCCAGAGACATGGCTGTGGCAGTGTAGGATACCAGTACCAAGGTCAACATAAAGAAGAAAAACCGGCCTGCAACAGCCTGATAGCCTGACAAAAAAACAGAAGGGGAAAAGCCTAGTAAGCAGCCACATCACGAATCCCAGAGAGGTGCCTTTGGACTCCTACACAAGGCATTGAAGCCTGGAAGAGAGACAGTTCAGAGATGCAGCAATTGTGTATGCTCCAGAGGCCCCAGCAAACTTTGCCAAATGACATGGTCAAGCAACTTGCTGTCTTAGATTGCTGTCCCAGAGTCCTCAGAAGCTGTGCTGGTGCCAAGCACTTAAAAATCAGTTGCTAGTTCAACCAGCTTCATTTTATAGATGTAGAAATTAACTCTGGCTAAGTCAGAAATCAAACATGCTGGAAGATGACAGATTCAATAAAAGTGTCAGTTCTTTACCAATCATCCAGTAACTGATGCATGAGAATATGATGGCTGGAGCAGTTCTCA
Source organism: Rhea pennata (assembly GCF_028389875.1). Taxonomy (NCBI): domain Eukaryota; kingdom Metazoa; phylum Chordata; class Aves; order Rheiformes; family Rheidae; genus Rhea; species Rhea pennata. Next base: position 21,424,841 of record NC_084669.1, read on the forward strand.
TGGGCAGCAGATCTCCTACCATCAAGGCCAAAAAGTAGGCAGAGATACGGTAATATCCACTGGTGTACTGATGACTGCAAGGACAGGAAGGAGGGGAGTTGCACAGGTTTAGAGGTTATGTGGGAAAAACACTCAGTATGCATATCTGGTTTGTCCTGGTTCAGTTTCTGTTCTCTTTGCCACTGACTCCCTCTCTACATGCAAGCTGCTTATTTTCCATGCTATCACTTCCTCATCCGTGAAGTAAGGGCAAATGCTGATCTATCTCATGGGTCTAGCAATGACACCAAAAACACTTGCAAAGGTGACTGAAAGGCTGTGACTGCTAAGCAGCATACTGGAAAAAAACAGGGGGAAAAAAGCAAAAAAAAAAAAAAAAAAAAAAAAAAAAAAAAAAAAAACACCTAAAGCTCTTCTCAGAGAATAATCCTGAACATGAGAGCATTTTGCTTATCCTGTAAGATAGTTGCCCCCTGTCCCTGCAGAGGCAAAGGGAAACAGTCTAAGAGCATCACTACTTACACAAATAACTTCTTGTCTCTGATGAACAACTCAACTGCAGAAACACTGGAAAAACACTGGTTTGTGGTGACAAAAAACAAAGAACCAACCCTGAAAGGCAGAACAGAACAGTCAAAAAGTGAGAAGACAGGCAAGATCAGCACCGATCATCACATCTGTTGAGTCAGTGCTTCTCTCTCTCTAGCCACAGTATGGAGATAATTAATTGGACTTCTGTAGATCTCAGATGTAAAACCAGACTTATTCCTTTCTCTTCCCCTTCATGTTTCCTTCCTTGGTCCACATCTATGAGCCTAACGGGACAGTTGTCCCTTTATAAACTCCAGGAATACACATGCTGCTGTGTGTTGAGGCTAGTGTACCCATACCCCCGTGGTCGCCTGAGCAGAGCCCAAGGCCTTCCCTGCTGCTGAAACCCGTCTGCTGCACACAGGGAAGGGAGCAAGCTGCAGCTTTCCAACCTACCGATTCTGAATGCCGCTTCGATCCAGTTTTGTGCCGAAAAAGATAGCACCCACAACAAGGGCTAGAATTATGGTCACTGCAATCTAGTAGCAGAAAGAAAAAAGGGAGAACGTTATGCTTCAAACTGTAAATAAGGACAAGTCATTAGATAGTGCTTAGTCATTGAGGTAAATGTAGGGTTTAAGATTGACACCTGCCTAAATTCTTTCCTGTTCTGAATCAATACATGCACACACACACTTCAGCCATTTTTTCCTGGTTTATTCTCTTCACTTTTCTTTTAGTCTTTCCTAACCTTGAAGATCAGAGGAAGTGGAAGCACACTCAAAAAATAACCTAGCTTGAAAATTTCAGTAAGCCACAAAATTAACATCACCCTGGAAATTCCACATATGAACTCAAGGACTCCCAGTCTTCAGTGCAGTAGTCCTTGCACTAAACTAAAATGGATTTTTTTTCCAAAAGCAAAGAGAACTGGGCATTTCATTCCTCCTAAATGGTAGTGGTGCAGGACCTTCCTATTTCCCTAGCTGCCTTTGAAAAGAAAATCAGCCCTACAAACTGCAGAGTGAGAGGTCGGAGGGACTAAGAACAGAACAAGTCTGTGACCTTTACTAACTGTAACCTACCTGTGCAATAGAGGCCTGTGGGTTCCTGATGAGGTTTTTCATAGAACGCTTGGACACCCAGTACAGTTGGGTGAGGAAGCCATTTGCATAGGTAATCTCATGTCCCTTCTTGGATATCTTCTGCTTGCTTCCCTGCCCAAGCTCCACTTTTCTCAGGGCTTCCCTTGTACTCTGATACAGGCTGGAGTTGAGATACTTCTGGTGCAGCACATCTACCACACTGCTGTCCACGTTCTCCTCTGCCACTCCATTTTCACCACTCACTTCTGAACAGCAAAGACAACATAAGGCTTGTAATTCTCCATGAACCTTACCCTCAGACAGAGGTCAGCTGTGAAGGCTGGATAAAATTGCAGGAATGCTTAGAGTATTTGAATTGATCAAGTCTCAGCCCTACACTTAGGAGGCTAGCTTGAATGAGGGGGTTTCCCTGCAAATTTAATCCAACCTAGCTTGTTGCTTGTGGCACAAACATAGCCTCCATCTCAGAAGCAGCCACCAGAAAATTTCACTGAATTTTGAGGATCAATGATTTCTCGGATCCATTCCCCCATGCCCCAAAGGCACCACTACCAAAACTGTTTAATAGGTGTCTAATGTACCCTTAAAATCCTTCAGTCATGGTTATACTACAGCATCCTCAGCATTTCCAACATTTCACTCAGCATAGTGTCAGTGTTCGTTCTCATATCTAGTTTCAGTGTTTCTCACTGCCATGTAAATCCATTGATTCCTTGGCCTATTTACTCTGTCTTATCTGCAGCGATCTCTTATGTGACTGAAAACCTCCATCTTCTATCAGCTGTCTCTTGAGACTAAGCAGTTCTAGTTCTTCAGTCCTTCCCACATACCATGTTTGTTTCTCATTGCTCTCCAATTTTACTGAAGGAAACAAAATCCCTTCTAAAGAGTTTTGAGATCTTTAAATAAGCCCAAAGCAAAGTATATCTATTAGTAGAGAAGGTATAATGAAAAGGAAATCTCAGATTACAAGAAAACCAGAGGATAAAAGCTCAGCATCACCACATGCTATTTACCTTCTGCTCCAGCCAACAGTGGATTTCTCCTTTACAATTTTACCTTTTTCTGTGTCCACAGGTATGTGACCTTCCTTGCTTGCTGCCACAGCAGTTGAATCACCATTTATAACATCAAGGAAGAAGTCAGCTGGGTTGTTGAATGGTTCACATTCATATCCTTCCAAAAGAGCAATACAGCATGTTTGTATTGCAGAGAGCACATCTTGGAAGGCCAGGCTTAATACTACATCACTTTTCCACAACCCTACAAGAACTTCATAGCTCTCCATAAGCATTAATTTACAGCAGTAGAGTTGGAGATGGGGAAACTAAGGCATCAATACTGAGCCACAAGGCCAGTTATTCCCCGCTAACTTCAGGTGAGAAGAAATCTGTAAATTGCTTTTACACAGCTCAGCATGAACAACTCTTGTCTGCTTCCCAATCCTATTCAATCACATCCCACTTAGACACATACAGCTCTTCTCTAGGTATTGCTAGATGTCTGCTCTGCAGCCTCAAATGCTTGGGCTACCCTAGGACTTCAATTGCTTGTATTTCCTTGATCATAAGGAAGAGAAAGTGTTGTCTAAGGGCTTTGTTTCATAATATGGTTCTAGAGATGGGATGGGGAGGTAAAAAGCAAGGATGCTCATCTTACAACATTCCTGTGAGGACAGAAGTTTGGGATGAGGGGATAAAAAGAGGAGTAAAAGGAGTAAGACTGGTTATAGCATCACCTCCAAAGCCAGGGAAGGCCTACAATCTAACATGTTCGTGGCAGATTTGGAAATCCACTCCACATCCTCTGTCCATTATAGTCAAAAACTCTCGTTCTGCTGACTTGTACAGGGAGCAGCCACCCAACAGTGCAATTATTAACCCATCCTAAGACATACCATGACTTTCCCCACTCGGTCACCCACCTGTCCTACATTAGAGTAGCTTCTTGGATCAGCCTCTACAGATTGCTGCCAATCTACAGACTATAGTTCAAGACCCACTGGGTCTGTCACCTAGGGCTGGCAGAAACACAAACATCTCATTTGTTGCATATCATGCTTCTGAACATGCAAGCAGCTGCTGTTTCTTTGGCCTCGTGCAAGGCAGAACAAAGGCAGAGAAGACTGATACTCTGTGCTATCTGGAAAATTTTGCTTTTATTATCTTCCTAGTTTAACTAACTGCTGTTCAGACTGCAGACATACAGCCTCTGAGTATCCTAATAATAAAACAGCAGAGGAGTTCTATCCAGCACTCGGTTAAGAATCCCCTCACAGACTGAAATTGTTAGCTGTTACCTTTACTCTTGGTACAGAAGACTTACCAATAGAATTAAAATATTCCAGGGCCTGCTTAGCAGGACCATGGTACAGCACCTTTCCCAAAGCTAGTAACGTCAGACTGTCAAACAGCTTGAATATGGAATAGCGGGGCTGGTGGATGGAAAAGATTATGGTTCGGCCTCTTCTGGAGAGCCTGAAATAGAAAGAGAACATCTCTCAAATATACCACACTTCGCATTTTGGAAAGAACATGTTAACCCAAACAAAAAATAATCATCTAAATTTGAAACAAGCACTTGTCAGCTTCTAAGAGTCTCGATTCAGTAAAACAGTAGCTTCCTTTTCTCTCTCGCTGTGTCACATACTGCAAGACCTTCAGACAGCATCTATGATTACAACTGTTATAACCGTTGTTCACGTAGACAAAGTATGATGTTGCCTGTGGACAAAGGTCGAGGGCCACAGCTGCTATGTAAATCCTCCTCACACATTTTCTATGTCAAGGTTCAACTTGAACAATCCATATGGTCCTACTGCACTTAATGACATTTCCAGGGCCTGCTAGGTAAAGCCTGGAAATCTGGCAACCTGGTAGATTTCTCTTAGCTAGAAGTCAAAACTAGTTTTTCTTCAGGTTTGTCAGAAGCTCTTTCAAGTGCTTTTCAAGAGGCCCAAATATCCTTGCTGATGAAGGACCTCTATCCACAAACAGCAGAGCTAAATGAACCCCCAAGTAAAACCAGACAACATGCCAAACAGAGGAGGAGGATTAGGAACATGTTCTCATGAAGTGAGCCTTCTTTGGCTCTGTTCGTACCACAGGCCAGCTTGTTTCCAAAACAGATACAGGGGGTGCTCAGGGTAGGTAAATCTATAGGTGACATCTGATCTCAGCCCCAGGCCCGTGCCTTAGTGGAAGAAGAGCCTTGTAATAGACTCAGCTGGAAGGCCAAGAAAATATGATTACAGGGCCTAACCTCCCAGTCTGCTCCTCTCTGTGGCAAAGGGAAGCTGTCCAAGCTACATTTGCTTTTTTGGGCTTCAATCCAATGCTTGCTGTGGAAAGTTTCCCATCAACTTCAAAGGGCTTTGGACAAGGCCCAGATAAAGAATTGACTTCCACTTCTGAGTCTACTAGCCCAGCTTTTTACCAGTACTGTAGCAGCATTCCTTTTTTAAATAATGGGCTGGCAAAAAAATCCCAGAAGACTCTGGAAGAACTGACTCTTACCTCTTCAAAAGGATGAGCACAGCATTGGCTGTGCTGGAGTCAAGGCCAGTTGTTGGCTCATCCAGAAAAAGGACTGGTGGCTCTGTGATGAGCTCCATCCCAATGTTAGTTCTTTTCCTTTCCCCTCCAGACACTCCCCGGATCAATTCAGTTCCTACCTACAGAAAGGAGTGTCAGGCATTTGCAGCAAGACCCAGTCAGTGCCTGTTGTGAGTTTAGGGCTCAGCACACCCAGCAACCCTTTTCATTTTCAGAGTCCAGTCAGTGAATGCTAGGGTTAGCAGCAGATGATGGGTCTGATTCTTAAAGGGCACTTTAGGTATTACATAGCAATAAGAAGATAGTCTGATTTTCAGAGGTGCCAGACACCTTTTGACTTCAGGGAACACAGATGGCATTGACAAGGGAGAGCCAGAATGAGGCCACAGCTGTCAGAGACTGCTTTGCTGTTCAGGGATGCCTTTTTACAGGTAGCTCCCCTGCTGCCTGAGTGAAAGGGGAGATACTGCACAGAGGAACAAGCTCTGCACGGGACATCTCTACCACAGCCCAGTTTTCCATCCCTCACAGCTTTTTGCACTGCAAAAACAATTCCTTTGCCTTGTCCCACAAAGCCAGGAAGTGACTAAGCAGCTTTCCAAGGTGCTATGGCTAGGCAACGTTTTACCTCTGCACTTATACAACACACTGGACATGGTCCAAGATCTTCCCTTTTGGGAAGAAATATGCGTGTCTCCAGAGCTGGACTGATTTCCTGTGTGCAATACAGTTTATCCAGTTTCTGTCTAGCTTAGGGTGGCTGCACTCTTGCCAGATTACCCAGCATTGAATACTTTGACTTCCAGAGGTAACATGATTTATTCTCACTGCTTACCTTTGCATCAGCCACTTTGTTTAACCCCAGCTCACTGATTATCTGGGTGACTCGCTCCTCCTTCTCTTCAATCGTGATAGAGCTGGGAAGTCGCAGGGCAGCAGAGAAGTGCAGGTTTTCTCTCACCGTCATTGTGCCCATGACAACGTCATCCTGAAAGCAATACAATTTGATAGTTGAAAGGCCTCATTCCCAGCTACCTGAATGGGCAGCAGAATCCCTGTCATGGCAGTTGCTGGTAAAATGTTTAGGAGCCACAGTGGAAACTGGACTGAGCGATAATCCCTACTGGAAAACTTACAGGACATGTGAAGTTCAAGGTCACTCAAAAGCAGCCAAGGGTAGACTCAAGCTCTCTGGGCTCCCAGTTTGCACTGAGCACCAGCCATTACCAACTCAGCCTGCTTTCTGACTCAGTTCAAATGCAGAGGAGTTGTACAGGCAGTGTATTTCCCATACATGCCATGGTGGAGCAGAGCAGCTAGCTGGTTTTGGAAAGAGCTAAACTACCAGTCCAGCTGAAGCCAATGGACACTACTACAGCTCAGCATCCAGGGCAGTCATTCAGGGAGTCACCCAAGTCAGCTCAGTTCCCAGTTGTAAGCTATGTTGTGCTGTGCCCCAGAGCACCCACCGGGTTCAGCTGGGATTCCAAGGGGCTTTTCCCAGCTCCCCACTGGGAGCCAGTTCCTCAGAGGAACATGGCAACTACACCAACTACCCCCCCACACACACCCCAGTCTCTCAAGTATCTGCACCTCAAGCACAAGACATTACTCTAAGGACTATCCCTGAGCAAAGCTTCAACACAGACATGTGCATTTTGTAAGAGTCAAATCTAACCATCTGACAAACATCTGGGCAGCTTTGGGACCCCTTGCATGTTGGATATAGTTGATCAGATGGGCAAAGGATGTCAGCCAGCTGCATTTGGCCCTGGATTAAACAGGGAAGCTTAATGTGCCGCTGTGCCAGAAGTATGTGACAGGCACCGCTCAGACTGTATGTCAAAGGTAGTCTAGGAAAATCCCACCACCACTTCCTTCCTTGTGCACACCCTCAATCTCTGTTTCTAGCCCTTCCTGCGTTCCCCATCCTCACAGCCACCAATACAGCTCTTTGGGCACTGCACTAGAAACTCAGCTCACTTACAGAGCATAAGTGAAGAGGCCACCATGAGTTTTATAGGAATGCATGTCTGCATGCTCATCTAAACAAAACTGACCCTGTATGTTTGTATGCTTTTAGGTATTTAGTGTTTGTTTTTCACTCTTTGGGCAAGCTTTCTCAATCTAGGAAGTAGTGCATGGGGGGAAAGGGAGAGTGTCTTGCCAATTTGCGTATCATTTCAAGGTTAGGTTTGGTCGCTTTATTACTTTTGTACATTGGAGAGATATCTCCAACTGGGACATCTTGCAAGAACCTTTCTGGCCATTTATGAGACACTGAGGATTTGGGGATTTTGACCTGGAAGATCAAGATTCAGTATCAGTCTTCTCAAACGCATCTTCTCAAAGTGCCGAAACTAGCAGCTTTCCAAAAAGCTGCATATTCAATGTCTGTCTGCAGTCAGAAGCCCTGGATGGTTTCCAGATTCAGCTACTCACACAGCTGCCAAGAATCCCCTCCTTCTCAGTCCCCCAGCACTTCAAGAGCCTATAATTGGTCCAGGCCTCCACCCACTTCCGCAGATTCAGCTGGCTTTTCCTGTCTCTAACAGGGATGAAGCTCTGCCTAACCAGCCAGAATCAGAGGAAGAACAGCAGGAGTCCACTTACTTCCTAGAATTATTGTCCCATAGTTTGAAGGTGCTTCTTGCCAATTAAAACCACTTCTGAATTTTACAAGGGGCTCGTGCCCCCCCCCTTCTGTCTATCTCCTCTCTTCCCAACCCTGGCAAAGCCCAAAGAACAAGCCAAAATAGCCCAGTGGCATCCATGTGACCTCAGGAAGACAAACACCTCCATGCATGTCTAGAAATAAGAGTTTGATCCTGTTTTCCCAAGAAAATACCCTAACATCTAATTTAGGCTCTGTAAGGCTCTCTGAGTATTTCCTAGCTCAAGAGTTTAGACTTTGCTCATCTTATGTGACAGAACCTTGCTCCCTCTTTCTTTTAAGGCACTATTTCCCCCATCTCCAGCCCTATTTGCTCACAAGGGAAGACCCTGCAATCTGTCATACATGAAGCATGGTAAGTCCCTTCCAATGTACCACCTTTTGCTTCTCATGCAGGACACCTTTCAAAGGCTTTACACTATAGCATGCTCTTGGTCTACACTTTACCCTCTCAAGGGCTCTCAGGTTTTCACCAGAGGCTCTTGTACTCACCTGCACAACATATCCTGAGATGCACTTGAAATTCGGAGGTTGTGGGATGCCATCTATAAGCACTTCTCCAGAGAGGCCTGCTGGGTCCTTTCTAGCAGCCAGCACATCTAGGAGACTTCAAATAAACACCAAGCATTAGATTTTGCATTAACAGCTGCTTTTATCTTTGACTGGATAAGTACCACAAGTCAGGAATGCTGTTATAGGCTGTTCACAGCATGCTGCAAAGCAAACAAAGGGCATGGGAAGGGGCTTCTTCTACTCCAAGGCTTTAGCTTTTTGTGCAGAAAGCCTGATGAATATGCAGGATTTAAGTGCAAATTGTACACTAGCAGCATTGGTGGTCTGCAGACCCTCACAATTCACAGCAGTGACAGACCTAGACCCTCTACAGACATTTACACAGTTTCCACATTTAACAGCTAACCTCAACTGAAAACACACACAAAAGCACCCTGCCAAGTAGCTGAAGTCTGCTCTCCAGCCAGTGGAGCACAGAAGTAACTACTTTGATCTCAAAGGAATTAATCCAAATGGATATAAACAAGATTAGAGTTAAGACCAACTATATAAAAATAATTTTAACATATTCTGGATTTTTCTTACAGCAGATGCAGAGGCCAGCCTGTCTGCTAGCTAAGTAAACACTGCCTTGAGTTTCTGGTCTTGGTCTATCATCTCCTCAAAGGGGATGATAAAGGGTCACCATGAAGACACACCTGTGTGTGAACTCTGGCCATCTTTGCCTGTCCCTGACATTCTCAAATGTAGAGAGCACAAAGTGGGTTCCCCTGGAGAGAAAATAGCATCAGCATTGACAGGAGATGGTCTGCAAGGTACTTCTCTGTGCTTTCATCCAAAGAACTCAAAGTATTTGCACTCCCCTTTGTGAGGCCAAAGGCAGGTTGGAGTGATGATCCAGAGCACTTCTACAGAAAGACATGATGCCATTTTCCTGGCAGTCCTCAAAAATAAGGGCTTGACCTAGCATCTCCAAAGAGGTCTTGCTGCAGCAACTTGACGCAGGATTACTTCCCTCCTGCCCCTGAGGGAGCTTGCCAGCAGGACAGAGTATCCACCTGTGTGACAGGTGGTTCAGCTCGGTATCTTAAGTCTCCAAAGGTAACTGCAATAACACAGGACTACAAATTGGAGCAGAGGCAGATGGGCACACAATCTGTTCTGGTGACCCCACTACAGGGGAGGAACCTCCAGTAGAGCAGACAGCAAAAGGACGTGATGCCACACCACTGCACAAGACTTCTCACAGCACACATCAAAGGCCCAAGGCTGAGGATTCCTCAGGTTTTCCCCAGCCCTCACAGATGCCCACATCCCCTGCAAACAGATGACTCTGAAGGAACTGAAGAAAATACTCACGAAGATTTACCACTGCCTGTTGGCCCCAGGATAGCATTCAAGCCTGGCTTCATAATGCCACTGGAAGAAAAAGGAAAGGATTATTCCCAATCAGGGGCTGTTCATATGCAGGTCATATTGGAAATGGGATGTAAAGAAAATGCTTTTGAAAGGAAAACTTGAGAAATTAAAAACTTCTCCTTAAATCTTGAATCGAAAGCACTTTTCCTTTCCTGTCCCAAACTGCTAGTCAGGACAGAACCAGAGCTGGACATAAAAGCAGTCTACAGTGGACAGTAATTAAGGTGTCTTCCCTGCTGAGCTGCTTCTGGAAAGAAGAAATGACTGTTCTCTGCTGCTCTTTTCCTCCCACCTCAGTGCCAGCCACAGTTTAGGAAACCCTCAGATCTTCTTCCACATGAGTTTAGTCCTAATTTGCTCAGATATTTAATTGAAACTGCTCCAGCTAAGTCCCAGCTATTTCACCTAAAGTGAATTAAAAAGCGATCACATGAACTGCAGACTGGTAGGAGGGCAGTCATTTCTTTGCCAGTACACCTGAATCTAAAAGATGATGTGGATGTCACAGTTTTACTGCAGTAGGTTAATTCCTACCTCTCCAGAGCTTTCTTTAAACAAAAACTTACTAGACACTATGAAGGATCTTCTTTTCTGTAGTTTTCCGCTTACACAGGAATCCACTGGACTGCTTGACAGAGTACTGAATGTTATGGAAGCTCACAACAGAGCCCCGAGGGGATCGGAGGGACTCTCGTGTTGGAAACGAACGTTGGAAGTTGCCTGTGCCGCCTTCTTCTCCAATAGAAATGATACTGTGGTCAAATGTGTCTCCCATCATGTCCTTGTTACAGAGGTCAAACTCCACTGCAGGTAGTTTGAGGTCACTGTTGTTTTGGGCAGTTTCCATCTGTTGAGATAAACAGGAAGGAAGGAGATCTGAGTGAAGAAGCATGCAGAAAGTTGCTTGGAAAAAACAAGTTCACACACATCACACTACCCTCTACAAGGGCCAAGTTTGCAGAAGGATGGACATCCACAGCAGAAGACATTCAGTAACCCACAAAGAGGCAGAAACCCATTGATTTAGAGCAATATGCATAGCCTATTTTAAGAACTGGACATGTATGTGCTTGAAGAGGTGATATTAGCTCAAAAAATTTATTCCAAGATGAAAACCCAGCCCATATGTCGTGGGAAATATCTTGCTTGACACAGTGGGGACTACAAATGCAGGCTGTTACCATTCAAGCTAAGGAGCTTCAAGCTCCCATTGCCCAGGTGTAACATACTTAACCCCTCTGCAAAGCCAGCAGAGGAAACCTTTAATGAACTTGTATGAAGGGTCACAGAAAGTTTATGGAATACACATATTCCTTACCATGGTTCAGCAGTAGAAAGATGCTTCACAGCTACATGGAGGAAGAGGAGCTTGGATGTGTGAGCAGGCACCATTTACTTTGAAGAACTGCAGTATTTCTTTCTTCCACAGTAAGGATAAGCAAGATAAAAATTGGTATATTACAGAAAACTAATTATCATATCTGTTTGCAATCACAGGCAAAGTTCTGAATAGTTCTGGTTCAAGCAGATGATCTGCCTCTGTAGCTCATTGTAGGAACCTGGAAGGAATTACATGTAAACAGCACACAGAAGGAACTGCTGTTCCTGCCCATAAATCAGAGCCTACCTAGTAGGAAATGCATCAGCACTGGTATAACCAGCAATTACCATAATAACAATTAATATTGATACAACTGCTGCTATGGCTACTAAGTGCTTTTTCAAGGGGCTGCTTCCCTTACTGTTGGTGTAACTGATTGCAGCAAGTTTGAATCCCCTCTCTTATTAGAAGCACATTTAAAGTTATTGCCTTGACATTGTGCGTGAAAAAGGATTTGGGAACTCTGCAGTCCCCCAAGTTCAACAGCCTGTGCAAGACCTGTGTGTAGCTCCTGCCCTGCCTTTTAGGCAGAGGCCCGGCAGCCATAAACCCTCCCTCTCCTTTTCCAAGGGACTGTCGCAAGGAAGAGGGGAAATACTACATGCCCCTTCCAGAAACTGAACACAAGGGGAACTGACCACACTTGCGGCAGTCAAACACAAGTCACTCTAAGCATTCACTTCCCTTAGCCACTGGGATGAAGGTATTTGTTGGAAAGCTACAGAGCTGCTGCGCTCTCATAGAAAGCCATGGCAGTCACCAGGCTAGCTAAGAGCAGGGAGAGAGAACTGTGCATAGCGGCATCGAATATTGGCTGGTTGGGTTTTGTGCGAAGGCAGATGTATCCCACAAATTGTCCTTTTCCCAACATCTGTGCCTGCTCCCAGAGCTGCAGGGATGACAGCCAATAGGATCAATAATATCCACCACTGCAGAGGATTTCTTGGAGAGTGAGATAGTCATCCTTTTAAGAAAAAGGAGCAACAAGAGCCAGATTTAAAGAAACAGAAACCGCCCTTTTCTCTCTGCCTCTTCCTAACACTTAACAAAGTTTGAAAAATTGTAGTAGCTTTTGCTCTTTAAATAAAATAAAAACTGGTGGGGGGGAGACGGTTGCTTGTCTAACTTGGACACATCCCGAACTTCAAGGCTGATCACCCCTGGGAAAGCTTTGCCTGTAGGAAGCGAGGAAAGATCTGCTAGTTACATCAGCAACAGAAGGCTTATACACTTGAAAGGTTGCACAACACATAGGGAAAAAAAAAAGTCAGGGTGACCATGACACTAGAGGCAAATACCTGGTTAGACTTTTGAACTCTGAGTGTCCTGTAAACCTCACATGTGCTGCAGACCCAGGATCTTTATCTGAAGAGTAACAGCATAAACACTTTTATAGGGTTTTTTTGTTAAGTAACTGATTAGCACTGGCAAATTAAACCATTACTGTGGGTGTGAGCAAGGATGACAGAAAGACGAAAGAAGCTTAACAGCGGCTACAAGCAAGCATTAGACGGTAGCATATCGCACACCGTTATCACCAGTCCCCCACCTTTGCCCCAGGGCTCGTTCCCGTCCCGCACGGAGCTGCCGCAGGCCTGCGCGGCGCGGCGGGCTCCGGAGTTACCCCGGCGGAGAGGCACGTCGCTCCCCGGCCCCAAGGCGAGCTCGCAAGCGGAGCGGCTCCTGCCCGGCGCCCGCCCGCCCGCCCGCCGCGCCGGCACCGCGGGGAGCCCGCGCCCGCGCCGCGCGGATCCGCCGCCGTTACCTCCTGCCGCGGCGCCTGGGTCCGGGTCCAACCGGGTCCGAACGGCGGGTTACACAAGGCGGCGGCGCGCAGTGCCCGGCGCCGTCACGCAGCCCCGCCGGGAGCCGGGCAAGGCGGGGATGCAGCGGTGCCGCCGCGGAGCCGCCGCGGAGCCGCTCGCCCGGGGCGGCGCCGGCCCCGCCCCGCCGGCAGCGCCGGCCCCGGCCCCGGCCCGGCCCGCTGCGCGGGGGGCCGCGGGGCGGCGGGGCCCCGGGACGGGGGAGCCGGGGGCTGCCCCGCCGCGCTGCCCGACCGTCCTGCCGGGGGGCCAGGGAGGGGAAGAAAGGGGGGAGGATCCGCCAAAGCCCTGCGGGGTGTCGAGACACGGGGGCATCTCCCCGCCAGCTCCCCGGTGAATCCCCCGTGGCCTCTGCAGGCTGTGCGGCACGGAGGGGTGTGCTTGCCGGAGACACGTGAGGCAGCACCTGGTTTTCCCTCCCTTGCGCTTTCTGGAAAGGTCGTCGCGCCCGGTGGACATTTTCCTTCCACTGGGACAGCTCAGGCCAACCCCTCCGAGGATGGCAACTCCACGCTGGTCTGCGTGCTGTGCCACAGCATGTTTCCCCTCTCTGGGCCCATGGGTGCATGGTAGCCCGAGGGGCTTCAAGTTGCCTGCTGTCTGTGGGGAGCCTCTCAACACTTGCCATGTGTTTCCAGTTCACGAACATGTGAGAGCAGGAAGATCCAATTTCCACTGATTTGTTGCCAGGGCTGTTGTCTTCAGCCTCATGTTGCCAAACACTATGGCCTTTATAAATAAGCTCACTCTCCCCAGACTCCTGTATCACAAGTGCAGGAAAGACCTGCTTTTAGGATTTATAAAGATAATTTGTATTGTGCTGTTAAGTCATCATAATATTTACGTTTCATTTGGCTTTACCTCGGCAGCTCTGTATGGCACTGATTCCCTCTGTATGGCACTGCATTTCTCTAAGTACATTGCATGCTAGATCAATTTAAGACTCAGATAAGCTAAAGCGTGTTTCTAACTATCTAGTCAATACCAGCAGTAAAAACTCCACAAGTTCATCACCTTCCTCATGGACATCTGCCCATTTCAGGCATGTACTTGTTAGTTCATGGTTTTGATGCACTGCAGAGAAGTGACCCTCACACCTCTTGCAGCTGTATCGCTCTACAGGGCTGATAGGAGTCCAGAGCAAGTGGGATTACTGGGGTGTCTAAAGAGTTTTAGGTACAAAGACAAGGAAGGCAAGTTTTGTCATAGGTACGCCCAAGGATCAGGCTTGCTGAACAAGGGTTTATTTTCAGTGACTTTATGGGGCAGAAGCATACTTGAGTTCATGTTTGGTTTGTTATCTAACTTCCTCCTTTGAGTAAAATCTGCCTGCATTGAAGAATTTAGTCCTAGTTTATCACCAAAAATGCAGATCTCTTCATCTCCAAGGGTATTTCAGACTTAAGCACTCTCTAGTCCTCGCTGTGCTGCAGTGGCAGCCTTCTCATGAGGTGCATTGGACAGTGGGAAAGAGGTCTGTGTGCTTGGGAGCAGAAGGAAGCTTATTCAGAGTGGTACAAACTTGCAGCTCCGCGCAGTGCCTGCACAGTGATGCAGAAGATCTGCTCACTAAAGCAGCAGGGTTAGAGGTTGTCGGTTACTCCTGACAGTCAGTTGCAGTTGCTCAGCTGCTCTGATCTAGGTGACAGATCCCTTCCTGCCAGCAGTTACAGTGGGGAGCAGTGCTCCTCCCACACCATGTGAGATGAAAAAAAAACACTTCCCCAATGCCTGTGCCTAAGCACATCCTGATGGCACTACTGAGAAAACAGTTCTGATCTCTTTTCAGTGGGAACCCAAGATATGGGGAGGAACCAGATCTGCCACCTAAAGTTGGCACTGGCTTTCCTTTTGTCCACTGTTGAAGTGACAATTCTTCTGGGCATCTTCAAGGGCCTTCTGATCTCAGCCTGTATCATGTCCCTCCCCAGCTGGGCAGCATGGGAGAGAAGGTTAAAAACTCCCCTTGTTCCATACACACAGACTGTGCCTCAACTGCCCTACTTACTTCTGACCACACTAGGGAAATTGGGTCTGACTGAAAATTAACCCAACAACAACAGAGAATTAGGAGGAGGGCAGTATTTTTCAAGTGCATCTACTGATCTAGCTTATCTAACTCATAATGTGGCTGAGGAACATTTCTGCCAGTACAGAGGCAGAAACAGCTGGTAAGGAGTGTGAGTGTTTAAGCCAAACACTCATAACAAGCCTCCGAAGAGTCTGGTGCTACACACTGTATTTTTCTTCCACTGCACCACTCTGTACACAACCGTGTGGCAGCAGTGCTTTCTGCTGCTCATCCATGGGGAGGGGGATTCACTTTCAAAACTGACACTGTCTTTGCTTGTCATTAAAGCATATGATCTTTACAGAAAGATAAAAAAGGCATTAGCTCAGCATAATGCTCTAGCATTTGTCCAGCATAAAGCTCTAGCAAACTCCAAAGCGGCAAAGCTTTGTTGTTTTTACTGAGTGACGTTAAATAAGTTCACCTGCAGCCTTTGGCTTGATACAGTATAGTAGCAAAGTGAGACCAAGCTGGCTTGTATTTCAGATGCCATGCAGGCTTTAGCACAAGTTTGTTGGCTTCCCTTTTGCTCCTGAGCCCTGCTGCTTGGTCTGATCTGTCTGCCACCGCAAGGTCACAGACCAGGAGAGATTGTGATACTGTGCTGGGGATGGAGGAATGCACTTAGCAGGGAGTCAAGGCTTTGAGGAGTTCTGCTGGAAAGCATCATTCCCACTTGCAGCTAATCTGAACATTGTTCCCTTCCTATGGGATCTGGTCACACTAGACACGTCCCTTGTGTGCACAGTGCACAGAGTGGAGAAGAATTTAATAAGGGCTGTCAGAGCCACTGTCTCCTGAAGGCTCTGGACTCTTCTCCCTTTCATCCTGCAGGCAGAGCCACAGAATCACAAAAACATTGATTTGAAGGGGCCACTGGTGGTTTCTTCTAGTCCAGCTCCCTACTCGGGCCAACTTGCCAACATTTAATCAAGTTCACCTTGGCTTTGCCTAGCATAGCCATGAGATGCAATGTTTTCAGATCTGTTTCTCCACTTGGGATGCCTCTTTCATTGCCCTGAGGATACAGGTTGTTTTGATCCAGCCTAATACTGAATTTCATAAAGCTCATAAAATATTTCAGGGATTTAAGCCAGCAAGAGAGTGAATGAGAAATACATGCATGAAGAACTGGATGCTGATGAGTTGTTATTTCCTTCCCTACAGAATGCAGCAAGAAGCAGATTCTAATGCGCTGTGTACAAAAGCAGCTGAGATCAATGAAGAATAGCAATATCAGACATTTGGGGGGTGCATGAGTGAGAAATATTTCCTAGCTTTTCTTTATCGAAAGCTCCAGAAACCACTCTGAAAGACACACCCTGTACAGATGTGTACAGCTGTGCTGGATCTGCTGCATGTACAAGTTCAGCACTTGAGGCCCAAAGACATTGCCTTTTCCATGCTGATTGCTCATCATGTCAGAGCTAGTGCTGACTGGCCTCCCTTACTAGGTTAAAGTGCTGCGTGCCTTGGGGAAGTTGGCTTTTACAAGACTTGCAGATTACATAGGTATCTGATTTTGTAAAATTTTGTTAATCATTTAGTCCATTATTTAAATACATAGCAACCTAAATCCTTACTCACTTAAGGATAAGACAGGATTCAAGCAAATCTATGTGTAAAAGAAATCAGTATTTAACTACTGCAGTATATTGAGCCTGACAGAAATTACAAATAGCTAAACTAAGATCAACAGAACTACACACAGGTATTATCAGAGTAAAATAGAAAATCAGGCAACGATAAAATATCTGTAGTTTAGAGTAGGTAGATCATCTAAACCACAGCTCCAGTTCTTTAGTAGTTAAAAAGCTAACATCGTATGTGTACTCAGATATTCACAGCTCCAACTTGCAGTTATTAGCGCTGTTCTAGAGAACCTAGGGCCACCATATGAAATACAGTACAAATATGGAGGGACACTCCTTTCCCTCCCAGTCTGGACAGACAAAGGGAGAGAGATAAAACAGGCAAAGAGAGCTGAAACACTGAGGTCTGATGCGAAAGTTAGACCAGGGAAACATCTTAGCTATCCTCTATAGTCGTTAGGTGGGTAGCTTTGGGAGACTGCTAAGAGAGAAGGAAGTTCCCATGTGATCTCCAACAAAACAAATCTGGAGAGAGACTTGACAGGACCCCATGCTCTTACATGTTCAGGGCAAGGCTTGCGACTACAGACTAACGGGAGAAAGGACACCAAGTTAAGCTGGACAGCAACACAAGTTCTCCAGTGCAAAACTCACCCACCCACATTTGGCGCAAACTGCTGGGGCAGGACTCCTCCAAATATGTTTTCTGCCATTTGTAAGAATGGACAGTCTGTAGCTTTGCTTCCCTTCTGAGGGCCTCAGTGCCCACAGGAGCTAAACAGGATTGCAGAGTGTTTTGTCTGTCCAAACTCAGCTCTCCAAAGGTGAGCTCCCTCCCTTGATGCCAATGTTGGCATACACAATGCTGTGTGGACATACTACCTCCTTTCTCAGGAGCAAAGTCCAGGCTGCCACAACAAGCCGCTTCTACGAGCTGTTTAACTTTTAGCTGCTCCCAAAGCCTGAGCTGCTGATGTTAGTATTTGCAGTGGCAGCACTGAACAAGTTCAGATTTCCTTGCAGTAGGCACTGTACACCCAGTGTCACCGACTGTCATTGCCCCAAAGGGCTCAGATGAGGGAACCGCACAGCAGCAGAGCGTGAAACAGCAGGACAGTAAATGGCATGTGTTCTGGAGAAGGAGGAATAAGAAACTAGCTCCAGCAAGGCCAAAGCTTCTCCCTCCTATTGTGCCTTCCTAATAGCCTAACAGTGCTACACAACCCTGGCAGAGAACTTCTAAGCCACTTCCTTCCAACACAGGGCAGAGCATCAAATCAGATTAAAGAAGAAGGCAAGCTGCAATGGCTGGTAAATCTCAGCTGCCCCTTGCTTTGATGCAGATTGCACATAAATCACATTTGCTCATAGGGAAACTGAGGCAGAAAGACAGGGAATAAAAAGGCAGCAACTGTTATAAAAGAGAACCCAAAGCACTGGGCCAGATTAGATATTTGACTTAAAGATGAAGGCAATAGCATAGATGAAGAGAAGAACAAAAAGAAGGAAGCACTTGATTGCACAGCTCACCCAGTAATGCCGTAGGGAAAAGCTTCATACTCCTAAGCTACTTGTCTCAGAGCTGTTTGTGCTCACCTTGCAGCTATCCCAACTGGTTATGTTGCACTAGGTCCCAAGTGCATCTCCAAATCTAGCAATTTCATTCAGTAGAGCGAGTGCTTAGTGTCTGCCTAGACCAGGGCATCTCAAGTTTTTTGACCATGCTGCTCTGCTCACCTCCAGAACTAATTTTCTCTCCTTGTTTGGAAACTGCTGCAAAAGTCAGGAGAGGGAGTCCAGAGCTATCAGGAATGACTAAACCACAGCTAGTTTCTCTAGGACAGAATCCAGTTGGCAGTGATTTGGGAGAGGGGGAGGGCAGGGCAGGACGATAAGGTAGAGAATCATAACGGAAAATAGAATGATCACTGCTGTCTCCGGAACGGCACATCGAAAACCTGTGCATGGTCATCAATCTAAGAAGAACTCAGGAGATATATGAGGACACAGCAGCTGTGAACCCTTATCCTCTGTCATCACAAGGACCCCTGATCACAACACCTGAACAAGTGTCTTGGTGCGTGAGTGCTGAACAGACCATATGGAAATATATCTCTGTGCTCATGAGTAAGGTACGCTGGTAAAAGAACATCAGCCTTGCTGCATTTGTTCTTTGCTCCTGGTTACCTGCATCATCCACCTCAGCACTGGTACTTGTCTCAGTGAGAGAGCTGGGCCTGTTTAGCCTGGAGAAGAGAAGACTGAGGGAGGATCTTATAAATGCATTTAGATATCTTAAGGGAGGGTGTAAAGAGAATGGGGCCAGATTCTTTTCAGTGGTGCTCAGCAATAGGGCACCACCAGGCACAAACTGAAACATAGAAAGTTCTGTCTCAGTAAAGAAACACTTCTTTCTTTTGAGGGTGGCAGATCACTGTAACAAGTTGCCTGGAAAGATATTGGAGTCTCCATCCATGGAGATATTCAAAAGCCATCTGGATAGAGTCCTGGGCTCCCTGCTGGAGCAGGCAGGTTGGACTAGGTGATCTCTTAAGGTCACTTCCAACCTCAACCATTCTGTGATTCTGTGATCCAGCAAGTAGCCCAGGAACCAGACCCTGGTGCTGTGTGAATTCAGCCAGTCCACTGCCTTTGCCTCCGTATCTACATGGTAGAGAAGGCAAGGTTGGTGGCATGACCTCTTCTGGGCCTGTACAGGAGAAAACACTTTGAGATAGGAGTGGTACAGCAAGACTGCCATTTCCCATTGCTGTAACACTTGTCTATTCTATAGGAAACTGAGAAAATGCTCTGCTTTTTTTAAGCTGTTCATCTCAGAAACCTTTTAACATGATTTCAAAAATTTTTTTGTTTTGTTTTGTGAACTCCAGGCATGTCTGAACAACCTGGCTGGCTTGATACATTAGAGGAATGTACGTGCATGCAGATGCACATAGATTGCATGTATGCATGTCTCCATGTCTGAGAAGGCCATTTGCTGTTGTTTCTGATGCTTTTTACAGAAGGCAACTCTACAAGTAGTCACAGCCACTAGAAATGACCTGTTGGGTGGCTTCTCAGCCACTTCCTAGGCAGCACAGGCACAACCAGCTTCAAGCTGCTTAGCCTTGTACGTTGCTGTAATTGAAGGTTTCTCTGGCTGCTGTGCCTTCTGGCACCTAGGGGTGAGCACGTCAGCAGACAAATGACTGGTCCTCTGAGGGGATATCAAGCATCAGTATACGGCACCAGAGCGGCTGGCTCTGCCACACACATTTCCTCTCTCCATTAGTTGCTGGATTGAGACAGCTTACACTGTAGAGCCCTGTCACTCTGCCAGGCACATGGGCTGTGTCTGGGTAATTTGCTGTGGTGTGCAATCGTGAAGCGTGGCTTTGAACCGTGGCATCAAGCTAGGCACCTGTCATGCACATTGTTTTATCAGCTCAACATTTGCATTCCTCCCTCAGCACTTCTATGTCACTGCTAAGCCTGAGCTCACCACACCTAGGGGCTGGCACTGTGCTACCATCCACTTTGGTGCTTGCATGTACACAGCGTGGCTGGCTGGCTGGCTGGGAGCTATGCCTGGCATTTGCCATCTCCAAAACCAGGCCACAAGCAAAGCTTCTTATTTCCACCACCTCTCTCCAAAATCTGGTATATTCTTTTAAATGTGTTTCTTGGCATCTGAGCTCAGGAGAAGGACTGGACCTCGCACCCAGTGAAATTCCTCATATGTCTACTGCTCTCCCAGTACCAGACTCCCTGCTTTCAGGCACGGATGCCCTGAATTAGGGCTTTTGTGACCAAGAAAAGGACCATATGGCACTTTCTATGAGTTTGTAGTCATCTGGCTTATCACAGGACACTAATTCCTCACCTCGTTTTCTCTAGTTTATAATATAGTCTGGTTTTGAGTGAGTTGTTCTCTGATGTTGCTTGTTTCTTTATAAGTGACTCCTGCTGCAATGTGTTTGTAAAAGGGGAAGGGGCAGTGAGAATTCCAGCTGACAGTCTCCTGTGTTAAAGGCTGAGCAGTCAGCAGTAGCTGTATGCTAATAATAGCTCTTTTTACAGATCTGTCATAACACTGCAAAGATGAACAAAACCTGTACTAACCCTGTTTAAAGAATGGAGAAAGAATGAAGAACTGTAACCTACCAGAGATGGGCAGAGTCTGCAACAAAAATGTGTGTGGGTGGGTCTAGTATGATAAGGTGCGTTTTGGTAAGTCTGGGTTGTCTTTTTTGCTGATCTACAAGGCAACCTTGGGAAAGTCATTTTTCTATGTCTCAGTTTCTCTCAGTAAAATAGATGGGAGATCTGCTACTGACTTCCTCTGAAAATGGCACTGAGAAGTGATCTGTAGGAGTGAGGGGTTGTTAATGATGCCGGCTGACACCTACTGGTAAACTAAACACAAGTTTAGTAAGGAAACTCCAAAACCTATGTTGTATTTGTGTGGAGTCTGGAGATTTACATTCTCCCTTTAAATGCGCAAAGTTAGATCTGCCCCTTGTGGGAACAAATGCATCATGTTCTTGGAGAAATGCAGGGCAGAGATGCTGCAGCGAGCTTTCCATGCTCGTGGCAACTGCAGGTGACAGTTGTCTCTTATCTGCTGCTAGAGCTTGGTTTCAGATATCTGTGCAGTGCCTCTCCCTGCTGGTTTTCTTGCCCCACCCTGGGCAAGAGGCATGCATCTCTCCATGACTCACCTGGGCTTGCTAGTGTGGCTGCGCCACTGCCCTCCTCTCCCTGGCTGGCACTGTGAGCTCTTTAAGGCACTCTCTCATTTGGAGCACACCCAGCACAGTGATCTTGGACTCTGCTGCTGCTGGCATGAACCACCCTGGTGGACATCTCTTCAGACCACTTTTTACTTAAACTTGTCCAGATCACCTCCTAAAGATTTTAAGTAGCTCAACTCACAGCCATCTTCTGTCAGACAATGCAGTTTGGATGGTTACCTTGTACAAATTGCAACAAAACACAGCCATGCATGTACTACAGAGGAAAAATGCTTTACTTTTCCCATGAGATGTATTTCACCCAAGTAATGCCACCTTCTGGTGGAAGGCCCAACAACACACACCTGGAAATAGAAGCCACAAGGACTTACCAATCAGTGAATTTATATATATATATATATTTCTCAACTAACCTAAATACACAATTGACAATGACACACAAGCGATTGTAGGGGACATATAGTTAGTTTGCCCTGCTCTAGGACACGTTGTATACATGACAGCGTGTTTGACAAGGAACAGATGCAGGACAGAGTTGCACAGAGACGTACAAATGAGAGAGAAGACATTAATGCAGGCACAGGTATATACCAGTGACAGGACTTGTTTTACACTAAGAGTTATGCTGGCATAACCAAAATCAGAGCATTGGAAGAAGAGAGTGGACTTTCTGCAAGAAAGGAGATAGGAAAGCAGAAAAGAGCCTCACAGCCAGGCTCTGGATCAGACCCAGGAGACCTGTGCAGCCTGTGGTTCTCTTGTGATTCCAGCCAGAGTGCGCACAAAGCTTCTCAACAGAGCAGGTCAGACTAGCTTTTGCCTCTCATCCCAGAGGAGAGGCCTCCAGGCTGCCCTTTTTCAGTGGGAAGAGGGCAACCCTGGCAAACTGGGCTTGCTGCTTCTGCTATTGCCGTGGCTCGGAGGAGGGAGAGGCAGCTGCCTCTCCCAGCTGCCGCGGCCCTGTGGGGATTCCACACTGCCCCTCAGCAGGCAGAAGCTGGCTTCTCTGGGTCCAGGGATGAAGGACCAGGTCTCACAGCCCCCGCTTGGCTCTCACAGCTGAACGACCCTCTCCTTTGGTTTGTCAGTGATATCGTGTAGCTGTGACAGCCCTGGAGCCTGGGCCAGCCTGCTCTATCCAGGGCCATGGCCACTCCTGAGGTTCCTCAGACATACCCAGGGGATGCTTTCCCACAGAACACAGCAACATATCCATCTTTGAAAAGTGGTGATATGAAATGCCACTGTGCAACACCACACTGAGCTTATCACTAGACTACAAAGCGGCATTAATATAAGCTATTAGCAATGATCTGGTACAACTCACATTTCCACTGACTTTAAGCCTACAGAGCCTGTTTGAGGTTACCCATTGTGGAATAGCAACGGATAGGTTATTTCAAATACTTCCAGCATGATTCTGTCCTGAAATTTGTCATGAACAACATATTTCACCCCAGACCTGGTTGTCTTTCAGTGATGAATGAAAGTGAGCCCTATAAAGTAAATTTTGTAGTAGCCCTGAGATGAAATTTATTATAAAACTGGAAATTAGTCCAACTAACGTGAAATCTTACCCCCACTCATTTCACTGGATGATCTTGTGCCAGCATTCCTCATCAAAAATGTTAACCATTGGTGTGCTTGTTATGACTGCAGTAGCTCAAGTCACACAAAACAGAGCTGTTGAACTGGAGAGTAGAATGAAAGGCCTGCCTCTCCAGAGCTGTAAATCAGAATACACCCACTAAGTGCAGTGCTGACTTACACGAGCTGCAGCAGGCTGCATCAGTTACAGAGGAGGGGAAAAGTCTCAGTAAAAGGATGAATGCCTAGTGAAAAGAAAGAACATTTTACACCTGTTGGAGAAACTGATGTTTGTTTCATTTTCACAATATTCCTAAACTAAAGTGGTGTTGGCATCCACAGCTGCAAACAAAAATGCTTCCTTGGTAAAAATGAGAAGTGTTACAACTTTGGAGACATGGTGCTGGTTTTGTGAAATATTTTGAAATGCAATTTAAGGAGCTTGAAATTAAACAACATAAAAATTGAGAAAATATTAGTGTCAACAGCTGTGTTAGAAAGTATGTAACCAAAAGGTCATTTTCTAACATTGCTTCCCTATTTATGATATTTCAAATCTCCTCCTAATTACAGTATGAGTCAACTCTCATTTCAGTTATCTGGGTAGGTGTTTGTATCCTCTTATCTCCAGTTCTGACTCTAAGGTAGGGAGAGGGTTACCAAAGCATTCTGGAAATAAACTATGATAGAAAAGAAATGTTAATAGTCAGGTAGACACAAATATCTAATTTCTTCATTCCATCTCATGCTGATAGTTACATCTGTCTTGCTTACATAACTACTGCATCTTCGTCCTGCAAAAAATCATGAGAGTGAGCATGTAGGTGTTGAGAACAAGTTACAATCTGCCACTCTGGACCCAAGCGTTCCCAGGGCTCTGGGGTCCTCAGGTCTTGAAACAGGCTAAATAAAAGGACTTTCGACCAGCCTGTTCAGAGACAGAAGCTAAATAGAACATCTGTTTCCAAATTTTCCCTAGTCTAAAGATACTCGGGTCAGAAGTTCTAGGTTTGTGGTGTCATCACTTGTTTTGGAAAAAAGCATCCCTGATTCTTCACATCACCAGACCCTGGCAATAGTGGTGTCTGTGCTCAGCTAACTATTCTAACTACGGAGAAACAACAGACATTGTCTTAGTACCGCAGGAGCCAGAGTGGAAGCACTGGGCTGTTTGCTAGAAGTGCATGTCAGACTGAGGCTGGGTGTTCTTGGACAACTGAGACCCTGGTAAATTTGACCTGGGCAAGTGGGGGTAGATCCCATTTTGCGCGGAGCTGGCACTCAGGCTGTTTCTTCGTAAACACTCCATTCCCCAGCCTTCTGGTTCTCCTTTTCCTAGTTGATCTGGGCTCTGGAGGGCCAGTTCTTCCTGACTGGGTTCTTCCTCCTATTAACCAGGAGAAAAGAAGTGGTTCATGTTGTTAGCAACTTACCAAGAAGTCTAGCAATATTCCAAACAGTGAGACAAGGTTGTACACAATCCTTAAATATCTCCCCATGTTCTTCCAGAAACTAGTACAAGTCTGTCTATTAAAGATCAAATATACTGTTTGCTACAATACTTTGATGAATATACATTCAAGCATTAGACAGATGAGAAAAGAGTCATCCCTTTTCACCCTCCATAAGAACATTCCCAGAAATTCTGGGGCAAAGCAGATCTGTAAGAAAATACTTAAAGAAGCTTGCAGGCATGTTCACACCAGAAGTAGGACCTCCTAAACACACTTTTTCAGATGGAAAGTGGTCACAAGAGTGTTCTGCCCAAAAGATAATCTTCTTTCTGGCTCAGTGTGTACTGTTGGGCTATTCTTGTTATGTGAGCCAGGAAAACACAAGGGAATGATATGGCTCTCACATGACTTAGGCTTTAAAATTGAATGCTCAAATGTGCTCATTCCTGGGATATAGGCAGCCTTTGGAAAAAGTCACAGCTTTGCAATGAGAGGTTGTGGGTGTACACTGATAGTCTTCCAGTCTATATGTGATAAATATTCCGTAGAAAAGATGTCAAGATTACAGTCCACAGAATTATCAGTAGCTGTCCTTGCTGGAAAGAACAGTATAATCTTTTCTGGTGGCTAAGGATAAGTAAGTGCAATACAAATGAAGATAATTGAATTGCATCCATTTGCCACAGGAACGAGCTTAGTGTCAAAGGAACTGGAAGGTGTATTTAAGGGTACTGTGGTTAACTGAGGGATGTGAAGCAAAATGTTTGGTGCTACTGTCCTTAAACAGAAGAGACTTGATCATGCAAAATGCTGATCATGCCCAACTCTTTCTGTTTTATGTGAGTGGAGATTTGAAAAGTATAGCTGATACTAGATCCATTCACAGAGCAGGGTTGGTCACCTACCCTGGAGCTGGTCCAGGTGCCTGGTGGAGGGCTACCAACCTTACTAATGTTATCCAGTGGCTTGCCCATCAAGTCCTTCCATTTCAGCTTGTTTCTCTCCAGCACTTCTAGCTTGCTCACTACTGCATCGATCTTGGAACCAATGCTGTTGATGGACTGTTCCAGCTGCAGCACACGTTGCAGGAGACTGGGGAAGATAGTGGTTACATTTGCAAACTTTCTCTTGTGATGGACACCAGCATTGCAGCAGCTATTTTGTGGACAATAAGTCAGATGTCACACAGGAGTGAATGCTTCACATCAAACTGATTCATATCCACTGGACATACAACTCTCTGCTACACTGGGTTTTCAGCTATAACTGATGATTTTACTGAGGGTAGATCCCAAACTGTTTGGATCACAGTCCAGCTACAATCTAACCCCATAATATTTAATATTGTACCCACATCTCCTTTGATAGGGCCATGTGTGGATTGCTTAGTGTTTCTCTGCAGTAGAATCAAGAGATCCTGATTCTATGTGATGTATTTATCCATGTTCCTTCCACAGAAGAAACAGCCTTGTATTATTCTCAGACCTAGAAGATAAGGCCAGCTAGGCTATAAACCAAGTATATTTATTCCCACAGGAGCTTCTGTAAAGATACCAAATTCCCCTAGGTCTAGGTGACTCTGCTTGCCTAGAGAGGTTGGACTAGAGGATCTCCAGAGGTCACGTCCAACCTCAACCATTCTGTGATTCTGTGAAATGCTGTCCAGGCCACCTTCTGACCTGAAGCATGACGACATATTACCTACCCATGGCCAGTTGACAGCTGCAGAGATTATTCCAGAGGCATAGAACAAAATTACTCAGCTCCACCTTTTACAGAAACAAGCAAAATACCTTACGAGAACTGTCCCAATTCTTCTCTGACCTGCTCATTTACAAGTGTACAATGTAAAAAGGGACAAACTCCCACTGCAACAGCTCAGCACCACTGTAAACAGTTATATCAGGGAGGGAAGCACCAGAGAATTAGACCCTTCATTTGCGGAGAGACTAAACTACTGCCAGCACCAACATACACTTGCAACTCTTCTTTGGAGACCCAGCTGGCCTTATTGGCATGGTTAGTCTTTGCTTCCATGTAGGCCAGATTCTCATCCAAGTTGTTGCCACCATAGGATTTCCCCAAGTTTTCAATCTCCGTATTCAAAGCAACCTAGAAGACAGATATATAAACAACTCCTGCAAAGCTGGATAGTAATGTTGTGTCAACTTCACTATGAATAACACCTAGCTTCATAAACTGTCACACACTCAACTACTCTCCAAGTAGAGATGGAACAGTGTTGCCTGCTTAGTTTTCATCCCCAACCCAAAAGAATCCAAAGGCCATTGTAGAGTGACCTGTACAAAACATAGGGTTTCTTCCCTTGCCCTTCCTTTACCCTTTTCTCCTCTAAGTCATGCTTCATCTGCTGCTGCTCCTCTTCATCAAGGATCTGGTTGCCATCTTTGTCAAATCTGGAAAAGGCTGCTGTGATCTCATGGTCTGCATGGCCTAGTCTGCAAAAGAAGAGAAAGGGAAAGCCCAAGGTGCCAAATTACATAGGTAGGCTTTAACAGCTCTGCTTTTGAAAGTGATGCATTGTTGACATATGCCGGTGACAAACCTAACCATTTCAGATGGAAAGAAGGCAGCAACACAACTTCATTTAGAACAGGAGATTATATTTGTCAGGAAAGGAGGCCTTTGAAAGGTGATAACAACCATTTTTATGTCTTATGTGATCCAGATATGAACTAACTGCTGTCCAGACCTTGAAGACCACAGTGTTTAAATTGCCTATATGACTGAGAGAAAAGGGTAAGTGAGCATCCCTCAAGCTGACTGACTTACTTCTTCAAGCTGTTCTTGAAGTCCTCAAAGTCCAGTTCTTTTGTTCCATTCTGCAGTGCTTTCTGCACATCAGAAATCCTCTCCTTCTTCAGCTTCAACCTCATCAATGTCCGGTTGTAACTCTTAAAAGTACAAATGGACATTGAATCATGGAGACAGAATAGTGAGAAATAAGGCAGAACTAGCGGTGGAATACAGATGAGCAGATGCTGAGTAATGCAGGGAGATTTCAAGTTTTTCAGGAGCAAAATGCTGCACTGCTAACTGGGCCCCATCTCTAAACTAGAGCCACCTCTTCAAAGTGATACCAACATGGTACCCAGTGTCTGCATAAGAAAAGTTACCTTCTGCTTTTCTTCTCCTTACTTTTTCTTTTTTTGAGCTGCCAGCAAGCAGCTGTCCAAGATAATGTCTCAAATATCATTCATTTCCAGGATACTCGTCTACAGCACAGACACTTATGAACTTCCGAGACCTTTCCAGGAGTTTTACCGAAGAGAAATCTGGATGTAACCTGCCAAATTTTCACCACTGTAAAGTGCTCAGCTCAGCAAAGTAGAGCGTGCCACTTCATCTGCTATTGATCAGCATGCACTGTGTCAAGGACACTGAAGAAGCTTTGTTTAGTGATTGTCATGGGGAGGAAAGTATCTATGAAACGCTCCTGGCTGCTCATGCTCAAGTGAGGAGCTTTTCCCAACCCCTGGTTTCTGATCTCCTCATTGCCAAAGGGTCTGGGAGTTTGATCTACCCTAGAAGGGAACCACTGAGACCTCTGATGCTTCACATGGGTCAGAGAGTGCAGGAAAACATTTCAGGATTTAGACAGAGAGCAGTAAACTTTCCATATTCATCACCTGCTTCAAGATGTCTGAGAGCTGCAGCTCATCTTTCTGGCTTGAAAGCTCCTCTTTGACTTCTGAGTAGGTGTCATTGATGATGGCCAGAAACATATTCTAGAGAAAGGGGGGGAAAAAAGATGGAGTAACCTGAAACAGTTTGTCTGTCCCAGCAGCTGAGGCAGCAAGAGACAGGCATAGCTGTGCAGGGCTCAGTTGTGAGCAGGAGCTGTTCCCATGTAGGGTACTCAAGGGGCAAAAGAAACGCTGTTCCTAGTTCAAACACCATCTCTGCTAGCCTATCCTGCATGACATTAAGGTATATTTGGATCTCTGGTGATAAATACTTAACTTAGGCATTGTGAACATCCCTGTCCATTGCCTAGGAAGCCAAGGACTGTCCCTTGTGCTTTCCTCCCTGCTTATTGGAGAGCAGCTCGTCTGAGCATCCTGAATTCAGCCACCACATTAGTGGTATTCCCCATCATTTTTAGGCTCCACCATGAATATGAACATGATCTTTAGTCTCTCTAAGCATCTAATCTCCAGTTGAAGTCATGCTCTTTTTCTACTTTGGTCTATTTGTACTGTGCAGCTATTGCAGCAGAGACTTTCTCTCTAAGCATTTATATTGCACCTAACATGGGGGGAAGGATTGCCATGAGAGGTCTCTCAAGCACTGTTGTCAATACAGAGGCATGGAGGCCTTTCTTGCTTACCAGGAGCACAAAGAAAACGAAGAACACATAAGTGACGAAATAAATAGGCCCAAGGACCCTGTTGGCGTTGTCAATGGAATTGTAGTCAAAGTCACCGAGAATGATCCGAAACTGGGTGAAGCTGGAGGAGAGGAGGAGCACAAGATTACACAAAAGTATAGACATTTATCCTACCTCCTAAGACAGTCCTGCAGTGAGCCCTGAACCTGCCTGCAGCCTGAAAGGCCACAGATATAAGCCAGAGCTGGGTCTAAGTCACTCAGTCCGACTAGTGAGGTAAATGTATCTCTAGTGCTTCAGGGGTGAATGGAGCTGATCTGGTGAGAGCAAGAGCCGGCTGGAAAATAAAACATGGTTTCCACACAAGTTTTTGGCTGTCTAAAGTGTGTTTGCTCCAAACAGAAGTTAAAGAATAAATTCTGAATTTTCCCTTATAACGGCATTTGACTCAGAACCATAGAAGCCTTCTGCAGCAACAGAGACCTTGAGACTGTGGTGAGAATGTTACTACAGGCCAGTGCTCTTCAACTTTTTGTAATTCAAAACCCCTAAAATGAAGTCTAATGAAGAGAAGTTTCCTTTTTTCAGTCACCTTCCATAAACCCCTTAAATGCAGGCCCTGGATGCCAGAGATCTGTGGAGCATAGGCTGAAAACCACTGCTGTAGCATATGTTTCCCTTAACATCACACATTGCTGAAGTGGGTGTGTGGACCAAAGGATTGTCACAGATGGGCTTGGGTTATTCTCTGAAGCATTTTTATCCTCCAACTCCTTTCCTTTTTTTCTTTTGGGAAGTCATAATGTGAAGTCTCTAAAAATTATCCCGGAAGGCCAAGTTTAACTGTCCTTATTTATTACACAAGTGGAATTTGCAACCAGTCATAGAAAAAGCAGTTGTCCCAAAGGAACTATTTCCTGACTGACTAACTTCAGTGGCAAAGTTGGTATAAGCCCGTTTCCTGCCACCCCTTTCTGCAGGTACCCATCCATATATTCTCTCTTTCCACTGTTCACCCCTCATCTCAGGTATCTGGATGCATTATTTGTGGTGCTGCTTTGGAAATGGATCAGTGAAATGACTCAGGAAAAAGAAATCCTCAAGAAAGCCAAAGAAAATAAAACAAAAACTTACAGTAGAGCCCTGTGCAGGGAAAGACCTTGTCCTGTCTGAAAAATGCAAAGATTCATTGCATTTGTAATATTTAGGAAACTGGGAATGTTTTCTAGCTCTAAGAAAGAGAAATATATCTTTACTTTCTCTTCTTAGGTTTAAAATGTCTCACTCCAGTATGTCAGTAAGGAATTCTTTCCCCCCACTTTGAAAATTTCCACTTAATCTTAGACTATTATACAATAGACTTTAGAAAACATGCTGAATTTGTGTTAAAGTTAACATATAATATGACTACAACTTTCAGAATGAACTGTAGTGTTGAAGTAAATTGCTACCTTATCAAAATCATAGGTTTAAGCATTAACATAAGCCAGAGTCTAACTTTCTCATTTCAGTGCAAAGCTATCTTGCTAGTACGATAAATGCATTACTTTAGCTCTTTCCTGTCAAAGTTCAGTAGCAATGATCATTATTCTTTCCTTCTGTTTTGATTAAAATGCATTATCTGAAGGAAAGCTATTCCACTGAAAAATTGTCATGCAGCCCTTGCCCAGCCACAGAAATGATGTGAGCTGCAGGTGTATTTGGAAATCAAAGAACTTCAAAGCTCTGGAGCTCTGAGGCTCTTTGCTTTTTTAAAAGCACCTTGAGCATTATACTTCGAGTTACTTAATTCTTGCCACTGGAATCACAGAGAAATGTAACCTAATTACAGTCTGCAGCTGTCTGCCAGTGCATAGAAAAACAAAGTACCCAAGTGTCAGCAATGGTCAGGCAGTATCATTCTACCACCTCTACAGACCTACAGTGGGTGAGAAGGTGTGAGAATGACCTGGAGAAGCTAAACTATCAGCTGAGCTGTGATGCTCTTCTGCAAAATGACTGTAAACTGCTCTGCATGCTGAGTGCCCCCAGTGAGCCTAGCAACTCTGCGTCAAGTGAAAGCTGTCTAGAGTTTAGCAAAATGAAAAGACTGGCTAAACACTTGCTCTGAAAAAGCTGGATTTTTCATTGAACCATGGGGCTGCAAGAAGCCTCAAAGTCTAGGTAGGATCATCTGTTCATATCCCTGATAATAAACACCAGCCAACCAAAGTTCTGTGTATAATCCATGTTTTTTTCCCGTCACTGCATTTTTTTTTCCTTGAGGATGTTACAGCAGTGGGATGGACAGCAGCATTTTAGCCACTATGGCTTTATTACATGAGATGCAACAAATCGCTAATTGACATTCAGATATGCAGTTGGGGAGAGGTTGGAAAGCAGTTAAAACTATGTTTCTGACAGCTGAAAACAACAAAAATATGATTATGACTTACACACTTACATGCATTTAACAAAGGTACTGAAGTTTTCCACTTGAGTCCCAAAAAGAAGGTAACCCAGCTGGGCATAGGCAAAGAAGACAATGAAAAACATAATGGCAAAGCCCAGGATGTCCTTAGCACAGCGTGCCAGTGTGGAGGACAGTTGGGTCATTGTTTTGTTAAAGCTAATATACTTGAATATCTGCAAGAAGAACGAACAGGAACAAAGTTAGGCCAGTCCATCACAGGGTCATTATAGTACCAAGGCACTGAGGATACAACTGGGCTGGAGAACAGTGGCCTAGAGTTCAAGATTTTTGTCCCGGGTGCATCACTACCTTCCTATGGAACTATAAGCAGGTTTATTTGTTTCCTGTGTCCCAGAAAAATGTAAACAGGGACTGCTGTAAGGATTCATGAATTGAGAATAATGAGAAGCCCTGGGTGTGGAATGGTTTTCCACTATGTGATGAAGTTTTGGTTGAAACACAGAGCCCATACCAAGAGATAAACCAATTCCAGCTGTTGGGTGGCCATAAAGAAAGAAAACCATGGTTTGTTTGATTGTCCATTCTGTACTATTTTAGTAATTTGGAGGACAAAGTTATATTGTACTCACTGTCTTCAAACAACCCTTTACACCACAACTTCTGAGCTCATCTCCTTGTCGCATATCTCCAAAGAAATGACCTCAGAGTGCAGGATGAAAATTTGTCTGGATTTCTTGTAAACAGAATGTACTACTGAGGAATTATTCTCTGTTCTATAGCTTTTACTCCCGTTCACTCAGGGGGATGGAATAGACAAATGCCAAACTATCTGGAGGAAGAGATCTGAAACTGTACCCCTTGCCCCTCTCAGACCCCTATAATACCTTGATCCAGGCAAAGAATAAGTTGACTGCATTCATATTGTTGTACTGGGTCTGCCAGAATGCCAGGAACTCAAAGTCTGCATAGATGTCAGGGTGTTTCAGCAGCTCTCCCATCAGTCTGTTCACTTCAATGGTGCGAAAGATGTGAAACCCAATAGCAACGACGGAGAGCTGCAAAGAGGAAGTGTGTGCAGTGACTGCTGTGCCTATGGTTTCCATATGAATTCAAGTGTCATAGAGCACCTTGGTATTGCTACCAAACTGCAGCCAACTATGGAGCTGGAAAAAAGGTCTTAATGCAATGGATGATGCCCTGACCAAACTCACAGTCCCTCAGGTATCCCTAAAGAAAGGATTTTCTCCTCCTAATAGGCAATGGAAGAGTATGTATTCACCTTGTTCTGCTGGTTCATTTTGCTGTTGGAGCAAAACACAGGTCTGCTCTTGTCCTATCAGGCCAGCTTCCCTGTTCCTTTGTTTGTTTTGGCCCTTACACCTCCTTGCCATTGTTCCCCCAGAACAAGTGCACAGGGATCCTCACCAGAATGACGACCACATCCAGGATGTTCCAGATACTCCTAAATACTGAAGCTTGTGGATCCGCAGTTCCAAGATCTCCTCTACCACATAGTAGAAGATGAAGACACAGAAGACAACTTCACAGGCAACAATGAAGAAGTCCCATGTGCTGACATATCGTATAAGCTTGACTGTCCGAATTTGCCAGGAGGGAATGGCACCACCAGTGGCTGGAAACTCAACCACTAACCTTGAAGGAGACAAAACAAAACAAAACAAAACAAAACTATAGTTACAAATGGGATGATGGAGGCTCTTAAATAATTTTGAGAGGCATCAGACTTCAGCATGAGCTATCTACCATACCCTTAGTGGAAGAGATTTGCATGTGTTTATGCAATCTTATCTCTGATGCTTCACTGCTCATAATAGGACAGGAAGAAAGGTCAAGAGAAGAGTGATTATTTTGCCAAGAAGACCGAGTCTTCTTACTAATACATACAAGAGCTACTGATGCCTCTCAGGCCTACCAGTTATGGACCAGATCACAATATTTTTGCATTATAAGAAACTGTGGCACTGAGGAAGAAGAGAGAGGAAGAAGGGTTTCCAGTGAGACTCAGCCTACCTCAGAACACAGAACAGATTGATATTTGCATTATACACTGAGAAATCAATGAAGACAACTCGTGTCCCCCGATCCAGCCACAACTTCTCTTTCAAGACCTTCAGGGCTTCAGCACTCTCTTCTCTGGTCAACTTGAGGTCTAGGTAGTATCCTCCCCCGCTATAGCTTGTTAATCGTCCCCAGTGAGATGAGCCACCCAGCTCCTCTTCAGAATGGTACCTCCACCTGCAGGAGACAAGCCATAGGCAAAGGTATCACAGTCCACAGGGTTGGATATAACCTAGCATCCAAGAGAAAAAATGCAACTACATCCTCATGGGACACAGGAATTTAATGCAAGAGTTGGCACCTAACTCTCTACTTTGGATCTGAACCTACATCAGTTCTTTGTTGTTAATAGACTTATGATCTACTGCTTCTCAGCAGTGACACAACATGGCTTCCTGTGTAATAGAGGGATGATCCTGTGGGTTCGTAGGCTGTTCCATCGTCTTGTTTCCCGGAGGTTACTCCCAGGATCTGCTACATTGCTTTCTACGTACTTGCATTTATTTTTCCTTACAAGCAACAGCTTTTCTTTCACAGACCAAGATATACGCACCAATCAAAGAGTTAATAAGCTGTAGCTGTGTCCTACTAGTATAGAGAAAATCCACATCAGTCACTTGAATCATTACTAAAAAAGATCCAAATGTGAGACAAAAAAAAATAGCATTGGTTTACAGGTTGCATTCCATTTCAGTGAAGAAATTAGGAGAGGTGGGTCTCAAGAAAATGATTCAGACATCTCTGGGAATGGCTTTCCAAGATGAAAGAGATGCACTTCCATCTCTCTGGCTCCTAAATTCCATGAGGGAAGCAAATAGTGTCATCCATTTGTTAGATCTGATCACAAAGGTTTCTATCCATCCTCATTCTCTTCAAAAACAAACAAAAAAACCCCACAACCCTCCACATCGCATTCCCAGGCTCTCCGTACCTAATTCTCCTCCTGATTTCTTGGTGCTCCCCCAGCATGTGTCACTCTGCCCTCATTCTGTTCTACTTTTCCTCAGAGAGGCATTTGCCCTTACTGATAGACACAAAAGACTCCCTGTCTCTGGCTGAAAAGAGTTTCACCCTTATGCAAGAAACCTATCCCCCAAAATCCTGAGCTCAGTGGATGTCATTTTAGCTAGAATAGACCAATTAGGGGCAATTAAACACACACACACACTCAGAGAGAGAGAGAGAGAGAGAGAGACTTGCTAACCCTGAGCAGCAGAAGCAGATATACTTACGCTGTTCCATTGATGAGTCCAAAGGAGACCCTTTCCTCCTTTTCTTCTGAGTATACATCATAGCAGCCTGAGATTTCCTCTTTGAAGTCATCGTGAACCACACAGGAATTGTTCTTCACCTTTAGCTGTCGCATGCGTGGGACACCCAGCAGCAGATTTTCATAATAGATGTATGACTGGGTGCTGTGTGCTGCTAGGGACTCGTTGTTGTACCACTTGGTCCAGTAGAGATTTTTCAGGAGGGGGCCTTGTGCATACTGCAAGAAAAGGAGAGGAGAGCATCCCCTTCATACATAGCCCACACCTCAGAAAACTTTTCTTGGCCTAGCCTTGAGATAATGAGACCTCTCTCTGCTTCATAAGCTGGGAAGTGGTAGAGCTCATGTTGGCTATGTGCTAAGGAAGGGAAAGACCAGGGCTGGATGGAGCCACAGGGTGGAAGAGGGATGATTGGCAGAAGTGTCATTACTGGCTTCTCACAGGCCTATAAATATACTCACTTGTACCTTGTGCTTATAAAGAAATGAGGAGCCTACGAGGATGATCAGAGGGCTGGAGCACCTGCCCTATGAGGAACGGCTGTGAGAGCTGGGCCTCTTCAGCCTGGGGAAGAGAAGACTGAGGGGGGATCTTATCAATGTGTACAAGTACCTGAAGGGAGAGTGTCAAGGGGACGGGGACAAACTCTTTTCAGTAGTCCCATGCGACAGGACAAGAGGAAATGGGAGAAAACTGAACCACAGGAAGTTCTGCCTGAACGTGAGGGGGAATTTCTTCACTGTGAGAGTAACGTAGCACTGGCATAGGTTGCCCAGAGATGTTGTGGAGTCTCCTTCTCTGGAGATATTCAAGGCCCATCTGGACAGGATCCTGTCTAGCATTCTCTAGGTGACCCTGCTTGAGCAGGGGGTTGGACTAGATGATCTCCAGAGGTCCCTTCCAACCTTACTGATTCTATCATTCTTTGTCCCTTCCTCTTCAGTGAACACAAATTTGAGGAGTTGCCCTGGCATGAGCTGGGAATTACAAAACAGAAAAGAGATTTCCAGTGCCCTGGAAATAGGGAGGGAAAACAACAGTGCCATAGTTCATTGCACTTTTCTAGTATTTCAGAAAAAGACAAAGAAAATTGACAAGCAATTTCTGGCTTATTGGTTGACAAAACCTTCACTGTGGCCCATCTTATTCCTTCTTCAGTTTTTAGATGGAAATGTGACTGACCCCAGATCTCTTTTCTCCTCTTTATTCTCTTCTAATAAAAGTTAGTGCAAATCTTCATTGAGCTTTTTCATAAAGAATCTGTAGATCAGGCTGGTCAGGCCTGAATTACGGAAAGGTTAAGTATACAGTTCCACAGATGCCCATGAAAATTGAGATACGCTCATTGCTAAGATACCAGACCATACAATTCAAAGCCATTTCTGTCACAAGGAAACCTGGAGTAATTCACTTGACCTCTCTGGGCCTGAACTCCCTGTCTGTGCAATGAGCATCATATCACAGCAATTTCTTTTTCCTGTTACATTCTGTTTAGCTGGTAGGTTTCTGGAGAACAGACTCTTCTGGGCACTCACAACACTTAGCCTAGCCAGTATTCGGGCCATAGTGCTCAAAGGGTTATGATTATTTCACATCATCAGCGGCTATTTTGCATGCAGCTGATACTGTAACTTGTGCTAACAGCTGAAAAGAGTCTGTGGTAGCAGACTGCCTTGATGAAAGCACTAGGTACCACTTTCAGAGGGAACAGAATATCCCAACCTAGACAAAATCAGTCAGGCACAGAGAGGCACAGTGTGAAGTCCCAGCACCAACAGATTTCCAGTGCTCCTTGTGCCCGGCCAGATTTGTACTTACCACCCAAAAGTCAGCCATGCTACCAATGGACTGGAAGGAGACGCTGCTATCCGAAGAGGTCTGCAAGAAGAGCTCGGACATCACTTTGGTGTAGTAATAGGCATTGGAGCTTGTCATTCCATATGTCACTACGAGAGAGGAAACAAGAGGAGGGTCCTCCCTTGCATCTGAATAGCGGAACCTGATTTGCGTTCACTGTCTGCATAGCTTGTACTATCATAGGTAAGCTGAGCAAGAGAAGAGTTTGATGCTCAGCAAAAGCTCTTTGGCTTCTCCCAGCAAGACATGATCAGGAGAGGAGACTGGGGAAAAGAAATGTTTGTATGGATTGACCAAACCATGCGACTCAGAGCTCAAACCCCCCTCGAGGCAGCACTGGTGAGAGGAATCTCAGCCTCTTCACTCCCTTCTCCCATTAAATCTACCCTTGACTATTCTGGTCTGTTCTGGTATCAGCTTGTTTTGCTTCACCAGAGCAGCAGCTCTCCTGTAGGGATGGTTTTGCCTTCAAAGCCTCAGTTGTCCTGAACTCCTCAGTTTCTACCATGCTCAGTAAGAAGCCGATGGTATGGAACAGGGCAGGGAATCCTCTCCCCTTTTCCTAGTCTCTTGGTCTTTTATTCCTAATTCATGGGATTATTCACACTGAAGGTCCTATAGTTGGATTTAAATTCTTAAGGGACTTTAGCCTTGTACTCTAGTACTCAGTTGTAAAAGTTCAGAATTTAATCCTGTACATGATCCACAGGAGGGTGGTTTCTACAGATGAAAAAACATTGGGAAATCTTATCACATTACTCTCTGTATACCAAGGGACTTACAACCTTATTTGCTGTGTGCTCCAGGATTTAAACTGTCAGACTGACAGATTATAAGGGTTTAAAGGCCAGAAAAGACCATTAGATAATGTAATTGAAGCTCCCAGATGACACAGAATTCTTTTCCTCAGACAAAGTTTCTCTCGGAAATTTTCTTTTTTCAGAACAGAGTCTATGATCTGTATTTTGAAGGCCCTTAGTCCTGATGAAGCTACAAAAGGATAGAGACTACCTCATTTCCTCAAATCAAAAGCTCCAGGTAAGATTTACCAAGGAACCTCAGACAGGTCATTTAACTCCCCTGAACGTGTTGCTTCAGCTCTCCATTACACCTCCTGGCAGGAAAGCATCCATCACTGTGATCGCTGAGAACATGTCCTACTGTTGAAAGGGCACTATGAAAATAAAGCAGTTAACATTCAGCTGCCCCCTCCCCCCGGATGAGTCAGAGCACAAGTGCGTGTGCATGTGTGTCTGTGCGCGTGTCCTGGTTCTTTTGGAAGAGCGACCGAGGCGCTGTTTCCCTGGGCCAGTGTGATAGTAACTCAGGACAGTATTGTCTGTGTATCTCTCCTGCCATAAGGTCCATGAAATATAAGCCTTTGCACTGTCTCGTGCCACAGGTGTTCTTTTGTGATAAAAAATGAACCTTTCCCAAAAACAAACAGCTGTTGTTCTGCCCCGACAAAGTCCATTAGCGTTGAGTGCAAGGCTGCCTTAAATCCACCCAGGAACAACAATGTGAGCTGCCATCTGCGTTATCACCTCAGCACCCCTCAAGTCTGAGGTGGGGGAATACTTCTGATCCCTGTGTCTGTGATGCCAGGAAGTTTCTAGAGCTGCTCTCCAGGGCTTGAACGCTTGCCATGAAACTGTGAAAAGACCCTGATGGGTCTTTGAAGCTGATGGGTAGAACTGATGGAGTGATTCAGAAAATACTGCTTAAACCCAGCCAGTACCAGATTAGTCTGAAGCTATTTATTGAGTTATTTCATTTGTGAGTGCAGTAGCTATTCTGTATATTAACACCATGCCTGTTTGCTGCAGAGTGCATGTACAATAAATTTAATACCTAAAGTAGAGGGAGAAAGTCCAGTTATAAAACCTCACATTCCTCATCTCACACTATACACAGAAAAACCGCCCACGAGACATGACAGGTACTTACATAGACAGATATCCACCAAGAACATAATATAGACTAGCAGCTCTCGTAGAGTAGTCTTTACATAAAGCTCTCGGTTTTCAGCTGTGTTTTCAGTCAGTGTAGTACCCCACAGACCTATTGGGTGTGAAAAAGAAATAAGAGAGCTTTGAAAACCATTCTCAGAGGCCCTGTGAGGGGTTGAAGCCCTGTTCCCAAAGAGCTCTTGAGCTATTAGATTTTTGACACTTTCAAAACAAAATCCTTCATCTCAAAACCACTTTTTGTTTCAAAACTTCACTAAAAGATGTAAAAACCACGTGAAATACACAAGAAATAACTCCTAAAATGAACCGTTCCATTGTGAAAGATTTGATACTGGCAAAAACTGAAATACATTGTATTTCTTGTTTTGCTAAAAAAACTTTTCAGTTTTCTGCTTCAGTCTAATCTTTTTTTGCCATTTTTTCAGGTTACACTTCTAGAAATTCTATCTTTGTCACACATATTCTTGGAACCACAAAACTGCATCTCAATCATCCACAAACCAACACTTGACCTCCTGATAGGACTTCAACAGCAGAACTGCATCTGATGTTAGCTTTACAACTACACTTCAGTCCTTTCAGTATATGCTGAACTATCTGGCCTCAAATATTTGTCCCTTGCTTGCTCAGATAGTCTTGCAAATTTCTTGTAGGTCATAAGACTTGATCAAAATACCTCAACTCAATATTTTCAGAATTTAGAACCAAATCATCCTCAGGGTGTGTGTCAATGGAGATCCAATGACTTCAATACAGTCATGCCTGTTTACAGCACCTAATGATCTGCTTTCTTCACACAACAAAAGCAAATCGTTAAACATCTCCAGGGATGATCAAAAAGAGAGGAACATTTTCTTTAAAATGAACCTTGCCGTTTTGGTGTTGACGAACCACCTGACACCTTTAATTTTTTGTTTGTTCTTGCTGTAATGACTTTTTACTGTGATTGCAAAAAGTCTCCTGAAGTTTAAAAGCACAAGAATTTTCACTTGAAAGCCTACTGATGGAATGCACATCAATAATACTGACAGTCTTGCTTCTTCCTGCAACTCCCAGACAGCTCAGCTCTGATGTCCACCCCCAGTAGCATGCAACAATCATCCTCTTGCAAGTCAGGATCAAAGCTGATCAAAGGCCACACAATTTAAGTAGTCTTTGGCAGAGGAGGAGGAAGAGCTTTTTACTTTGGAACAAGCAAAAGTGGTATAGTATTGTGTGTACTTCCACTTTTGATAGGTTTTTTGCATTTCAACAGACCAGAGAGCTTTTTCCACCTTTACCTAGCATAATGACCCTCAGCATCCACACTCTTGAACAAACAGACAGTAGTCTGCTCTGACTCTGCCAAGAACAGCAACAGAAATGAGAGGCTGGAGGAGATCTGGGTTAGGTCCTGTGCAGGGGAGAGTGGTATGTGGTCTACAGGACTCTTCACAATAGAGGAAAAGAGCAGGGAACAAAGGAGCAGAGAGACACTAGTGTGAGAGACAAAAGTAAGGCTGAGGAAGTAGAAAGGAAAGGCAAGCTACTCAGAGGAGGAGGGCACAAGTTGGCATTGTAAGTGGACTCATGATGATTTGAACTTGCTTCTCGTTTTTGTGTTCTAAGCAATGAATGACAAGAAAATGAGAGCATACCCCAGTACCACCAAAGGTACACTAGAGATGGGTCAGGACTCTCTCCTTGGGAAACCGTCTGTTCAGGTCACTCTTAAATGACTTCCATCATCTCTAGATCAGAGCATGTTACAATCTTTTAACAGGTTTATTTGTTCTTCCATGAAGTAGGGAGCGTCTAATATCCCCATGCTGGAA
Organism: Rhea pennata; assembly: GCF_028389875.1. Lineage (NCBI taxonomy): Eukaryota > Metazoa > Chordata > Aves > Rheiformes > Rheidae > Rhea > Rhea pennata. The sequence goes on from NC_084669.1 coordinate 21,465,055, forward strand.
ACAGAAGCACCAGGTTTCTTTGCTGCAGGAAAAGAGGTGCACTAAGGAACATCAGAATTCTGGGACATCTGAATACTCTTAAATAAAACTTGGTTCAGAAACGTGTCCAAAATTATACCTGGAGGACCATGAGGCTATCCCTGTGCCCTTGTCTGTCAGATTCTATGCACTAGTTGTAAAACTATATTGGATGAGGTTTGATTTCAGCTGTTTTGTTAGGGAACATGCAATGGAAATCTACCAGCCCCTAGGTGAAGCATGTTCCCAACTGTGTCTCCTTTATTGTTGCCCTGCCTTGGATAGCTGGGGATGGAGCTTATTTGGACTAGAAGGACACTCAAGAGTGGAAGGTCTCCAGACTTCCTCATGGCATCCTACATGACAGTCTGGCAAAGCAGAGCAAAAGAAGAATCTAGACAACAGAAAAATCTTTGCCCAGGTTTCATTTGTAATTCTCATCATCCTTCTACACAAGAGAAGAACATCTGCATTATCTTCTGAGGCTGCTCTTAAACAAGACTTGTGAGCCAGGCAAGTGCCAAGCTCAGTCTCAGGTACAGCTGGACATCTTCTTCCAAAGGCAGTGGGTTTCTGGGTGCCTCTCAGAGGTTACAGTGCCACCAAGACACCTAGGAAAGTCTGTCTGTAGGTTGCCTTTGAGGCAGGCAGGAGCCAGAGGACACAGAGTTGCCTGGAGTCAGTTCAGAGAGGTGCAGACCTGGGCAGTGGCACTGGGAGCAGCAACTATTCGCTGGTGAGATGAGAGCTTGTAGTCCAGCTCAGTAGCTGGTGAGGATGAAGGAAGACCTTAACAAGAAAACCAAAGAGCCATGGACAAATAACCCCAAGGAATGATGGCTAGCAAGGAACACAAACTGTCCCTTTCTGTCCTTAGTTCTGTCTTTAGACAAGTGATTTATCCTTTTTGCCTCCATTTTCCATGCAAGTCACTAATGTGGTTAAGTAAGGAAAATAAAACAAAACACAATTATTGTGAAAAATGCAATGAAAAATAATTAGCTTGTAACAGAGATGCAAAGGACACCATTCAAGGAAGAATTTCCCATCCATTATCTGTGAGGCTGCCAGATGCATTTCTTCTCACCTGTACAGCTCTGATCTGCAGCCTTACTGTATTTACTACCCTTGCTGGCAGGACATACTGCTGCAACACCCATGAAAGAAGGGAATGCTGTAGTGTCCTGACAGCTTCTCATTTGTACTCTCCAGTTTCAAACCTGGCAACTCAAAAGGGAATTCTGATATTAAGGTATAAATTCTTTTTTCTTTATTAGGTCTTGCAAAATGCCTAGAGTAAAGGACATCCGAATAAAACAGGTAAATGATACACTCCCTACGAACAATCTGTAGTTACCCTCCAACCCTTGCCAGCATTGCTTCTTGTCCAGGAGAGATCTCTAAAGCTTTAGCTCTAGCTTTTGTATGAATCAGTGGTGTTGGACTGTAACTGCAATGACAGCTAAGAAAGAACTAATCACAGAGAGATTGTGCAATCCTGGACCTAGCTATGCTGCCATGTGTCTCAGAGAGGTTCTTGTGATACCATGAATTAGAGCAGCAGATGAAAATTATTCAGAAGGGAAAAGGCATTGGAAAACAAAAACCCCCACTCCCTAAACCTCTCCTCAACCACAATCATTTCCCTAAGAAAGACAGCTCTTTGCTCTGCCTGTCTTGTTTTTCTAGCATTGAGACTTTATGCCTTCTAAGAGAAACAATTCAACAAGTGCCCTTGTCCAGGGCTGTATCCTTACAGGCAACATACATCAATGCTCCCAGCTTTTAGCCAGTTGCTTCTATACAAGCCTACATGTTGTTTCATTCCCCTTTAGCTTTCAGGTAGTAAGCAAACATCTCCTTCCTTCAGCTGTCTTAAAACAAAGCCTTGTTTGGTACATTCCTGTTTTCCTCTGTATTTCTGCCCTGACAGTTCTAGATCTTCTCCACTGGCTATTTATATCGATTCATAAGTTACAATAACATAGGGGGAGCCAGTACCACTCTATTTGGGAAATTCATACAAAGAGGAAATATTCTCATCATCAAAGTGATGGTTCCAGTGGATACGGGACATCTAAGTTCTGCCTCAGGCTCTGCCAGCGGTTCCGCTGCATGACCTTGAGCACATCCCTAAGTCTGTCTGTACCTCCTCCTCTTCAGGAATGGTAACAGGACAGACTCTGGAGCTGCAGCAAGGCACATGGAATAAGGAGGCTCCCCCCGACCAGTTGAATATGACTTTTGAAGTAATGCTAGTCTATATTGAGCAGGTTCCCAGGTTATAAAGATACAATGGGTGTTCTCCCTTCTGCATTTCCTCTTCCCAAATATCATTGCTGTTCCCAAAGATTAGTAAAGCATTTCTAGTCAGAAGTGAGAGTTTTACCTCTGATGCCTCTGAAGATGTAGGAGCAGCACTTGGGGA